>NC_047072.1:1543834-1864845 GCF_902459465.1 Asterias rubens
TACCGGACGGTTATTCGGTGCCAAAATACGGCGCTTGCAAATTAAGCTGAGAATGGTGATCGTAAGCCAATAAATTGGCGGTAAGCAGAGCCATGAAGTTGGGTCCTACTCGTGCGTACTCCCTGTTACCATGCACTCTTCGCTTACACGGCTAGTGCCGAAATACGGCGCTTGCAAATTAAGCTGAAAATGGTGATCGTAAGCCCAGAAATTGGCGGTAAGCAGAGGCATGAAATTGGGCCCCGCCCACAACTCATTATAGTCGATGGACTATGTGCTATTTTCTGCTTCCAGTCCCGACAACATCCAGGAGAATCATTTCGTTACCTCAAGACTCATTAAGTGACTTACACTGATTGGGATTAACCAAGTTAGACTAATTCACCCAGACGCAATCAGAATACCAATGAATAAAACATACATGAGTTAAAAAAAACACCCAAACGGCTCTCTGCGTAAAAAGGCGTCACATCTACACAACAGATGTTAACTAATAAATTCATGACTGATAAGAAACGCCCTAGGGGTAATAAATTGCCAGAGATTTTCTTTTTTTGTTTGTCTCCTTTTTTTCTTCTTGGGGTGATAAATTCGCCCCTTCCCGCCAAGTTATAATTTGTATGATCGTGGGCCAGGCACGCAGACCATTTTAGCCGATTAACACACACCTCAGTTTTTAAAGCTTAAGTTATTCACAATTTGAGTGGGAGGAGGCCAGACATCAGAAAGAGTGCCGACGATTTGGGCATCTCCCAGATTCTTGAATGAACCTCTAACCATTGTCAGAGGTAAAAGTACCCTGAACTCCGGGGTTGGTTTTTGCGTACGGGACCACCGTGAATTCTTCGGGCAGGAGGTGGATCTAAAACACCCCAGCGTGTGGCATGACTTCTTCACGCCTCGCCCCCCACTCTCGGTCTTTCAAAAAAAAAAGGAAAACAGTCTAGAACATGTACTTTTCGCTGTGACTTTTTCACTGCGATTTTTTTCTTCTTGTGTTCTCACGACGATTTCACTCCCGCTGTGCGAGCTACGGTACGTTGATGCTAAACTGTTTTTCTTTGGTATTGAACCTTTGAATAATGAGCGATTAAGATCAGGTATTACGGTGATAAAGTAAAGTCGGGACGTGGCTTGCTGAATACGTACCCCGCCGGCTGCCGTTTTAGTCTTTCTCTGCGTTTACAACAAACTACATTTTTTTTCTTCAAAAAGTCTGCAAAATTATTAATTGTACGAGTGATCATCACAGAGGTACGTTGAGCAATCTGTGAAGGTTTCAAGTAAAATTGAATACACGACCTCTTCCTCCGTGCTGTATAACACGAAAGTTAAAGTCACTGGACGCGTGTGGTAATTACTCAAAATAATAATGTGTATCCCAACATAATTATGCATAACTTAACAAACCTTTGAAAATTTGGACTAAATCTGTTATCGAAGTTAACAATGAAAGAAAAACACTCGTTGTACAAATTGTGTGCTTTCAGATTCCCAACAAAGTCTTCAATAGATCGAAAGGCCTGAAGTATTTTATTATTTTAGTGAGAAATTACTTCCTTCTCGAAAACTACGTTATTTCAGAGGAAACCTGTTCTCACAAAGTTGTATACTATCAACAGCTGCCATTGTTTTGCTCGTTACCAAGTAAGTTTGTATACCAACAGTAAACCAATAGTACCCAGTGTCTTTAACAAAGCATTACAGAACGTAATATCGGATAGAGGTTCAATGGTTGCTGCTATTGTTGTTGTTGTTGTTGTTGTTGTTTTTGTTGTTGTTGTTGTTGTTGTTGTTGTTGTTGTTGTTGTTGTTGTTGTTGTTGTTGTTGTTGTTGTTGTTGTTGCTGCTGTTTTAAATGTTTTGTTTTCATATAAGCCAATACTTCAAAACTTGTCATAGTCTGTTGACCGTTCGGATGCGTTTTAATTTGCCTGATCCAAGTAATATAAAAACACAATTATATTTAAACTTCGGTTGTAAACCCTTAGATTCGTTTCGACTCAATATTGACATCGAAAAGAGCAATTTTGATTAAAACCACTTTCCATTCTCAGTAGTGAACATTTTGCTGTAGTATCAAGTTCCCATTAAAACACACGCTTCCAGACTCTTTGTGAGGCCCTTTCAGAAAATCTCACCGTACAATATTCTATTAATAATGATTTCTGCAGAGTCGACTTTACAAGAGAGGGAAGCCTTGGGCTATTGTACGTCCGTGATGCAGTGAGAAAGATACAAAACATTGAACAACAAACATAGACCCTCGATTATTGGTATAATTCGCTCCCTCGCTATTGATTTTGCAGTGAGCGTAATTTGCGTCCAATTGAGTAACATTTACCATTTCGGATTAAGTTTCAGGAAACACAATTTTAAGCGGCAGTTTCGAGAATGGCAATTAGTTTGCCTTCATGGTTTGTTTCTTTTCTTTCTTTCCTTGCATTGCAAACTCGATGGGAGACAGCACCCGTATCAGTTTATGTTACATGCCTTTGTGGATGCTGATATTATGAAAAGCAAAATTCACAACGCAAATTTGTAGAAAGACTTTTCACCCAGAAAAAAACACTGTTTAATTGGTAAATATGGCGCGAGTCTAACCGGACGAAAGAACGCGGATTGATGCCCCCAAAAAGGTGACGTAAAAACGGCGGGCTTTTCCCCCGCCAAATTGATACCCTTTTTTTGTTCTTGTGTCATTTGTTTCTTTGTTTGCTCAGGCAATATAAATAACAAGCATTATAGGTTGAACAAAAACCATTACTAAACATTTAATTACTATTTATTCGTAGTTTTTAATGAACACGTGAGTACGAATTTTAATTAAGAGTATCAGAAGATGTTCTAAATCTAGACGATTGGAGTGATCAATGGAGTTATAAAAACGTTTTTTTTTTATAGGGAAAATTAGCATACAGTTCTCCAGGAAAGAAAATCAACAATATATACCCTCATGTTAAATGTTAATATAGGTTTCTCGGCCAATTTCGGAAAAAGGGCAGCCAATTTAACCATCAAGCTCCTCTATTTCGCGCGAAATCGAATGCTACTGAAAAGGGTCATTCGATTTCGTTTTATGATTAGTCAAATGTAATGTTGCGTCATTCGATTTAACAAAATAATCATTCAATTTAACAATTCATCAAAGCAGCATTCAAATTCGCAGTCGCTTCTTGAGGCGTGTGTGTCTCGAAAAAGAATGACGATACACTAAATTGAACATATAGTGCTAAAGGAATTTGACTCGACTCAAAACAAAATTGAATGGCCGAATTCTGAATTTGAAACGCAGTAACAACTGGAGAGGCAAAACAGCTTCAATTCGAACGCATGGAAATGAAATTGGCTGCTCATTTGCCGAAGTTGACCGAGAAAACCCATAGAAGAATTATCTTTACCACTTATTTCAACAACTCCCACACAAGTTCGTGAAACTATTGTTCTAAACTGTACAATGCCACTCAACTGCTGGCGACTCAAATTTGAATTGATTTCGAGACCTCAGCTGACGTGAATCGTCCAATTTAAGCATCCGAAAGCATGGACAGATGGAAACAAACGTGAATTGAATAGTGAAGTGATTCTGGTTACTTTTCAACCATAAAAACTTCGATTAAACGATAAATAAAACTTTTAGTTTAAAATACTTTGTGGAACAAATCACATTAGTGATGATTTTTTGTTAAGTATTTAAAGGTGGATGGTGACCTTGCATTCCCGGGCTCAGTTCCAAAGAGCAGGGCTCAATTTCATAGAGCACAAAATTTTGCTTAAGCAAAAAAAAAACCTTGCTTAGTAAAATCAGATTACCAGCCAAGACTCCACTCAATTGTTATGCTAAGTAAACAACAGCTAAATACCAGTCAGAAGCAATGTATATAGCATAAAATGTTGGCCAGTAACATGTGTAAAATAAGCAAGCTATTTTCGTGCTTAAGCAAAATTTTTGCTCAAGCAGCTCTATGAAATTGGCCCCTGCTTTTTAAGCACAGAAATAAGCAAAGCAAAACAAAATTATGCTTACAAGAATAAGGTTACCAGCCAAGTTACCATGTCACATGCACAACTAACGACTGGTGTCCTGCTCATCATTGTTTTTTTAAAAGCATGGATTTATTATGCAGAGTTTTCTGCTTAAGCAGCTGTATGATATTTGGCCATGTATTCGTTCACAATGTACGGGGCTAATGTTGTGTTTCACGGCACTCTGGTCTTTTTCTCTCTTATCAATGCCTCGTTACGGTCGCCGAACTGGCGCACATGGAAGGCATTGTGTTTTGCGGTTTGCGGCAGGTATCGGTCTTGGCTTGTCGATAGACTGGCAACAGTCATGTTGGTTGATCGAGTGCCTCTAGATTCACATCTCCCCCCCCCCCACCCCCTAATACCATTTCCCTACACAACCCCTGGGGTGAATTTCACAAAGGTAGTCCTAACTTAGGACTAGTCCTCGGCAATGCTAAGAGATAGGACCAGTCCTAAGTTAGGATGAGTTACTGGTCCTAACTTAGGACCAGTCCCGTATCTCTTTGCATTGCCGAGGACTAGTCCTAAGTTAGGACTACCTTTGTGAAATCCACCCCAGGGCATTTACCACGGATCTTTTTGTGACCTGCAGTCGATTTCACGAAACGCTAGGATTAATCCTATCTCGAGTTAGGACTAATAACTTGTCCTAAACTAAGATGGGTTCAATGCGTCTTACGGCAGTGCAATAATTTGTTATAAATATGTAAAGTTTTTTTTCGAAACCACGGATTGGGCTTCGGCTTTGGCATAGGTTGCGTCAGTTATTAATTGGGAATGTGTAATTTCTTATGCGGCTTCCAAGCCCAAGCCTGCACTAGCCGTAGTTTCGAAAAGGGCCGTTATAGAATAATGTGCCGAAAGTTCATCTCGACCTATCAGATGCTGCCAATATAAAACCTGCATCATAAAAACAACCATGTTGTTTTAACACCTTTCTAAGCAAGTTTTCATGCTTACATGGTATACTAAATTAGGCCCTGCCCCATTTCCCGTCAGACCCGCAAGCGCACTGCAACATGGTGTCGACAGCACAACGCATTTCACGACCCCCATCTTACTACTACCAGGCCCGGCCGTACTCACGGCACGTTGTTCCCGTACGGAGCCCGGTACGGGAAGCCGAAAATCGCCTTCCCTCGGGGACATCCCGTCCTTCAAACCCCAAACCCTTTATCAAGCCCACAGTCTCACCCCACAATTAGTGTCACAAAAGCTCTATATATTTGTGCGTTTTTAAACACATTTTTATGCTGTTTAAATTCATGTTTGTCTACGGATTCGATGACAGTCAAGGGGTCCCCCAGCCGGCGTTCGACCCCCCTTTGTCCGCTGGAAGACGCTGGGGGAATTGAGCGACTCGGTAAATGTTAAATGGCTAGCCAAACAAGGGCCACCGTGTAGCTTTGCACTTGATTCGACCGTAATTTATGGCTTTTAGGCATAAGGGTCTTATCCGGACAATAAAGCTTTCCATGTCTTTTTTTTTTTTTTTTTTTTTTTTTTTTTTTTACAAAACAAGCTTCAAGAAGGAAACTCACTATAGTTACGGTGTCCTCAAAATAACACGTTGCCTTAACTTCGGTGTTTTCAAAACAGAGCAGGTCTGTTTTAATGCGTTCACACCTTTACGATGACTGCAATGGTTTTTGGGGGGTTTGACATTATAGCAATTGATAGAGGATCTGGGATACGGGCTTAAACGCCTCAATACTCAAATATGGTGGCCGCCATTTTGGTTCTGCGTGGCGATCTTGCTGATGCAAATTATTTGGATGATTCAACTATGTTGAATGCCATTTTGGTTCTATATGGACGATCTTATGCGGAATGAGTTTGATGTATACTTTGCATACTATCACGGCTGTCCCGACCAGAAAATGTTGCTTGGACACTTTCGGAACAGAAAAAAAAAGTCCACAGATTTACAAATAACTTACAGGGTTTACAGAAGGTAATGGTGAAATACTTCTCTTGAAATATTGATAAATGAAATGCTTTACTTTTTGAGAAGAGATTAAAGCAATTACCAATTCTCAATATCGAAAATCACGGATTTATTTTAAACACATGTCATGACATGGCGAAACGTGCGGAAACAAGGGTGGGTTTTCCCATTATTTTCTCCCGACTCCGATGACCGATTGAGCCTAAATTTTCACAGGTTTGTTATTTTATATAGAAGTTGTGATACACGAAGTGTGGGCCTTTGGGCAATACTGTTTACCGAAAGTGTCCAATGGCTTTAATAAAGACACTGGCTGGACACATTGGTAATTGTCAAAGACTAGTCTTCTCTCGTGGTGTATCCCAACATATGCATAAAATAACAAACCTGTGAAAATTTGAGCTCAACTGGTCGTCGAAGTTGCGAGATAGTAATGAAAGAAAAAACACCCTTTTCGAAGTTGTTTGCTTTCAGATGATTTCGATACCCCGAAATCTAATTCTGAGGTCTCGGAATCAAACTCGTTGAAAATTACTTCTTTCTCGAAAACTACGTTACTTCAGAGGGACCCGTTTCTCACAATGTTTTATACTTTCAACAGCTCCCTAATACTCGTTTCCAAGTAAGGTTTTATTATAACAAATATTTTGAGTGATCACCAATTGTGTCCACTGCCTTTAAGCAAACCCATAGAAGTTTGCCACCATCATTTGTGTGGGGAATTGTATTTTGAGGTTTCAATTGTATTCGATTTGATATCACATTATGTGTATCGTCTACTTTTTAATAGCTGTGTATTTGGTTTGCGAGCTCAACTGGTCATCAAATTTGCAAGAGAATAATGAAAGAAAAACACCCTTGTTGCATTACTTTGTGTGCTTTCAGATGCATATAATAAAAGGCTTCAGCTGAAGTCTTTAATATTATATTTGAGTGAGAAATTACACCTTTCTCAAAAACTATGTTATTTCAGAGGGAGCCGTTTCTCACTGTTTTATACTATCAACAGCTCTCCATTGCTTGTTGTAAGCAAGTAAGTTTTTATGCTAATAATTATTTTGAGTAATTACCAGCAGTGTCCACTGCCTTCAGGGGCAAGGTTGTACCAGTGTGCTAAGCGCAGACTGTGATGATTCGTTTAGCTCATTAAATTGGACTTAATTTGTCTGTTCTAGAAAATTTGAAGCTTTGTCTTTGAAACTAATAATTTCTTTGAGTAATTACCAATAGTGTCCAGTTCCTTTAAAAATGGTCGTTGCCCCATCCACGTTGAATTGCCCGTATCATTTATGTCAACCACGTTGATCAGCATATAAATACCCAGATAAAAATTAATTTCACGTGTGTACAGTCAATTAATAATAGCTAATTTAACCAGGCACTTGGTTTTTGACAATGACGCTACTGTGTTACCGGTATGACCTCAATTTTGACAATTCAGTGAACTGACATAACAAATTCATCTCTTTAAAAAAAAACTCCAAAGTGTGAATGAAAAACTGTGTCATCCATTTTTACCAAAACAACGGGGGGACAAATTGAGAACAGTAAAATGTAGAACAGCCTTTCAGTCCTGCGCCAAAAAACATCTGGCTGTCAATCATAATGTGTTTGACCAGGTGCCGTGAAATGGGGTGTCCCGCCCCACCCAGCACTGCACTGCTTGACAGCACCCTGTTTGACAGCACGGACTTGCCCCGTCAAAACGCGTACAGCCTCCGCGACCACAATACCCCCGCGGGGGAAAGTTAGGGGGGCTAACCGTCACTCCGCATTGTCACTGTAGTTTCGGAGTCGCTAAGCCAGGCTGGCAAGCGAGACTTTTGACAGAAAATAGAGGATCCCTTTTAAAAAGAGACCTAGATCTGGCCACGAATCTGGGCCGGGAATAACAGGCAGTGTATGGTCTAATTATGAGTACATAAGAATGAAAGTTGACGGCGGAGGCAATGCTAGTCCTACTTCGATGAAAGGGAAAACCCTACTTTTGACAGTTCATTGGAACTCTGAACACCCGATGAAAAGGAAAAAATAGGCCAAAGTCCAAGCTATTGTTTTGGACGTGCCGTTACCTGCATTCCATGTACCCTAGTCCCTTAATTCTATTTAATTACTCGCTGTTTATTTATCTTCTATTATCTCGCAAATCTGTGGTTAACGAAACCTAATAGGCAGCCCAACTAACATTTCCCGTTTTACCTTTTTTTTTTTTTTGCACACATCAAAACCGAAGTCTACAACACGGAAAAGGTTGTAGTATTGTTTCTTTTTAGAGTGCGTTATTGCACTAACTCTATTAATTCTTGACGTGTTAAAGGCATTTCACACCTTTATTGCCAAAAACCAGTATTCCCACATAGTGTATCCAAACATAAGAATACGAATCTGTAAAAAAGTGGACTCAATTTTCATCCAAGTTTCAAAATAATTATATGAAAACACTCTTGTCGCACAATTAATGTGACCTGAAGTCTTTTATCAGATCCCCACCCCCCCCAAAAAAAAAAAAAACACAAACAAATTCTATCAACAGCTCTCCCCATTGCTCTTTACAAAGTAGATTTTTCTGCTATAATTATTTTTTTGCGCAATTACCCATGTGTCCAGTGCCGCCTCGAAGTGGTTTGGGTACATTTGTTGGACCAAAACACAATGTCAAAAGACTTACATTAAAACTCACACGGTTTGAAGATAATGATGAATGAAAGCTTGCTGAGGTGTTGTAGTCTTCAAAATATGGGTAAAACAATGCCACGAAAAAATAATATTCGTCTCAAGAGACGGTTTTGTTTTCAGCATGTTCAACGTGTTACGCGACTCTCCTGAAAACATTTGACTGTGATTTCCACCCTTTTCCCCCCAAAATGTGACGACTCATGAAATTTCTAAAAGTAAGCTGTATTACATAAACACCGTTCATTCACGGTGAGTAGGGATTCATATGTTATGGCCCCCCAAAAAGTGTGTTAAGTCTTATAGGCTTATAACGTGAGAAAGGTAGCCGATTAGGTGGGGCAATATGCTGTAGCCATAAAAAGAAGGTAGACTGGGTCCGGTCCGAGGCGATAATCTCGCGAATGAGTCGGGGTTATACGGTAAGCATGAAACTTATGCTTAACAGCTTTTAACTTAGGAAAACATACAGGTGGTGTAACTAAAGGGTGGGGGAGGACCTGACCCCACCCCTGGTAAGAGCCTCCCTTCCAGAACTAGCCCTCCACCAAACATCGAAGACTAAAGTAGCTCTGTGAAACTGGGCCCTGCTCTCGGCTTGTCACTAGTTAAAGTTTGGCTATAATGCGAGCACAGTTAGGTCAGGCAAATCGAAACGCAAAATGGTGACCATATTTTGGATACAACGTTAACGCAAAATGGTGACCATATTTAATTTTGGACACAACGAGCTACAAAGAAACATCAACTTCTACAGGCTACACGGTTCAGCTGTATCGGTGGTACTTTTTGCCCCAGATGGCCGAAGAATCAGCAATATTTGGCTAGTCGTTCTGGGTCAAGAAGAGAGAGGAGCCTGACATCATAACCTTTTGGTGTCGACACCAGACCAGTGTCCAAGATAATGCACGGCCAGTGTAAGCCAATCTACCCTAGGGTTTCGCCCTACCCACCCTCACCACCTGCCCTCTGAATCGGCCCGGGTGATCCTCAAGAATTGCTCCATAGATCTCTCAATATTATTTCATTATCATTTTCAAGAGTTCCATCTTATGATTGTACTTATAAACCACTCAGATGGGCGAGGGATCCTCATTGTCACATAAGGGCATGCTTGGCAATTCACAGAGCACTTCAAAATCTGGTTAGAAGAGAAGTGATGTTTGAGGACTGGCTCTCGGCGAGGCAGCGAAATAAGACCGCAATCACAAAATATTTACTTGTCCCGCCCTAGACATTAGACAACGACTGTTTAACTGGCGTTTTTTGTTTTGTTTTTTTTTTTGCTTGGAGGACGTTCAGCGTGGTGATATGACAAAACGCGGGGGTTTGGACTAGCTTTGGAAGGGCAAGGAGCTCTGCAGCTCTCCTATTGAAGGGAAGGCGTAGGACTACTACGTGATGTGTGAATGAAACATTGGCACAGCCACACCGAAGCTTCTTTCGGGTGCCAGGGGGATTGGTTCAGAAGGGGAAGGGGGAGAACAACGCGTGCACAAGTGGGCAAACCCCAGGCCCGAGCTACGCCGACAACAAACGCCATAACACGGGGGCCCCTCCACGCCACTAACTTGTTTGCCTTCTCGGAGTGGCTGTACTAAAAAGACGATAATGTAGAAGTACATTTGACCCTGGCGCACGGCACGATTGCACGTCGTGATGGCTGACTTCTTTCGGGTTTTTTTTAGGGAAGAGGTTTTGGGAGTATTAAAGGCACTGGACACCATTGTTAATTACTCGAAATAATTGTTAGCTTATTAAAAGTTACCTGGTAACGAGAAACAGAGAGCTGTTGATAGTATAAAATATTGTTAGAAACGGCTCCCTCTGAAAGTCACGTTTAGTTTTTGAGAAAGAGGTAATTTACAACTCAATTAATTACAGACCTCAGCAGACCTGCAACCCTTCATTAGGCATCTGAAAACACACGAACTTGTGCAACAAGGGTGTTTCTCTTTAAGTATTCTCTTACAACTTCAATGACCAATTGAGTCAAATTTTTCGACTGGTTTGTTATTTTATGCATATTATGTTGGGATAAACCAAGTGAGAATACAGTGGTCTATTTCACATTTATAGTCCTTACATAAGGACTATTCATTCTTAAGGAGTTATTAAAACTTAAAGGTAGTCCTAAGTTATAGGAGGAGTTACTCATTCTAACTCGAGATAAGACTAGTCTTAACTCTTTGTGAAATCCACCCCTGGTCTTTGACAATGTTACAAAGATGCGTCAGTGCCTTTAATGCAAATAGATAGTCGTTGGTGTTAACCCTTAACAAGCGATGGCCGTGGGCCTGACTTGAACTTAATTGAAAAGAGACGACTGCTTGGTTAAGGTTCTTGGGTCGGGAGCTGTGAGATTAAGACATGGGGATCTTGTTCCAATTAAGTATTTATCAGCAGAAGACAATGGGAAATCTTTTGTATTAATTAAAAGGAATCGCAGGTTCGTGCAGTTTCATTCGCTAGTATTTATATTAGCTTGGATCAATTTTTTTTGAAAAACACCACTTTATTCGGAGTTTGCAATGAGGCAAACTCGAACAATTATTTTTTGAAAATATTTGATTAAAATATGAACACTACAAAAACCCATGGTGTTTTAGAAGTAATCTCCCACTAAATTAATATTTGAATTGAATTCGAGACCTCATCTGAGGTTTCAAATTCAAGCATCTGAAAGAACACAACTTGTGCGACAAGGGTGTTTTTCTTCCATTATTCTCTGGCAACTTCAGTGACAAATTGAGTTCAAATTTTCACAGGTTTGTTATTTCATGTTTACGTACACTAAGTGATACACTTAGTGAGAAGACTAGTCTTTGACAATTACTAAAGGTGTCCAATGCCGTTAAGGTTTGACAGTATACAAATATTTTGTATTTATTTAATTAGTGTATTTTAATATCCAATGACATAATCATGACGTCACGATTGAATACCAAATATGAAGTTCGAAGTTTGTACGATATTCAGGATGCTAATTTTCTTGGTAATACAAAGGCAAATGTTCACATTTTCTAGAACAGACAAAACAATTATTCCAAATTAATGCGCTCAACTTAGCATCATCAGTTCAAAACGGTTGCGCTTAGCACACTGGTGTGACCTTGCCCTTAACAACAGTGGACCAATTACTATGACCCAGAATCGGAATGCTAGGAAAAAAGCAACAAGTGAGGAACGGAATATCGGCATGGCATAATATACATACTGGTGATTAAAGGAACTGGACAGCATTGGTAATTGTCAAAGACCAGTATTCTTACTTGGTGCCAACGTATGCATGAAATAACAAACCTGTGAACATTTTTACTCAAATTGGTCGTCGAGAATAATGGAAGGAAAAATACAAGTTGTGTGCTTTCAGAGCTGAGGTCTCGAATGTAGTCAAGTAATAAATAACTTCTTTCTCAAATACTACGCTACTTCCAAGGGAGCCGTTTCTCACAATGTTTTATACTATCAACAGCTCTCCATTGCTCGTTACCAATCGAGTTGTTCAGCTAACAATTCTTTTGAGTAATTACCAAAAGTGTCCAGTGCCTTTAATGGTTTTACTGTAAAGGAAGCTCCACTTGCGTGTAATGTAGTGGTGTAATAGAGCAAGAAACATGCGAATATTATTCAAAACGCTCCGTGGGGTATTAAAACCGTGATTTAAAGAGAGACAGTCTAACGCTAATGACAGTATAGAAACAATATAATGACAAATAAATGACGATCACAATACACGCTTTGAGGGTGATACATTTCATCATGAAAGTTAAACTAAACCCTTTGCTTTTACAGTCACCACCACCAGCATTTCACTCACTGAAGATATTTACAAAAAGCGACTGGCCAATCAGAAAGCGAGCATTGTGTCGTCTGCTCATTTTTGTCCGCAGCCTCATCGGTTTGTGTAACAAAAGTGGGAGGAGTGCTGTTGGTTTTTTTGTACGGCACCCTGGGGCGTCCTGTTCGCAGTTTTTTTTTTTTTTACATCACGAGAGCTTTACATAGTGTAAAGCCCACAAAAGCCCCCTAGCAAATACCTCATTATAAGCTTCCAGTTGAACTGCCTGGGGCTAGACAGTTGAGCTACAGCCGGTTAAGAAGGCAAGCGGACGTCAGCAACTAACGTGGAGCAGGGATCGAGGGGGCGCAATTCGCTCGTAACACGACGCCGTGTTGTGGACGCTTTTGACCGGGGGACCGCGTTCCGCTACTCTCGAGTCACCCAGTGCCCTTGCCTGGCGGCTAGGATTAGCCTGTACTGCTGAAATTTCTCTTTTGTATTGTTCCTTTTTCGAATTGGAGACGGGAAAAGCTGCAGGCGACAGTCGACATGAGCAGCAAGGTTGGGACCACGTCAAGTAAGTAACAAAACAAAACCTTCGTACATCACTCAAAGTATCATTTACAAATCAGGAGGTGTTGGTAACGTAATGTAATCTTTACTTATTAGGGAAATTCGACGCAATCACAGGCTATTGCAAGTCATTACAACAATTAAGTTTGAAAAGAACACGCTGTTGACAAGTATTTAGCAGATTACACAATCGAAGAGGATTAAAAACACTGATCTCTCTAATTTGTTATTTTCCAATTAGCAAATTACCTGAAAGGGAAATTTTTGTTTCAGGTATGAATACGCATTAAAAAATAATATATGGCATTGTCTTGAAAGGAACTGGACATTATTGGTACTTAACTCAAGTGAATTGCTAGCATGAAAACTTACTTGATAAGTTTTTTGTATACTAAATTGTTGCTTCTTTTTTAACTGTTGTATATGTTAAAACCATAGCTCTTTCAGCTCATGTTTTTATCCTGCATGTTAATGCCTTTTGACTGTACGGCGTTTTGAAACAGTGTGAAAGCACTTTATAAATGCATTTAAGTTAATCTTACGAGCAACGGAAAGCTGTTGATAGTATAAAACATTGTGAGAGACAGCTCCCTCTGTAGTCTTTGAGAAAAAGGAAGTAATTTCTCATTTAAACCATATTGCTTCAGGCCTGAAGTTCGTTATTTGGCATCTCAAACACACACATTAGTTTTTGCGCAACATTGGTGCTATTTTTCTTCCATAATCATTATTCTCTTGTAACTTCAATGACCAATTGAGCCAACATTGTCAAAGATTTGTTATTGTATGCATATACACCAAGTGGCGAATACTGGTCTTTGATAGCTACCTACAAAAGGTGTCCAGTGCCTTTGTAACATATTGGAAGTTAAAGAACTACAGACCAGCCAGTGTCAATAAAAAAAGCAACATGAGCTATTATTCTAGAAACCTCAATGACTTGATTGCAGTGTCCTCGTAAATTAAGCACCAGTCGACAAATGTTCTGCTTTCATACGAAAACCAAGTCAGCATAATCAAAACGTGGTTAAGGAAAATTATTCTCAAATATTGCAGTTTTTGTTAACACACTGTCCACCTATTTTGAGTACGTTACATTCAGCATTGAGCAATGATTACTGTATTTAGCAAACGTGGAATAAGTGTGTCACGTGTTGAGATGTATAGCGAAATTGTTACACATAATCCATCCACAATTGTAATGATACATGCCTTCTCCTGGAATTTCTAGATTGAGTTTGCCCTATTTTCCAAGCAGCGAAACCCGAGTTCACATTTTAAAATTCTTCCGATATCATGTATTCTGAAGCCACACTAATTCTAAAATTCACCGTCCATACATAATCTTGCATATAGTGACATGTCTGATATCCATTTAAAAGTGTTATTCATGATTGGTAGAGCTGACAAAATAGTGCTCACAGGTTGTGTGATCAACCATTGTTCATAATAAAAAATAAAATAAATAAATAAATAAAAACATTTTGGCTTAACCTTAGTTATGAGTATTGAGAAAATAGTGAAAAACCATACACGCAAAGTTTTGGCATACACATTAACGTCCATAGCAGTGGACACTGTTTGTAATTACTCAAAATAATTATTGGCGTAAAACCTTTCTCGGTAACGAGTAATGGGGAGAGGTTGATAGTATAACAAATTGTGAGAAACGGCTCCATCTGAAGTAATGTAGTTTTCGAGAAAGAAGCAATTTTCCACGAATTCGATTTCGAGACCTCAGATTTAGAATTTGAGGTCTCGAAATCAAACATCGGAAAGCGCACAACTTCGTTTGACAAGGTGTTTTTTCTTTCATCATTATCTCGCAACTTCGACGACAGATTGAGCTCAAATTTTCACAGGTTTGTTATTTTATGCATATGCTGAGATACACCAACTGTGAAGACTGGTCTTTGACAATAACCAATAGTGGCAAGTGTCTTTAATTGTGGTTGGATCATCCGAAAACAGCTGTTTTGTCTTTATTATTTATTTATTTATTTTAAATCTTTAGACATACACAATAGTTACAAGTTGTACAGGGGCTGTCAAGGTTAAAACAAAAGTATATAAAAACTGTCATCAAAAGATGTGTAAAACCAGACCCCTGCCAACGATAAAAATATAATTATACAATATAAAAAGGTAATTGCACTGAAACATTTAAAAATCACACAAAAGAAAACATTAAAACACAAGCAAAACCAGACTATTGAAAACAAAAAACTACACCCACAACAAAACACCGCAGCGATAAGAGGAAGGGACAACAATTTTAGGCTTTAGGCTTCCACATATGCTACAATGTTTGTTTCGATTATGAAATCATTTGAAAAAAGTGGTTCTAATATAAGCTTGATAATTAGTAAGAAAAATCACCTTGTTGCATAATTTGTGTGCTTTAAGCAGGTGCACAATAAAAGGCTTCAGCTTGAGTATTTCATTACTTGACTGAGAAATTACCTCTGTCTCAAAAACTTCATAGGGAGCCGTTTTATGTTATCAAAATGTCTTATCAACAGCTCCCCATTGCTCGTTACCAAGTAAGGTTTATTTGCTAACAATTATTTTGAGTAATTACCAAAAACTACCTCTTTCTAAAAAACTACGTTTCTTCATAGGGAGCCGTTCATCACAATGTCTTATATTCCTATCAACAGCTCTCCATTGCTCGTTACCAAGTAAGGTTTTATGCTAACAATTATTTTGAGTAATTACAAAAAACCACCGCTTTCTCAAAAACTACGTTTCTTCAGAGGGAGCCGTTCCGCACAATGTCTTGTATTCCTATCAACAGCTCTCCATTGCTCGTTACCAAGTAAGGTTTTATGCTAACAATTATTTTGAGTAATTACCAAAAAAACTACCTCTTTCTCAAAAACAACGTTTCTTCAGAGGGAGCCGTTCCGCACAAGGTCTTATATTCCTATCAACAGCTCTCCATTGCTCGTTACCAAGTAAGGTTTTATGCTAATAATTATTTTGAGTAATTACAAAAAACTACCTCTTTCTTAAAAATTACGTTTCTTCAGAGGGAGCCGTTCCTCACAATGTCTTATATTCCTATCAACAGCTCCCCATTGCTCGTTACCAAGTAAGGTTTTATGCTAACAATTATTTTGAGTTGTTACCAATAAAGTGTCCAGTGGATTGTAAGCCCCTTTCACACGAGAGCAATTTAGCAAGGGTCATTTGCTACATTGTAGCATGTATGTTTAAGTTTTACAACATCTAGCCATTTTTTCTACTGTCCAAGTCCTCTTGAGAATCTTGTCAAATATTGCTACGTTTTGAAACCATGCTAACATTAAGCAAGGGACCCAAGTACACTTGCTGTCGTGTGAATACCCTCCAAGGCAATCAATGATATGAGATCTTCAACAGTCTAGTCAGTCAATTGTCAAACGCCCATGCAATGTACTAGAACGCCCAGCTATTAATTCTGCTCCATTAATAATGATCTGCAGTGTGTTGGAACCGTACCCCAATTATAGGATTCATAACGGGGTACAGTTAGTTTCGATTAAGGGCTTTGTGTGTGATCGGATTAGTAGGGATTAGGGTTTTAATTGTCTTGGGTTGTCCTGACTAGACGTCATTGTGTGTGTGTGTTGGATGACCAAACACTTATAACTATGAGCCAATCAACAAAGTGGAGATAAGTTAAAGGAGCTGTCTGCCTCTAAGGTGACTGAAATATTTACTGTGTATTGGAGGCTGTTAGTTGTTGAATATATTTCTAAACTTTATTTTCATTTATTTATTTGTTCATTTGATACTCCACATCGGATATCCGCTATTAACGTGTATCATAGCATTTTAAAATAATCAACAAAGTGAAAAATTAAGGGAGTGTCTGCTTCCAAGGTGACCTCGATTTTTACTGTGGCATTGGGAATTTTGTTTGTTCATATTTGCTCTTTTAATGTTTTATTTATGTATTAATTTATTTATTCGATATCCAACGGCGGATATCTGCCATTTACACAGGTATAAGTTTAAAACAATTAAAAACAAATATATATATAGATGTTAAAAATTACAACTTCTTAGTATACATGGCACAAACTTTTAGAATACAAGTAGGCCTAAACTAAAACTAAATGTAAACAACTTAGATAAGTGAATGCAATTTTTATTTATTTAAAAAAAAATCCAAAAATCCACAATCAACCCGACAACATTTAATGTACAACTTCAACCCCAACAAACAAACGACAGACATACACATACAGAAAGCCAAGCCAAAATCATTTCAAAAGTCGACACTTCCTTTAATGGAAGTGACGGCAAAGCAATTAAATAAGTAAACTAAGTCAACACTCTGGTCGGGATATGAAAGGATTCCTTAAGTCAGCGTGCATGATTTTTCCTCCGGGAGAGGAATTAGGGTCGACGGTGATCGTTAAAGTCATCCGCCGTCAATTCTGCGTCTCAATCCCGGTGAACAATAAGGTGGGACTTGAGAAGTCAACACGAAGTGATGGGTAGGACAAAAGGAATAAGATAACATTGATGATGTTATCATAGAGGAGGAGGTGATGGGTTTTTTGGACAGTGGGATGAACGGGTGCTAATTACTTTTGACAGGGAGGGAGAATCTATGAAATGGGAGTAGAAAGATTTGGGACAAAATGATGGGAGTAGCTTTTAAACTTGCACCAGGGATAAAGAATATAATTGTTTTACCTATGCAAACACTGATGTTATGTTTTGTAAAGCACCGTATATAGCTAACCCAATATAGGACTCTTCATTGTGCTGTAAACTGTAGTATGGCATGATAGTTAAAGGAACACGTTGCCTTGGATCGGTCGAGTTGGTCTATAAAAAGCATTTGTAACCGTTTGTGACAAAATTTATTTGGTTAAAAGATGTTTTAAAAGTAGAATACAATGATCCACACAAATTTGCCTCGAAATTGCGTCTGGCGATCCTTTTACTTTGCGAACTAACACGGTCGGCCATTTATGGGAGTCAAAAATTACTCACATAAATGGTCAACCTGGTTAGTCGACGATGTAAATGGAAAACCGTGCAATTTCAAGGCATGTTTGTGTGGACAATTTTTTACAACATCTTTCTACTCATATGCATTTTATAACAAACGCTTTTCAAAGACCAACTCGACCGATCCAAGGCAACGTGTTCCTTTAAAGGCCGACAGGGCTACGCATATTATTGTTCACTGCTTCCACGAGTCCCGTGAGCAAAATCCACAGGCATTATTTGTTATTTTGAGTGAGAATCGAGCCCAGTGATAAACTTCATCACTTTATCATAAAGTGGTTAATACTTCTGATCGGTTGGTTCGAATCCCACCCGATGCCCCCTTTTTCGCAGGACTCGGAGGGGCCTGGGAAGGTCCCAGGTACACAGGCTTAACACAGATCGATGTATGGGTAAACACTAAAGTAGTAACGTGATTAACACATACAAGATAAAACAAACTTGGTAATATTGTCAAAGACCAGTCTCTTTCAAGTTGGTTTATCTCAACATATGCATAAAATAACAAACCTGTGAAAATTTGAGCTCAATCGGTCGTCGAAGTTGCGAGATATTAATGAAAGAAAGAAAGAACACCCTTGTCACACCATGGTCACACGAAGTTGTGTGCTTTCAGATGCTTGATTTCGAGACCTCAAATTCTAAATCTGAGGTATCGAAATCAAATTCGTGGAAAATTACTTCTTTCTCGAAAACTACGTTACTTCAGAGGGAGCCGTTTCTCACAATGTTTTGTACTATCAACCTCTCCCCATTACTCGTAATCAAGAAAGTTTTATGCTATAAGTTATTTTGAGTAATTACCAATAGTGTCAACTGCCTTTAATGTTCCGTCATTTCAAGCATAGGTGTCTACCTTTATCATAACACTGACATTTATTTTCCCCTTGTTCCACCCGCAAATATTACAAATTTACCGAGTCATTAGCCCTAGTGGTATATCACTTTTAGCATGTAACAATTTTATACAAAATTATGTATTATGTTACGATGCATTGTCTGTGGTAAAAATACGAATGTTTATGCAAGTATTTTTTTTTTTCGTTTTGAAACAGCATCGTCTGTCAAAATTCGTCCTGAGAAAATATGTGTTTTACAGAAATGTCTTTCGGCGAAAATCAGGCCACGCAATTTCAATACAAACATACCAACGTATAAGCCATTCCGGTATACGGCGAATTCAGACAAGTGGATAAATGAAAAAACAGTCTTCATTTGTTCCGATTACAATGGTACATCAACACTAACAAGACAACACAATAGTCTAATTGCTAGAAAGCCAGATATTTATTGTTTAATTAATATTGCCTTAATGACGAAAACTGAATGGACGTTTCAACAACGCCCTTGCGGTTTACAAACACAGCAAGATTTCTTTTGTCATAAAAATTTGACATTGACAATGAAATATTTATAGTATGATTTTTAATTAGAGTTATGTTTTTCTGTTCTGGATTATTGTTTGGCATGAATGACACACAGTTAATTATCACTTTCTGACATAGAAGAGACCTTTTTCAAAATGTGGTAATTTCAGTGTAGTCTCTAGTCTAATAATATACCGAGTGTAATAATAACAAAGCCAGTTATAAAACTGAACAGACAGACAATTTTTTTTCTCTGCTAAGTTATATTGTAACGAATGAAACAAGTCACAAATTTGCGTTATATTTAAAGGCAGTGGTAGTTACTCAAATCTCAACATAATATGCATAGAATAACAAACCTGTGAGTATTTGAGCTCGATTGGTCTTCGAAGCTGCGAGATAATAATGAAAGAAAAAACACCCTTGACTCACGAAGTTGTGTGCTTTCAGATGCTTGATTTCGAGACTTAAAAAAAAAGAAAAATCGTGGAAAATAACTTCTTATTCGAAATACGTTACTTCAGAGGGAGCCGTTTCTCACGATGTTTTAGACTATCAACAGCTCTCCATTACTCGTTACGAAGTCAGTTTTTAAGCTAAACATTATTTTGCGTAATTACCAATAGTGTCCACTGCCTTTAAGCAGAAAATATGGCTTCAAAAATCTCTAGCTGTCTATCTCTACCGGTCACAAATTGTGCATGTGACAAGGTAGTTTGGCTGTTAACCTTACTCTGTTAGTGTACTTTTGTTATGCTGCATTTTGTCTTTCAACCGCTCTATAAAATAGGGCCTTGATGTTTTCCTATGATTTTTTTTTTAATCTATATTTTTAGTTTTCCTTAAATACCTTATAAGGGCATAAGCCAACAATGTAAGGTTTCTCATGTTTTTAATTTGAACAAAAACCTGCACACAGTATTGCTCCCGTACGCCCACCATTCCAATCATCGCACCAATTATTGTGACCCACAAAATGTTCGTCTTCAATTTCAAACGACGTTGCCATTAAGTTCAGTGCATATAAAAAGAGCGAAGGAACAAATCTCCATGGACACTTTGGTATACACATAATGAATGTTTATGAGTGCAATGGTGCGAATATGTTCATGAGTTGAAAGATGGAATGTTCTATTCAACGAGGCGGAGCCGAGTTGAATGGAACATTCCAGCTTTCAACGAATGAACATATTCGCACCATTGCACGAATGAAAAACATTCATTATTTGTTTTATATAACATCCAAGTAGAACTGTGTCATTTTGATTGAAAGAAACAACTTTCAAAACAAACAATTTCAACTGTAGAAGCCGAATGCTAGTAATTTTACTATGCCTTCTTGCAGTAACACCTGCTGCGTTACCAAAGACACGCGCACGCAGTGATGTTTTTACTCAGCTTTTTCGTTCCATCCGAAAAGTACCATTGCACGCTGGCAGCGTGCCAGCGTGCAATGGTACTTTTCGGATGGAACGAAAAAGCACGGCAAGTGACTCAGCGTGCAATGGTACTTTTATTTGCTATCACGTGACGGACAATCCTCCAATCAAATGGCAAGGATCTGCTGGGTGTTATATAATAGACAATATTGACTGAAATTAAAGTTAATATCTCGCCAGTTTGTCAAAATGGGAACAAACAGGCCATGGACGATGGTATCTGTGTCATATTAGCACAAAGACGCTGTTCTAAATTCACCTTGTATGTTAGATCGATACTTGTGGTGGTGAAAAAATAAGAAGACTGACTGAAAGTTTTTATCAAGACAAACAGCTACCGTGCCATGCGACAGAAACTGCGATTGCTGCGAGACCATTGAGTTTTCCCACAAAAGGATAAACATAATACCAGAGCGCTGTGGTCTAAATGAAATGGCGCTATATACAATCCAAGTAATGTATGTGTGTACGTATGTATGTGTGTATGTACTTTTGGGTAAAACATAGTTAACAGAGTAACAACAATTTTCAAATGCAAATCTAAACGGCAAATCACGAGAGGTGGGGAGGAAGGGGATGGGTGGGGGGCGGGGCAAATCTCCATGATTTGTGCTCGCCTGGTCACAACTTATTTGTGTTAATTGATACAAATTTCAGACTAATGTAGGCGTATTTGGTTAGATTTTTTTCCGTAGATATAAGCCTCATCGTGTAAAATGGAGTAATTTAGGAGTCCCCTTTCTACCAGTCGCGGATACGCCCTTAATGGGATACCAGTTGTATAACATGTTTACGCTTATTGGTTGTTCTTGTGTTTGTTGTATGTTTGCTTGCTTGTTTGTTTGTTTGTTTGGTTTGTTTGTTTGTTTGTTTGTTTGTTTGTTTGTTTGTTTGTTTGTTTGTTTGTTTGTTTGTTTGTTTGTTTGTTTGTTTGTTTGTTTGTTTGTTTGTTTGTTTGTTTGTTTGTTTGTTTGTTTGTTTGTTTGTTTGTTGGGGGCGTTTGTTTAAATTGGCGGGAAAATCATGGCTGTCTGGTAGAAATATGTTTTCCATTTTGTAATGGTCAAGCTGAGAGGAGTCATTCACCCTGCCTCATTCCACTCCAGACCAGCAGCCAAAGGTCAACGCCATAGCGGTCAAAAGTGCGACTATGGACACGTGACCATGTCCTGGGGAGTGTGTCCCCTGTGTGCGGTCATTCCCCTACCCCAGGTCACCATTGGGTCACCCCTCCCTCCCCTTTAGGTCATAGACCTGGGGTGGTGAGATTTGAACCCCTCTCCATCTGCCTCCTCCGTCTTCGTCCCATTGAAGTTACACAAAAAATCACTTCAAGTAACACACAAAGATCATGTTAAACACTCTGAGAATGGTCTCTCACACAGCTTTCTTAAATAGAAAAACAACCACCCATAAGAGATTGAAAAGTTTGTTACATCAAAAGTAACGTCTTAAGTGGGTTTTGTGTGGTTGATTCCAAAATACGTCTGAGACAGGCTGGATGGTGTGTTCACATGGTCCACGGACAAGGAGAAACAGCGGGGAAACAGCGGGAAAACAGCGGGGCTTCAGCTGAAGAAAATCCGGCGGGCTGAATAGTCAAACACGGCTGACTGTCGCAGCTTGTACCCGGTCTTTACACACCGTGGTGCAACACCAGGGCTATTGTAACCCCAACCAACTCCAAATCAGTTGTTGGAGATAGAAAGAAGAAGAAAAAAGCATTCCAAGGCCTAACCACTTGAAAGTGTCAAAACATTTTCTTGTTCCCTGGCTTAATTAACACGGTTCTTATGATTGGCAAGTAATAACTTTTTTTTTCTTAGGCCGGTTGTTTACGGTGTTTGACGGGATTTAGAAGATCGAACAGCGGGGTTTTAAGCTGGTCAATTAATTCATGGGAATTATGGTTTGGGTATAAAAGATTTTATCCAATTCCCACGAGAAAGTGTAATCTTGTGATTTGAAGATTTCCGGCAGGGGTCCCCTAATCTTAAACACCCGTTTTTATGTTCTTTCACTCTTTCGCTGATTTTGTAAAGAGGAACTCCGGACAACGTTGTGAGTTAAAGACACTGGACACCTTTGGTAATTGTCAAAGACCAGTCTTCTCACTTGGTGTATGTCAACATATGCACAAAATAACAAACTTGTGAAAATTTGAAAATCAATTTGTCCTCGAAGTTGCGAGATAATAATGGAAGAAAAAACACCCCTGTCACACTAAAGTTGTGTGCTTTCAGATGCTTGACTTCGAGACCTCACGCGTTAGGTCTCGAAATAATTTCAAATATTTTACTGAGAAATTACTTCTTTCTCAAAAACTACGTTACTTCAGAGGGAGCCGTTTCTCGCAATGTTCTATACTATCAACAGCTCTCCATTGCTAGTTACCAAGTAAGTTTATATGCTAACAATTATTTTGACTAATTACCAATAGTGTCCAGTGCCTTTAAATTGACGCAAGGTGTCACAGTGTCCTCAGAAGTCCGTGGTAAACACTGAACGTTTTAATCGCTTCTCAAAATCACAGATGTCTATTTTGGAAACATGTTTTTTTGTCTGCTTCTCAAGTTGTTACGATTAAGTGGTTGAATGGGTGTCCAAATCCCTTCTTTATACCGTCAATCACGATGCCGTGGGATTGTTAGAGTGGACGCCTTTGTGTTGTAATGTGGCTTTAATTTTGGGATCAACGGTGAAAATGGGGCTGTTAGTGATGTCAGATGTAGCTCGTGGTGGGATTGTGATGAAATTAAAATGTTGTACCATATGATTTTTTTTACAGAACGAGATAATTAAGTCTGTAGAATTCATGTCTGCATTATTATGTGAATTTACCTATTATAAAATAATTGTCAAGGTATTTTTTTTGTCACCGAAAATGTGGATTGTGATGTAAATCAAAAGTTTTCATCTGTTTTTTCTTCACAGGGTTTGATTAAGGCTGCAAAACAGTTCCTAATTGTGTGAGTTTACATAATATAAAATAATAATCCCTCTTTTACGGAAGCGTATTGCCGCCACATGAATAATTTGTGTCCCTCTCTTATCGTGTACATACACGACAACTTTACGTGTGCATACACTTATCTTGTACGTACAAAGTCAAAAACCTTATCTTGTACGTACATACTACGTCCAAACTTAATGTGTACGTACACGATAACTTATCATGTACGTACACGAACCTTGATAAAGCTTGTTAAATACTTATTTATTGTTTATTAAGTGTTTTCCCTCCATTGGATTATTGGCTAATACAGTGGTTAAGTTTGCTTTTCTGAGAATCTATAGCTGCAAAACCAGACAAAAATTAAACTGGAATGAAATGAAATTATGCGGAATATAAGACGATTCGGACACAGGAGATTTTTGAATTCTGTGAAACCAAATCAAATCAAATCATCCGGATTAACCTCACAACAGTAGCGAACCGCAGCAAATCTATAGACATTATAGTTAAATAAGTCAATCAGAATGAAATCAAATTTAAAAAAAAAGACTACAAACAAGATCGACTCACACAAATTGCAGTGCCCAGTATAAGAAAAAGTACACCTATACAAGACAGCATAACCCCGTCGAAAACAAACATCAACAAATCAAGAATCACCCACATCCAAGAAAATATAATTTTGATTCACGATAAGTAACGATAAGTAACGATTTTAATCAGTTTCCAACATTTTCTACAATTTATTTTTCGGAGATATTCAATTTCTTAAAGCTAAGCACAATCATCATGAAATACAATCTTCAATCGATAATTTAATTGAAACTCATCCAACCCCAAATCACACACAGTTCACTTCGTCTTCCCTTTTCCATCAGCAGTCGACACTTTTCATTATAATTTTGACCCATATATCCTTACCCCCTGTTTGATTAATTTTCACGTATTGACATAATGATGTTATTTCCCTTAACAATTCCTACATGAGTGCCCTATGAATATCCAGCCAAAGGTTGTGTTATTCGATACTGTGAGAGTTTATTGCCTCGAATATCACCCACCGAAAAGAATTAACCTTGTCCGGGGAGCTTCCTTTGTAGTCGTAAGAGCCCCGATTACAAGTAATCGATTAGTTTTCAAAAGAGTTTGTTTGACTAACTGGAATCGATATGTGTGTATGGTATCATCATACGATTACTATAGAAACAAATTCAAATGAGGGAAAACTCTACTCTCACTTTTGCTCAGACAAGCGCACGTCTTCCTTTTAAATTCTAGAGTAGACATTTTCTGAAGGCTGTTCTTAAAATTTGAAACCAGTATGCATTTCTATTTCTTAGGGAAAATGCCTCACAAGTACGGTTTTCTTTTGCGTGTTATTAATTGGTTGATGGAGCTTAAGCTTAGAGTTGTATGTTTTGGGTCAATGACCCATATTCACCTGTCTGGACCTTAAATTAAAATTTTTAACTCTACCTTTAAAGAGGGGCTCTAAGGTCAAATTAAATTATGTGATGCACTCATTTTCCAAAAGATATAGATTCCTCATGAAAACTGGGAAAATGTATAAGTTTCTAGACTCTAGACTCTAAAATGGTTAGAATGACCATTGTGTATGAGACTTTTTCAGAGCTATGTTTGAAACATGACGTCATTAAGTGTCAGCAATTCAAAGAGGAGTTTTATTTATCATTAAAGATGTCGAAGTTACCGCTGTTTTGACTGAATATAATGTACATTAGGGAATGAACCGGCGATTTCCAGTGAAACAAATGTGCAGACCCGTATACAAAGGGTGTATGTATTTTTTGTGGGACAAAAAACACAATGTCCACAGATTTACACTAAACTTACACAGTTTGAAGATAAATGATAGTAGAAAGCTTCTCTGAAAATATTACGTGCTGAGGTGCTGTAGTTTTTGAGAAATGAGTAAAACAATGTCATGAAAACAATTTTGGTCTCATGAGACCAAAATTATTTTAAGCATTTACAAACGTATTTTCATGACATTGTTTTACTCATTTCTCAAAAACCACAGCACCTCAGTAAGTAATATTTAAAGGGAAGCTTTCCACTATCATTATCTTCAAACCCTGTAAGTTTAATGTAAATCTATGGACATTTTGAAAAAGTACCTAAGTCCTTTAAGGCAGACGTAATTGTTGACGTTTTTTTTATGTTGTCAATTTTTGTGGAGCTGTTGGTGTTGTTGTTGTTGCTGTTGTTGTTGTTGCTGCTGTTGTTAGTTTTGTTGTTGTTGGTGTCGTTGTTGTTGTTCTCGCTGTTCTTGTTCTTGTTTTGTTTTTACGGCAGACCTTAAGACAGCAGTTAGAAAAGTAAATTATGAACTATGCTCATCTCTCTTTCCTATTAAAGGTCGCATCTTAGACATACCATGCAAGGTGTGTGGTGACCGTAGCTCCGGCAAGCACTACGGTGTCTACGCGTGCGACGGCTGCAGTGGGTTCTTCAAGCGAAGCATCAGGAGGAATCGAACCTACGTCTGCAAGAACCGGGGACGTGGACCGTGTCCCATCGATAAGACGCACCGTAACCAGTGCAGGGCGTGCCGGTTGAAGAAGTGTGTCCAGGTGGACATGAATAAAGACGGTAAGTTAAGACGTACTTCATATTGAATTCAATCTCAACTTAGAACAATAATAATATATAATTATTAATTATTTATATTGCGCTTATTTCATAAATTGTACACGAGCGCAAAACAAATTTAGACAATGATTAAAAAGCTAACAAGGAAGGAAATACCTCAAATAATATACAAACAAAAAAGGACAACAAACGACTCTTACAGGACTTCCCGAACATTAAAAATGCGTTAACGTAAAGTACAATCTACTTAGGAGAGGAACAGTAAAGGCACATTAGTGAAACAAACTATAGTAGTAAACTTGCGGGTACAACCCGTAATTATGTGTCTTTTGAGGGAGTAAGGGCACTGAAAAGAGCCGCTTTGGTCTCGCCGACGTTTCGAACAGTATACTCTGCTCGTCTTCAGGAGGAGAACAGACATGGACAAAAGAATAACAAATTGATGAGGAGGGGCCACGATGAGGAACGTGACCGTCTGAAAGAGGAGGTTTTTTAGGAAGAGATGGAAGTAGTGGTGGGATAACAATGAAGGGGGAAATTAAAACGGAAATGGTGAAGGTGTTCAGATGTTTTTTTTTTTTTTTTTTTTTTTTTTTTGGGGGGGGGGCGAATAGGATTGATTACACCATCAATAGTGCATTGAGTATTGTTATGCGTAGTAGGAGCATAGAGCAAGGGTTGGTGGGCTGATGTACAGTCAGGCAGGTGGATAGACGGATGGGTATCAACAAAGAAAAACAATAGGTTTGCAATGTGAACATGTAAGGTGATCACGTCCATTACGAAGGCAGTGAATGACGACGAATGACGGTGAATGACGGTGAATGACAGTGAATGACGGTGAATGTGATACGATGGAAGGAAGTTGTTATCTTGTTAAATCGGTTCTATATAGTAGCCACGTGCCTGTCCTGGACAACCCAATTATTACAAACTCTGTTTCACTCCATGAACAAAAAAGTGAATAACTCCTCAGAAAATAACCACTCACGAAATATAGCTTACAGCTGGTGCCAAGATGCATGGCTGGGAAACCAATTATTTAGATCCCATTGCCCCCTCAGCTGTTGACAACAGCCGTTTCAAAATGAACAACTCGTCAAAATAAGTTTTCTGTCTTGGGTCTCTTTTCAAAAAAATGAATAACTGCTCAGAAAATAACCACTCACGAATTCTAGCTTACAGCTGGTGCCAAGCAGAGTGTCTGGGAAACCGACTCTTCCCGTCCCCTCAGCTTTTGACAACAGACGTTTCGAAATGAGCAACTCGTCAAAACAAGTTACTGGTTTTTGAGCCACTTTTCTCACATCCTGTGTTGCAGATTGAGCAACACTTGTCTTTTACCGCGATAACGAAAAACAAATCTCAGCACGGAGAGCCAGAAAACAAAATTGAAGAGTCTCGAGTTTTGATGGTCCTCCAAACTCAAGTTTTTTCCTGATTTGTTAAAAAAGGAAAAGCAGAACAATAGATGTGTCTGGTTGCATTGAAAGGCGCAGAGCAGAAGAGCAGCTTTTTGTTGTTGGTTTCCTGAAGTGAGTTTATGAAAAGGATAGCGTTTAATTGTGTCATATGGTCAGAGAGTAAGAGGTTTCGAGGAGGCTGGTGTGAGTTGGGATTGAGTGGCCGTAGATCGCTTCGTCAGACGGTTGAGCATGATCGACTGACCATGGTCAGTTCATAAGAGGGTCAGATTGTCTGGACAAGGGAAACCAACACACAACTGCTGGTTGTGTAACATTAACTCAAAGTCATACCACAAATTAATATCAATTAAATATTGACATTATATCGATAGCTCGAACGTCAAGGTGAACTTGATACATTGACGGACCTTTTTTTCGAAACTATGGCTTACATCTTGTTTATGGCTCGCAGCTTTCTCCAGCATTGTCCAGAGCATACTGATCGAAACGTCGAGTTGAATCCAGCGGTTCTTTTCAGCAGAACCACCCCAACTAATTTAGAGATTGTCATTACATGGTGTTACCGCAAATATTTCCATATGGCTTACATCTTGGAACCATGCAGCTTGTGTTTAGTATAGTTTAATTTGTCAACAAACCCTTTGCCTCATCAACTAAACTATTATTTCAGATCAAATTCATCAAAACATAATAAGAACAAGAGTGTGTTTCGTCCCCTTATTTTGATTTAGTTTCAAGAAAGGAAAACAAAGAAAAGAGACACAAAAGTATGAGTAATTACACAATTAATTTAAGAGATTTGAGTTCAGTGTTGAACAATAAATTTACTGGCCACCGAAAACGAAAGAGAATGAAAAATAAGTTAATGAATA
This sequence comes from Asterias rubens, assembly GCF_902459465.1. Lineage (NCBI taxonomy): Eukaryota > Metazoa > Echinodermata > Asteroidea > Forcipulatida > Asteriidae > Asterias > Asterias rubens. The sequence continues at coordinate 1,572,526 of NC_047072.1, forward strand.
ATAACGCGAACACAAATAGTATTGTTATTAACGTATGTATGTTTGTATTTATATGAATTTAACTATATTCACTTCTTTTTGTTTATTCAGTTCTTTAGTTCTTATGTATTTGTGTTTGTTTGTTCAATAGCTGTGCAACACGAGAGAGGACCTCGAAACTCCACTCTCCGTAAACACATGGCGCTCTACCTCCGAGACGCTCACATCTCGCCGTCGTCCGAGCTTGTAGGGCACCCCATCAGCCCCGGCTACTCGCCTCACAGCCCGGCGTATTTCCACCCTTTCTTCGGTGCGGTCAACGGCGTAGAGCAAACGTGCGGCGGTCCGACAATGGGCCCGGTGAATTTTCCGTTTCACGGTGTAGCGTCTGGCTTAAACCCGCTCAGCCTCTGCCAGCCTGTCCCTCGTGTAAGTAAAAAAAGCTGTTCACAATTCTTTTAACGTGATAAGAGAACATTTATTTCAATGTACCAATTCAAGCCGATGGGGGTAGAGTAAGACTTTTCACACAGGCCCTTGTGGGGTCTTGATCTCACAGGCACGATCGAACCCTCTTTTTATTCAACTTGGACCCCATAAAGGAATTCTTCAGAAAATAGGAAAACAGACAAACAGTAGGGCTCAAAAAACGCTAACAAGTCGGCTGGCACGTCCAAAGCTCAATACAAGCTACTCTCAGCAAATCTTCGTCGAGGAAAGACGGCTTTACTTTCATTGTAGATATTAAATAAACCACACTGGTTTGCATGGTCGGCTGAATGATTGGCATGTCAGCAAAACATTTTAATCGTAGGTGTTAACATAATGTACTGACCAAACTGTTTCGCAAACTTTCGAATAAATAAAACATCTCCCATAATTGGTTGTTTTTGGTTCCAACAAATACAACACTATTTTTCTAACAGTTGGGTGACATAATTGTTACAAACTGGGGTTGTTAATTTTGTTCCCTTGCATTTGTGACTTTTTCTAGTTTTCGGAACTCTGTGACTTTGAAATTAAAAGGTCTATAACATGGGTTTGTCTTGATTTCTAATAGTACCATCACCACCAGGCCGTTCGACCCATATCTACCGGCGTAGAAGCAGTGTGTGAGATGGCAGCTAGACTGCTCTTCATGAGCATCAGATGGGCTAAGAATGTACCAGCATTCGGCAGCCTCCCGGAAAGAGAACAGGTTCGTTTACTCCGAGAGACTGTTGTGTTTGGGTGTGTGTGTGTGTGTGTGCCTCCCTTTTTGTTGTAGGTTTTAATTTGTCCATTATTTTGTAATTTTTAAATCAGAGTGCCCCCTAAAAGTGGTCTTTGTAGCGCACGAGTGCGGTGGTGCTCTTGCGTTTAAGAATGCATCGTGCTGTTCGATTCCTTCACCCCCCCCCCCCCTCGATTCCTCCCCTTGACGATGTTTCCTTTCCGGTGTCATAATATATTTTTCCCTGGTGCTTGTGTCATGTCCCATGCATGGTAATGATCTGGGGGAGGTTGAGTCAACAGAGGGCGCTACATGACAAAACATTTACACACATTTACTTTTAGGGCACATAATATCCAGCAGCATACCGTTCATAAAGCTTTGCGTACAATATTCTCATAGCAACAACCAATAAAGAAAAAAACTTGTATTCTATTGTTGTTCTATATTATTGGGTATAATTATTTATCCACACACTGGCACAAAACAAAATAATACCCGCACAACCAACGACAACTTATTGCTCACGACGTCCCTCTATGGCAACCCAACGGAAATAAAGCTAGAGGCCCCCGGCAGAAACAATTTACATCAAACTCCTATCTGAAGATACAGGTTTAATTTAAATTTGACAGGACATGATGGACAGCATACAAACTAGAATTGTGTAAAAGGCCATTTCAGAAGACCGAACGTTCCGGTCGCCATTAGCAGAAACAGTTCATAGATGATGCACTACTTTTTTAAATTTTCCTTTCAGTTTTACCAGCACAAAAACAGTAGCTCTTTTTCTTTGAGCCAACGGTCCATTACTCCCGAAAGAGATCTACACATTATACCCACACGTTTACCAGAGCAGCAGAACACCGCTGTGACGAACAGCAGGATCCAAGTGATTTGTTCGCTAGCTGCGTTCGTTCGATGTAGCGATTGTGACACCGAATTGTAGAAGTAACTTCCTTATTATATCCCACATAAAACAAAGCTTCATACGTTACTAATGTCTGATCATTTTTATTTGTGCAGCTCGTCTTACTCGCCGATGGATGGCGGGAATTATTTATTCTAGGCGCGGCACAGTGGCAACTCACTATCGATAGCCAATCGCTGATGACTGCGGCTGGTAAGTGGTCAACTTTATTGTTGTTTTTCCTATATCAATCATGGCCACTTAAACAAGAACATGAAGTCAAATCAAGACTTAACTGTATTAATAATTAGGTGCGTTTGATTTAGCTTCCCTGGGTCGACCCATCAGGGCCCAATTTCATAGAGCTGCTAAGCACAAACATTTGCTAAGCATGAAATTTCTTTCTTGATAAAACAGGATAACCAGCCAAATTTCCACGTGATTTTCAGGATAAGCAAACAACAGCTGAATACCAGTAACAAGCAATATGCAACAAATGGAAATTTAGTCGATAATCCTGTTTTTATGAAGGAAGAAATTTCATGCTAAGCAAATTTTGGTGCTTAGCAGCTCTATGAAATTGGGCCCAGATCCGAGGCCCGGTGCGTTCGGGTAGCTTTGACATCATTGTTGTGGCTCATTTGGTCAGACAAACCTGCTGGCTTGTGGGGCATTTTACTTCGGTCTGACCGAGGTGCATGACGTCAAGACGAAAAACCTTTTCAATGGGCACCATTTTGTTTGTACTAAAAATTCAGCGAGAAAGTTTGATGTTCATTTTCACCCTTAAACCAGTAACTTGTGTGCGTTACGAAACCATTATTAGAATACACGTATCTTTGAATTATTGTGTGTGGGCTTGTAAATTGGAGACTTTGGAAAGCTAGATGGCAGCAGACTACCAGAGATAAATGTCAACGTAGCTTTGAGCATGACCACAGTGTTTACAGAGAACAGTAAATTTACCTGGTAAGTCTGCTGCCAACTAGCGTCCAAAATAGAGGAGGTATCAGGTTTTTAATTATAACGCGATGTTTTTGTTTCCTATGCAGGTCTGACGTCAGAGAACACTGCGCCCGAGAAACTCGCAGCGGTTACCAGCGAAATGCACGTGTTGCAAGAAATCATAGCTAAACTCCATCACCTTCAAGTAGATGCTACTGAATATGCATGTCTCAAGGGAATATTGATGTTCAAAGCAGGTAATTCTTTTCAAAAGAGCTTCATGAGCCGAAGAAAGCATGTAGCTATTTTATCTGTCAGTTTTTGATAAGCGTACACAAAACCACACAATAAAAGAACTGATAGTCTCTAGTAGGTCAAGTAGATACACACATGGTGTTACCGCAAACCGAATATTCATTGATAACCTCACCATGCAATGCCTCAAATCCTATATAGGTCAATAAACTTCACAGTTTTATATTACATGAAACAACACAATAATCAAATGGTGGAACTTACCATTGCTGTTACTATAGGCCTACAGACACCATCGTTTACGATGAAACTGGCTACGCATGCCTGGATGGAACAAATAGAATAAAACGATTAATTTAAAGAATAGAACAATGTACGAGTAAAAAGATACCGCAGCTTCTAAATTTACGAATTGTGACGAAATTGTTTTCAAATAGATGCTCCAGGCCTTGATGACGTCCCGGCAATAGCTAACCTCCAAGACCAGTCGCAGTTAACTCTCAACAAATACATCTCCCTACGGCACCCGTCGCAGCCTTTCCGTTTCGGCAAGCTGCTTCTCCTCCTTCCGTCGTTGAGGGCGATACGTGGGAGCACTCTAGAGCAGCTGTTTTTCAGGCACACTGTAGGCTCAATGCCAGTCCACAGACTCATCAGAGATTTGCACAAAGTACAGGAATTCTGAGCTATGACATTAGGTGGTGGATGAAGCGACTGGAAGAGAGTCTAAGGGGAGTCAACCATATCGACAGCTGTTTTTAAGGCACACCGTAGGCTCCATGCCGGTCCATAGACTCATCATCAGAGATTTGCACAAAGTGCAGGAATTCTGAACTATTACATTAGGTGATGGATGGAGCGGCTTGTAAAGAGAATACGGGAGTCAACCATAATATCGGGCCGTGATCCAATGGTGTTGCGTTATGGAGACTATTACCTAGGACGTCATTACAGTCCATTGTGGGCTTGTGGCATGGCTACTCTATCAAAGATGGTGAATCCACAGTCTCATGCGTTAGTCTGATATAGCAACGACTGATATACAAGTCTAATCTGAATTCTGATGCTGGAAACTTAAACTCGAAGAACATGGGACTGCGTGACTAGCTGATTGAAGACGAGTGACCTTCTGTGATGAAGACACAATGATGACGTAACAAGAATAATCTGTTTAAAATGACTGCCCTCTTGTGGTGCGATTGTGATGACGTAACAAGACTGTACAAATCTTGTTTAATAAGCGACTTGGTCCAAGTTGGGAAACTTGTCAATACAAAAATGTACAAAATAGTGTGTATATAATTGTAAATCATTAGTTATTCGAAGGTGTAACTACTGAGGTCTTATTGTCAATGATAGGACATAATCTAAACTCGAACTGTTCGTTTTTGCAATAGTGTATTTGTAAATTAATTACAAAAGGATTAAAATCATGAACTGATGAATAAAAGTTATACAATAACGGTAGGCTGATCTCGTGTAGGTGATCAGCAGCATTGGACGCCATGTTCACACTAAGAGGCGCCGTGTTGTTGAAAATAAGCAAATGTGACGCTTAATGACTTCAGTTTTTATTTACCGCAAACAAAATTAATAGATAGAGCCTTCACAGATTATAGAAGTACACACACAAACAAATGAGAGCACCAACTATCAATATAGATTACATAATAATGGATTGGGGGGGGGGGGGGACCTCGACCATTGTTCCGTGAATATACCTCGCAATTAATGCACAGTTCGCCATAATGGGGGGGGGGGGTCGACACCACAATATCCTGCCACACGGAGCCAAAGCCTATAAGCCAGTGCTGGAGTAGATTTCCCCGATGTGAGTGTCTCACGATGTGGAAATTTAATAACACGGGGCTGAAATAAATTGATTCAAAAGAGGGCGCTATGTTCACAGTATGGGGAACATAATCTCAAGCCACACCGTAAACTTGATTCAAGTCCAGTTCTCGTGCGGAAGGTCCCTAAGCATACCCGCGTGCGGGAAATGCAGAGCATCACAAAGCAATAGTTTTCTGAGGTTGGCACGGGATTGGGACTTGATTCAAGTCTAGCCATACCGGGGAGCCCTATGTCGTGTTTTTTTTTTCGATAACGGACACAAAAATGTATACTGATCACAGCCATACACAACAAGTCTAGATAGGACAATTGTTAGAAAAGATTGTTACTGGAGGACCATATTAAAAAAGGGTGGGTATATTTGGGTGTCTTCCACCTTGTCCGATCGCATCCAAGATTGCACTCAACCACTCAACCAAAGTTTTCAATTTCTCTTACAGAAACACAGTGGCCAGCAATGTTATACTTCTCTTGCTTTTCTGAATAAAACATTACGATATGCCCTCTATCAATCTAAACACTTCTGGGTCAAAATTTACCCGGAGTCAGACTCTTGTTGGGGCCTGACCAATTTAAACCCGAAACCTATTTCTAAATCACCAAGAAATGGTTCAAACTGACAAAGAATCGGAGGCAACATTACATTTTTAGCCAGTTTCCGAGTCAACTTGACTCGGAAATAGGTCAGGCTCAACGAGATTTGGATGACACAAACCTGTTTCTTTCAATGGGAGACTATTGGGACGCTTGGTGGCAGCAGATATACCAGGTAAAATTCATTGGTCTCGGTAATGTGCGCATGTTCAAAACTACGTAAACAATGGAAATTTACCTGCTAAGTCTGCTGCCACCTAGCGTTCCAAAGTCTCCCTATGATATGTAGGCTCTTTTTTATTGCCATCAAAAACCCTAAACTTGCCTGACACAATAGTCTACAGAGCTTGAAAACCAATTGAGATGAGAAAAGAGGGGAAAAATGTTCAGCAATAGATCTTAAGTATTAAGTGGTCAGTTAGTGACTGAAAAACACAAAGGACAAAATATCTACTTGGATGTTACGTAAAACAGATAATAAAATTTGTAAAGAAAAAAGTCAATTGTTGAAAGTCTGAATGTTTCTAGTCAACTCAGCAAGTGTTTTTTTACCATCCAGCGACACTTAATCTACATTAATTTTTTGCACTTTTACTTCACATATAAACAAGGCACCAATGTGCTGCAACGTTCACTTCATTTCACTTTTATTCAAACAATAATGTCGGTTAAACCACCAGTTATGACCACAGCCTAGACCTATGCTATCGTGGGTGTAAAAGATGTGATTGTTCGCATTGGGTCGGCTGCAGCATATACAATCGTTCCCATTATGTATCACTACATCCTGAACAAGAAATTGTACAAGCTCATTAGCCCATCGAGGGCAAAGGGGCCAAGCAATTTTTTAAATTTATTTATCTACAGTTAATTTATAGATAGGCTTACTTATATTTGACTGGTTAAAAAAAGCTTAAAGGAACACGTTGCCTTGGATCGGTCGAGTTGGAAATTGCACGGTTTTCCTTAAACCTCGTCGACTAACACGGTCGGCCATTTATGGATGGCCGACCGTGTTAGTTCGCACAGTAAAGGGAAAACCACTCAATTTTGAGGCAAACTAGAGTGGATCATTGTATTCTACTATAACAACATCTTTCTACCCATATGCATTTTATAAAAAACGGTTACAAACGCTTTTTATAGACCAACTCGTCCGATCCAAGGCAACGTGCATGTTCCTTTAAATTTTAAGGGAACCAATTTATTGTGTTTTTACCCACAGACCAATAGACACTTTGCTAAAACGACAAAGCGTTAAGTACGAGCCAATTTGAAGTTTATCAATAATTTGACGAAGTGATTATGAACAAAGTATTGAATAAAGTCATTACTGATCTTGTAGGAGTGAATGCCGTGTCAATAATTTTATTTTGCAAGTTTGTAACTCAGTCTTTTTGTTTCGGTGGCTTTCTGTCTTAGCGGGACTTCTTTACACAGGGCGGTGGAGCTTGGTGAGTACAGAGCTAGAGCAGTAGTTTTTAGGGCAGGGCCGATTTAACGAAGAGCTAAGATCACCGTGTCCGAGTTGTTCGGGTGCGTTCGTTTAGCTTCCCTGGGTCGACCCCGGTGTGTGACGTGTTTTTTTTCCAGGACGAACGTGTGCAAAAAAAACGTCCTGGAAAAAAAACCCCGCTACACACAGGGAATGACCCAGGGAAGCTAAACGAACGCACCCATTATAGAGCATTAACTTTATTAACTTTGCCAAATACACGATCAATGTTAAATCGGTCCAAGCTAGATCTTGCGTGCAGCAGATGTAGCGGATACGCGCATTTGTGACGTATTGACCTATCAACAGGACTGTTGCATAGTGACGTATGACGCAGAGGCCCTCATACGCATAGCGCAAAGCGCTTGCGCTGTTCAGGACGCGAGATGCGCGTGCGTTTCGTTTTATTCTCTTGAAAACAAAGAAGTCTCAAAAACGGACAATACTTTACCACTAGCTCCAATAAATCTTGGGTCTAACAACAGGGCCACTGTCGTCTACAGAGAATAAGACAAGTAAGTTCCAAGCATTAATTTTAAGCAACTATATTTAATGCAAAAAATGTTTCCCATTTCTCTTTTTGTTGACAGTTTTCTCAAGCCGTTAATGCCGCAGATTCCATCATTTATATTCATGACACTCCAGATTTTCTCCGCAAAATCTCAGGTATTCAGCAGGTCCCAAACACAGCCATCATCGGTACTTTTGATGTGTCCTCTCTATACACCAACATTCCCCAAGATGAAGGGATTGCTGCCTGCTCTTCAGCTCTGGCTAAGAGTGGTCACACATCACCACCCATTTCTGACATTATTTTTATCCCTCGTGCAACATGTTCTAACCAAAAACAATTTTTCTTTCATGGGTAAGAATTTCCTACAGGTACAGGGTACTGCAATGGGCACACGTATGGCACCATCAATGGCGTGCCTTTTCATGAGCCATCTTGAACAGCGCATGTTGGCATCAGCCCCTTGCGTCCCTGGGTCTGGTGGCGCTATATTGATGACATCTTTTTCATTTGAACAAGCGATGAAGCAAGCCTCACAGCTTTCATTAATCACATAAATTCCTTCCACAGGACCATCAAATTCACGAGCCAATACTCAACCAAGGATACACGCTTTCTTGATGTCAAGGTTCTCGAGACGGATGATGGCTTAACCACAGATCTCTTCGTTAAACCCACAGATAAACACCAATACCTACATTCCACTAGCTGTCACCCCAGACAATGCAAAACCAACATTAGCCTACAGTCAGGCCTTCAGACTCCGTCGAATCTGTTCTAATTATTCTGATTTTATCCACCACTTATATAGGAACTTAAGAAACACCTTGTTTCCAGCGGTCATAGCTCTCTAGCAGTCTATCGAGCTATCCAGAAAGTCAAGGCTGGTTCTATAGGGAGTCAGTACTTTCCAAAGGACCCAATAAACAACAGAGTTTAAATGGGAACGTTCCTTATGTTGTCACTTTCCACCCCTCACTTCCTCCCATTCGTAAAATAACCAGTTCTAACCATTCACACATCAGATCGACTTCAACGTGCTGTACATGAAGAACCCATAGTTGCATCATGGAGGTAGGATTAGATACAGACGCCCACCAAGTCTCAGGATTCTCATTGTCCGAGCAGAAGTCCCTCCCATTAACGACAATGTCAATCCCCCTCTACCACAGGAAACTTTTAGGTGTTCCAACATCTCCAAATGCATCGTCAGGGAATCGGACTCCTTCACCAGTAACACCGGCGGTACCACCCATAAGACAAGGGGTCATGTCACCTGCACCACCACTAATCTCATTTATCTCAAATCTTGCAGAGTCTGTGGTGTTCAATATATAGGTGAAACAAGAACTACACTCAAGAGGCGTTTCTACGGCCACAGATCTACAGTCAAGACCCAAAAGCTAGATACACCTGTAGGTCATCACTTCAATCTTCCTAATCACTCCATTTCTGACATGATCTTACAGGGCATATAGAGGCACCACAGAGAGACTGTTCGTTTGAGTAGGCAGAAACTCTGGATTAGACGCTTTCAGACCATTCAACCCCATGGTCTGAACATTCAAGAAGGAAACGACTAATAAACCTTTTGTTTTGCCGTCTCCTTTTTCCCCACAGCCTTTTAACCTGAGCCTCATTCACCATTCCCCACCCTTGATATAGTACTGTTTCCATCTTCTTGTGGTCAAGCCAGTTCCTTCCCTCCCCCTTTTTGTCCCCCTATTCATTGTTGACCCCTTGCTTTTTTCTGTATGCTTTCTAACCCCATGTTGTTACCACAAACCTTTCTAAATAGTATTTCCACCATGCAAAGTTTTAAATCCTACTAACCCCATTCATGTATTTCCACTTCACTGCTTATGTTTTGGCAGCGGGTACCGCAACGATATAATAGATGTTAAATTTGCATCGGGGATAAAGAATATTAATTTTGGTTTTTACCCATACACCGATGTGTGTTAGCACTGTATACTCAGTACTTTCCCGAGTCCTGTGAAAAAATATCACAGGCATGTTACTCGGGTGGGATTCGAACCCACGACCCTTGCAATTCTAGAGCAGTGTCTTACCAACTAGACTACCGAGGTTGCCCGGCAGCTAGAGGCAGTTCGAATCCTATGTTTTGGCAGCGGGTACCGCAACGATATAATAGATGTTAAATTTGCATCGGGGATAAAGAATATTAATTTTGGTTTTTACCCATACACCGATGTGTGTTAGCACTGTATACTCAGTACTTTCCCGAGTCCTGTGAAAAAATATCACAGGCATGTTACTCGGGTGGGATTCGAACCCACGACTCTTGCAATTCTAGAGCAGTGTCTTACCAACTAGACTACCGAGGTTGCCCGGCAGCTAGAGGCAGTTCGAATCCTATGTTTTGGCAGCGGGTACCGCAACGATATAATAGATGTTAAATTTGCATCGGGGATAAAGAATATTAATTTTGGTTTTTACCCATACACCGATGTGTGTTAGCACTGTATACTCAGTACTTTCCCGAGTCCTGTGAAAAAATATCACAGGCATGTTACTCGGGTGGGATTCGAACCCACGACCCTTGCAATTCTAGAGCATTTAACGTACTCTCTACAAGTTAATGACTTGGTAAAGAGCACTGAAGAGCTGTGTTTTTACAATTTGTTAGATAGTGATACAACCCCTCTGAAGATAGATCTAGGCGGTGTCAGGACACAAGTTCCTACCTTTGCCACTTCGTACCCTGGTGACTTCGAACCGACTTTGGACACTTCGTACCTTGGACACTTCGTACCTTCTTACAAGACACTTCGTACCTTCTCATGAGTCACTTCGTACCTTCTCACGAGACACTTCCTACCTTCGTACTAATTCGGGATTTCTGCATCGTTTATGATTTTTGTTTGTGCTTTGTGATCGGATGATTATTAAATAAAAGCAAATCAAACCAACTGTTACTATTTTGTTGGGACACCAAGGAGCCATCTTGACGATTGCATGATTGTTTGACTTTAAAATATTTGTAAAAAATATTGGCGGAAGATGTTGTCCTTGGCGGTCATTAACTTAAACAAAATACGACATCCACCTAGGCTGGTATAGAAAAAGAGGTTATGTTTCACCCAATGTCATGTGAAGCTGGTACGTCTTCAGGCATCGAGTTATATTTCTATGCAAGCATCCTATGCAACAAAGGTGTTTTGCAACATTATCGAGTGCAATGTTTTGATCAGTTTACAATTACGTTTTTTACTAAAAAAAAAAAAGTCAAACTAAATTGGAAATTGTTTTTGGAAATTGTAAATATAAAATGATTTATCTTTACATTTTGAAGTCAGTCAATTTCAATTCAGGTTGAACTATCAATTCATTATTTTTTAACAGTTAATTGTAGACTCATAACGAATTGAGTATAGATTCGTAACGAATCTACAATGTACAATGTACATCTACAAATGGTATACTTAGCAAACCATTACACTTCCATCAAATATAGAGTGACGTCACAGAAATAGTTTAATATACTTTTATACCAAAAGCCATTAAAGGCAGTGGACACTATCGGTAATTACTCAAAATAATTATCAGCATAAAACCTCACTTGGTAACGAGTAATGGGTAGAGGTTGATAGTATAAAACATGATGAGAAACGGCTACCTCTAAAGTGACGTAGTTTTCGAGAAAGAAGTAATTTTCCACGAATTTGATTTCGAGACCTCAGATTTAGAATTTGAGGTCTCGAAATCAACCATCTAAGTGCACAACTTCGTGTGACAGGGGTGTTTTTTTCTTTCATTATTATCTCGCCACCTCGACGACCAATTGAGCTCAAATTTTCACAGGTTTGGTATTTTATGCATATGTTGAGATACACCAAGTGAGAAGACTGGTCTTTGACAATTACCTATTGTGTCCACTGTCTTTAAATCAGACATAGCTCACTTTGGTGTGGGGGCTCATTTTCAAATGTTGACAAATGTGTGGTAATTGTCTCATTTTTTAGCCTACTCATTATCACCATGGCTACGAGGTTGATCCCACTCCTGGGAACGTACAAGGGGCGGATATCTGCAGTGGCAGCATTAGCAGCAGGTAAGTCAAGTCACAAAGTAACCCTCTAAATTTAAATCTTCGGTATAAATCGTTTATTTATTTTATTTATTATTTCTTTAATTCTTCAGACATAACAAGCAGGTGCCGTCCAGGAATAGGGCAAAAGTAAAAAATAACTATCATCAAAAAGATGTGCCCTCCCAGACCTTTAAAAGGGTAACAAATAATGAAGATTCTTTCTATAATAAAAGTGCATAAAATATACAAGGAATATATTATTCGTCATTATTGTTTTCACACGACGCGTTTACGATGTTAGATCCGATGTGACCCCCCATATAAAAAAAGAAAACAATAAAAGAAAGGCCAAACAAAAAATGGGAGTTACTTTGATCCGTTGAATTGGAGGTGGGGGGGGGGCAGTACATACACATAGTTCGCTTGAATTAATAAGCAAGATCTGCAGTTGGAAGGAGATTGAGAAAACAAAATCAAATGTGGAAACATGAATTTTGAACATGATGCTGTCTGTTCGTGAAAAAAGGGTGATGCAATTATATGAAGAAATGTGTAGGTTTATTGTGCCTAAAAACTGCGATCGAAGGTTATATATGTAGTCAGTGCTTTTCATTTTTCGTGTCTCCTTTGTGAATCGTTATCAGGCGTTGCTGGACTAAGCTACTACAACACCAAGCGAGGACAGGCCGCCGAGGGCGGAGCAACCCGCTTCCCCCCGTCAGCCAACTTCCCGGACCTCCGTAAGCACAACAACGTGATGGCGTCTCACCTCACCCCAGACGTGTACGCCAAGCTGTGTGATCGTCAGACACCCAACGGGTTCACCCTCGACGCGGCCATCCAGACAGGGGTGGACAACCCCGGACATCCGTTCATCAAGACGGTCGGCTGCGTGGCCGGTGATGAGGAGTCCTACGAGGTAATTGTTCGGACAAAATGTCTCATATGTTCGGACAAATGTCATAAACAAACAAACAACAACAAAAACAAACAACAACAAAAACAAACAACATCAAAGGGTTTGGTTAGTTGTTGTACGACACAAAACACAATGACCACAGATTTACATTAAACTTACACGGTTTGAAGAAAATGATGAAAGAAAGATGACGTTGCTGAGGTTTGGTAGTTTTTGGAAAGTTAGTAAAACAATGTCACGAAAATAATTTCCGTCTTAGGAGACGTTTATATTTTTAGCATGTCGGCGTTACGCGACTCTTCTGAAAACATTGCTTAGCAAAAAGTTGACGACTAATGAAGTTGAAACTTCTACAGGTATAGTTAGCCCCCGTTACGAACAACTCCATATCCATTCACAGTAAGATTCATTCAAGACAACAAAACTTGATACAGAACATGTCAAAACCCTATTTAACAAACAAACAAGCGCATTCTTAAAAGGCATTTATGTTTTGTTTTTGCTCTTTCCTTTGTCCCTGAACTTTTCAGTTTCCTGTAGACTTCGATCACACATTTTCTTCTGAAGAGCCCGGTGTTAATAATGTTTTAGGTGAAAGCCTTTTCCCCCCTTTTTGTCCTTGGTCTTTATGCGGTCGATAGATGTGCAGATCTGAACAATTTTCAACCTCTTTTTCAAAATTCCAAGGTCTTCAAGGAGCTGTTCGACCCCGTGATCGACGAGCGACACAACGGCTACGGGATCAATGACGTCCACCCGACAGACCTGAACGCCTCCAAGATACGAGGTGGCAACTTCGACTCCAAGTACGTCCTGTCGTCCCGGGTCCGTACCGGCCGTAGCATCCGCGGCCTCAGCCTGCCGCCTGCCTGCTCTCGGGCCGAACGCCGGATGGTGGAGCAGGTAGTCTCCGAGGCTTTGGGAGGCCTGACCGGTGACTTGACGGGGAAATACTACCCGCTGAGCAACATGACTGACGAGGAGCAACAGACTCTGATCGACGACCATTTCCTGTTTGACAAACCGGTGTCGCCGCTGCTTACGTGCGCTGGTATGGCTCGCGACTGGCCTGACGGTCGTGGGATCTGGTAAGTGTGACAAGTAACAATACCCCTTGCATTTATTAGGCCACCGTTTCTATGCTAAGCTATACATCTGTACGCTGGGTATGAATGTGTTTTCCCAAACCCATTGAACAAAACCCCCAAAACCAAACCGGAATATCCCCTCGTGGCATGGTCCACTCTAGGATATCAATTAGGACGTCCAAATCGATATGGGCTTTTCAACGGTAAACTTTGGAACGCTAGGTGGCAGCAGACCTATCACGTAAGTTTCCCTTGCTTACCTAGTTCTGAGAATGCGCACACTACCAAGAACAATGACAAATGAAAAATCTGCTGCCACCAAGAGTCCAAAATGTCTCCCATTGAAAAAAAACCCAGAATGAAATACATAACCCGCAACTCTTGTATGAAGACATGAGGACTCGTTTAAGTGTTTTAAGAACGTATCCAATTCATCCCTCACAGGCACAATAACGACAAGACCTTCTTGGTCTGGATCAACGAGGAGGATCACACTCGTCTTATCTCCATGGAGAAAGGAGGCAACATGAAAGGCGTCTTTGAACGCTTCTGCAAAGGCCTGAATGAGGTAAAGAAGAACTCCCATCTGGGCCCAACAGCTGATTTTCATTAAGCCGATGATAAGCACAATTTAAGCTTCTGCTAAGCCTGACATGAGTTTGTGCTTAGCAAAATGTTGTGCTTACAAGCCTCCTGAAATTGGTCACTGGCAGTATTGACCCCTTGCACGCGCGTCACACGCGGCGACTGATGCCACGCTCACCATGTTGGTGGTCAATAGGCTTACCTGTAAACGCCGCGTCACCTCAAAATGTGCACTTTAACACACGTTGACATTGACCACCAAAAATGGCGCATCCAAGATTATTCTGATGATGACGTCAGGTGAAATGGGTCAATAGGTGTGATCATGGGGATTGGTCAGATCATTCAGTAAAGCAGTTGTCGCCAATGTGCAGCATGGATTGTAGTGCTTAAACCACTCCTTGTTTCTCACAAAAATGTGACTGGGTTCTTAGCGGACAAAATAGCAGCACAACACAAGCAAACAGTACACATGGCAAATGGTGATGACAACATTATAACAATATAAGTTTTAAGAAAGGTGGCTACTCAAAATATAGCACAGGATTTTGGCGATAGCGTTCTCAAAAACTACTTTTACGCGACTATACTCTCGCGAGACTGCTGGCTTCCATCTACTTCACTTTTGAAATCTCGCGGGAGATGCAGTGTATCGGGAGAACAGCAGCAGCAGCAATACAAACGAAAACTACTAAGCTCCAACAAGAAGGAATTAAACAATGTTTGGAAAAACGGAGTGAAAGTTTGACACTGTGCTGGTGTTTGATTCGCTGTGTAGGTTGAGAAGCTGATCAAGTCCAAGGGATGGGAGTACATGTGGAATGAGCATCTTGGATACGTCTTGACCTGCCCGTCCAACCTGGGCACCGGGATGCGTGCTGGAGTGCACATTAAACTACCCAATCTCGGCAAGGTATGTAGTCTAGGTTCCTAGACCATTGGTGTTGCGTGGTCACACACTGTAATGAACGAACGCTAGCGGGCGCTCTGTTTCTCTGATTTCCGGTGAGATCCGGAAATTAGAGAAACAGAGCGCCCGCCAGCGTTCGTTCATTACAAGCGTGTACAGTTTTTGCCGTGCATAATCGGAACGTTCGTTGTGTGTGACCACGCAACACCAATGGTCTAGGAACTAGACTACAAGGTATGTAGATAGTGAGTGAAGAAAACGTCCCAAAGAACCCTGACTAATTTGTCACTGAAGGAGCCTCATACAGCCTCATACATGTAATAGTCTCACTTTCTTTACTGAGCAGCTAAGATCGATTGAAGGCATTGGGGTGGATTTCACAAAGAGTTATGACGCGTCTTATTATCTCAAGTTAAGGAACTCGTCCTAACATCCTAAGATTAGTCTTAAGTTTTGTGAAATCGACGGCTGGACACTTAATATTGGTATTACTCACAAAAACTGTTAGCATAAACCACTAACAAGCAATGTAGAGCTGTATAAAGGCAGTGGACACTATTGGTAGTTACTTAAAATATTTCTTAGCATAAAACCTTAGTTGGTAACGAGTAATGGGGAGAGGTTGATAGTATAAAACATTGTGACAAACGGCTCCCTCTGAAGTAACGTAGTTTTCGAGAAAGAAGTAATTTTCCACGAATTTGATTTCAAGACCTTAAGTTTAGAATTTCGGGTCTCGAAATCAAGCATCTGAAAGCACACAACTTCGTGTGACGAGGGTGTTTTTTTCTTTCATAGTTATCTCGCAACTTGACGACCAATTGAGCTCAAATTTTCACAGGTTTGATACTTATTGCATAATATGTTGAGATACACCAAGTGTGAAGACTGGCCTTTATGTTTCCATAGTCTTTAAACATTGTGAGAAACAGCCCCCTCTGATGTAACTCATTTTTGAGAAAGAGGATTCCCCCCCCGCTCATTCTTCTCTTGCATCTTCAATGACCAGTTGAGTCCAAATTTTCACAGATTTGTTATTTTATGCATAAGTTGGGATACACTCAGTGAAAATACTGGTCTTTAACAAAATACCAAAGGTGTTCACAGCACCTTTGAGTCGGTCTCTAAGCTCGTTCACTAGTTGCTGCTGTGTGCCGTACATAACAGTGCGCGTTAAAGGCAGTGGACACTATTGGTAATTGTCAAAGACTAGCCTTCACAGTTGGTGTATCTCAACATATTATGCATAAAATAACAAACCTGTGAACATTTGAGCTCAATCGGTCATCGAAGTTGCGAGATAATACTGAAAGAAAAAACACCCTTGTCACACGAAGTTGTGTGCGTTTAGATGGTTGATTTCGAGACCTCAAGTTCTAAACTGAGGTCTCGAAATCAAATTCGTGGAAAATTACTTCTTTCTCAAAAACTATGGCACTTCAGAGGGAGCCGTTTCTCACAATGTTTTATACCATCAACCTCTCCCCATTACTCGTCACCAAGAAAGGTTTTATGCTTATAATTATTTTGAGTAATTACCAATAGTGTCCACTGCCTTTAACATTTATATTTTTTTTTTTGTATACAGTGTCACTAATTATTGTTTGGTTTTCGGTTAAACTTTTCAGGAATCTCGATTCGATATGATCCTGGAGCGACTGAGGCTGCAGAAGCGAGGTACGGGTGGTGTGGACACGGCGTCCGTTGGGGGCGTGTTTGACATATCAAACTTGGATCGTCTCGGACAATCAGAGGTGAGCAATTCCAGTTTTTTTAACTAGGGTTTATTCTCAGTGTTTTTTAATCATTGATTGTTGTGTACAAAATCTGCATTTATTACATGTTAACTGTATTTTCTATTGGGTGTTTTAATTGTATGGGTTTTAATATGTTTTCTTTTAATTGTTCAGCGCCCAGGAGCATGTTTACATTGACAGGCGCTATATAAATTTCCATTATTATTAATATTATTAGAAGCTACAGGGTCATGTCATTGTATAATTTTGAAATATTATTGATACTCATATTCATAATACTTTATTAAACCAATTCGCAGCTGGACGCTAATTGCATGGTTATCAAGAGGGTACTACAATATTTCAAAAGAAAAAAAACAAGAAATAAAACGTAGGATTTTAAACTTTGCATGGTGGAAATACGACATGGAAAGGTTTGCGGTAACATCATGGTGTTACCGCAGACCTTTTCATAAGAAATAAAACATACTTAAAAGAAAGAAGAAACAAAATGTTGACTGTGTACAGGTCTGAATAAAATGTAGGTGTGGCTGAGTGGCACTTCCATTATGCAAATTATACTGTTCATAAACAGAGCCAGTCGGCAACTGAGCTACTTTCTGTGAGAACAGTGGCCAACACACGCGTCTTGCTTTTGGCATGGTAAACATCATACTGTGTCTTCACTTAAGTTTTCTTCGGAGGATTGTGGGGCTGAGGGGGGGGGGGGGGGGAGTTGGACTTCATTACCAAAGTGAAGGGTATTGTTAAGTATATGAACATTTCAGAGGGGGGGGGGGGCTCCTAAAACTGCATGTTGTGACCACGCCACAGTACAGAGATTAAGTATACCAACAAGGGGTACTTGTTTACATTTTGTACTGAGAGTTAAAACATTTTTAGGTCTTTTTCGGAATTGTGTTTGCGCTTGTCATTGCGTTTATACGATCCATTGTACCGGTGAAAGGTTTACTCTTAATTCAATTCAATTCAATTAAAAAAACTGTAATAATCCGTTGCAGCCAATTACAATAGCAGACCAGCTCCATATAAAAATATTAAGAGAAACATACAATATACAGCAATTTAAAGAAGGATACGTTGTTAATAGTGAAACTTAAATTACAAGAACAAAGTTGTAAACTACATGTATTTTCTTTCACTCATAACACAATGCATGATGTAGCAGAATGGAAGCTATTACTGCATCATATACAAAGAAAGCCTGACATTAAGAGAAACATTGGCAATGCATGGCATTTTCAATGTGTGTCGTGTTGTGGTGTACCTCGACCCAAGCTCCTGTTGTGTTTCATTGTAGTCTGGAAATCTCAGGAATTCTTTAGCAGACGTAATGGTTGTTGGGGGGGGGGGGGGGGGGGGGGGTGGGGGGGGGCTGGGATCTCTGTACAAGAGGAAAAGAGTGTGTAGTCCGCGGTAGTTTAAATTTTAAGGACAGCCTACACAGCAACCACTTCTTGAAACGGCCTACACGGAAATGAACTTTTAGCTCGCATCTTTGCAGACGCTTGGCACCAAGTAAACTAGGAAATAACACTCCAAAGTAGAACCATGCTCTGTTGTACTATAATTTTAACAACATACCTGTCTTGCTGAGAGTTTTCAACAACTGTAATTTCGTTCGTTTTTGTCCAGGTCCAGCAGTGCCAGCGTGTCGTTGACGGTATCGAAACCCTGATCAAGAT
This sequence comes from Asterias rubens, assembly GCF_902459465.1. NCBI lineage: Eukaryota > Metazoa > Echinodermata > Asteroidea > Forcipulatida > Asteriidae > Asterias > Asterias rubens. Next base: position 1,591,280 of record NC_047072.1, read on the forward strand.
GGAGAAGCAACTCGAGAGAGGGCGCTCTATCGAGAGCCTGATCCCAAAAGCATAGATTTTACACAAGTCGCACGTTGTGTTCCACCCGCTAAGACTCTATTTTACTCTTAATAAATAATGAGAACAATCGACCATTTTATAGAACTGCTTAAGCAGATAATTATGCTTAACAACTTTCTGTTATCAAGCAACAAAGAGCAGGACATCACTCACAGATTGTGTGAGACTTTGGCTTAGCAATTCTCTGGCAAGGGTATTATTTCGGGTGTGTGCTTATAAGCTACTATGAGTGCATTATACATAGGCTGGCAAATCAATTCTGGTAAGCATGATTGTTGTGCTAAGCAACTTTGTTCTTAAGACCTGTCTGTTATATTTGGCCCTGGTCAATTAACACTTGTGCATTACTAACAGTAATATAATAAACATCAAATTCATATTAATGGAGGAAACGGTGGGACAAAACAAATATAGAAACATAATCAATTGCTAGTGGTCTACAAGAAGGACCATGTCACACCTTCAAGAAACACGGGGTTTTATTTAAAATAAACACGTGACGAATCTTGAAAAATATAATAATTTGTATTTACTTGTCCAAAAATATTTATTTACTTTGCAATAATATTCTTTATTGAGTTCTGCTTGAATTTTATTGGCAGTATCTATTAACTCTGAAATAAAGACAATTGCAGTATGGTTAGTACATTGCTCGAGAACTAACTGTTAAATTAAAAGCTATATTATAGATTCTGTGAGATTAACATATAATAAAGACATTTAAAACTATTTAAATTAGCTGTTGATGTTGTTGTTTTTGAAGTCGAGTTGACCCTTTAGGGGTTTGACCTCAAGAAATTACCTCATGGATTTGACCTCAGTGATTTGACCCCAGTTATTTAAACAACAAGAAGATGTTTTGACCTTATTAACTTGACCTCGGTGGTTAGACCTCATTGGTGTGACCTCGGTGATTTGACCTCGGTGATTCGACCTCGGAGATTTGCTAACAAGCATTTAGGGGATATTCACACAGCTGAAAGTTCCTCAAACTACTGAATTTTTGTTTAAAGAGTCACAAATAAACACAATTTGATATTGGAGCCCCTTATTTTACACTAAGAGATTTTTACACTATACATTTTGTTTTTAAACTAACAACGCATAGGTGCTATAAAACCTTTGAAAAAGTATATTACACTTCACAAAATACAATAATTATTATTTAAACCAATATTTAACTGAAATAGCCTTCATTTTTTAAATAAGTACTTTCAGGCATTGCTACCTATTTTTGTTTTTTACAGTAGCTTTGCATTTTACTTGCCCAGACACATTTTAGTAGCCCAGCAGCCGATTTCACAAAACGCTTGGATTAACCCCATCCCTTAGGATGGGTTCAATGCGTCGTAACGTCTATGGATACGGAAATTACGGAACAAACAGATTATTCCTAAAAATGAAGTTCAACTCACAGACTAAAACGACGGTCTAAAACAACTGTTTTGAGTAAGCATTGCTTGAAGCTTTGCAAGTGGTGTGGAAAAATAGGAAGAAACTATATCATTGTACATTTATTGTGTGTGAGTGTTGGCTCTAAAAAGAGCAGGTTTGGTCTCGACGTTTCGAGCAGTTTACCCTGCTCGTCTTCAGGAGAATGACGACGAGCAGAGTATACTGTTCGAAACGTCGAGACCAAACCGGCTTTTTTAAGAGCAAACACTCACCCAAAAGAAACTTTTCTTTAGCCTTCAACATTTATCGCACGTTGAGATGTGATGCTCACAAGCTTATAGTAGTTTTTATTAGACAATGTGCTCCAGCCACTGCCATTTTTGTTCAATGGCAAATTGAAAAAATAATCATTTATTTAAAGGATAAAACCGAGTATTCAGATTGTAAGTAATGGCCCCATCTAAGCATTAATGCACAGTGCAGTTGATAACATGGATTTTTCTTGTGAAAATCACGTGCAAGGGACCCAAACTGCGTAACGTTATAAGGTTTAAGTCTCCATCGTCTCTGCTCTAAAAGCATCTTATAAGTCCTTAAAGGAGTCAAGGATTTTAAAGACAATCTTTAGAAGTTCTCTTTGTTATAGAAGAACTTTGCCCCTCCACTAATGCTGGAGTGTTTGTTAGAACACTTGTGTAGCACCTGGGATAGAACCTTGGGTCCGCAGAAGAAGACACCAACACTTTTACTGCGGGAAGAAAGTGTAAAATCATCAGTTATCTTGAAATTGAGACGGCTCCATTTTAAGTTTATCTTCCTTAAAGGCGGTGGACACTATTGGTAATTACTCAAAATAATTATCAGCATAAAACCCTACTTGGTGATGAGTAATGGGGAGAGGTTGATAGTATAAAACGTTGTGAGAAACGGCTCCCCCTGAAGTGACGTAGTTTTCGAGAAAGAAGTAATTTTCCACGAATTTGATTTCGAGACCTCAAGTTTAGAATTTGAGGTCTCGAAATCAACCATTTAAACGCACACAACTTCATGTGACAATGGTGTTTTTTCTTTCATAGTTATCTCGCAACTCCGACGACCAATTAAGCTCAAATTTTCACAGGTTTGTTATTTTATGCATATGTTGAGATACACCAAGTGAGAAGACTGGTCTTTGACAATTACCAATAGTGTCCAGTGTCTTTAAAGGGAAGGTACACGTTTGGTAATTGTCAAAGACCAATCTTCTCACTTGGTGTTACCCAATAATTATTAGCATAAAAAACAAGCCTGTGAACATTTGAGCTAAGTTGGTCATCGAAAGTGCATGAAAATGATGAGAGAAAAAAAACACATTTATTGGACGAATTTGTGTGCTTTCAGATAAGAATAAAAGACTTCTTCTAGAAGTCTTTTAATATTTTAGTGAGAAATTACCTCTTTCTCAAAAACGGAGACTTCAGAGGGATTCGTTTCCCACTACATGTATTCCGATGCTCGTTACCAAGTCAGTTTTTAAGTTAATATTAATTTTATATAAAAACCCTAACATCACCCTAACGAAATCCAATAGATCCTTACCCAGGGTTTTCTTCAGCAATGACCTTGAAGATGTCATCCCATTTTGGACGGCCATAGTTAGTCTTCTGTCTAAGACCAGTAATGGCATCAACTTCTTCCTCTTCTTGAAGGTAGATATTCTTAGCCTATAAACAAAAGATGAACCTCATGTTATTTTAAATATTATCTATTAATTTCGATTTACGATTTATTGTTAGATTTCTAATTAATCAGAGATCGAAGAATGAATCACAAACAAGAAAGTCTAAAATTATTTAAAAAAATACTTGAAATTGGAGAATCAACCTCAGTTGAAGAAATTTAATCTGAAATTTAAAATTTAATCTGTTAATATTGACAAAATAAATCTTTAAAAAAATTGGAGAAAAAATGAAGAATTTATCACAAATCGATGATGAATAATCCCAAAAATGAACTATACTAATCAGTCCGAGTCCAGTTTTCATTGGTAAGACTTTGTCAGCTGCACCCACATCACCTCGGACCAATCAAAACACAGATATAGAAAGATTACGTCACTGCACGTTTATCCAATGAAATTATTGTATCCATTTAAATCACTGGTTATGAAAAGCAAGTGCCTGTCGGATAAAGACAGGGGACCAGTCTACATTAAAGGCAGTTGACACTATTGGTATTTACCCAAAATAATTTTTAGCATAAATCCTTACTTGGTAATGAGTAATGGGGAGAGGTTGATAGTTTAAAACATTGTGATAAATGGCTCCCTCTGAAGTGACGTAGTTTTCTAGACAGAAAGCACACTACTTCGTTTGACGAGGGTGTTTTTTTCTTTCATCGTTATCTCGCATCTTCGATGACCAATTGAGCTCAAATTTTCACAGGTTTGTTATTTTATGTATATGTTGAGATACACCAAGTGAGAATACTGGTCTTTGAACATTACCAATAGTGTCCAGTGTCTTTAAACATACCTGTTTGTTGTTCCATCCTCTGGTCAAGTAGATGTTATAATTCAAGAAGTCCGCTTTGCCCTGCTCAATCATATGATTCTCCAAGGAATCCAGTAGTTCCGAGAACCACTCGAAGGCATTGGTGTCAGGGCAGATCCAGAAAAAGTAGACCTTCTTGAGTTTGAGTTCGTAGTCTGGAGACATGCTCTGGTGCCTGAATAAACAGTCAAAACAGGAGAGTCGGCATATGAAAACTTTTTTTTTTTTTGCAACTCGCCAGGCACAAACGGCCTGAAGGCATCTTCAAGGTTTGGGCTACAATCAACTTACGTTTCCAGGGACCGTTACCACCTACTCTTGGGGCTGGAACAGTGTTACCCCCTTTACATTCATACGGTAGTATAAGCACAACTACAGCCCTATAAACACAGCCAGGGTAAGAGCTTTCCATTGTTAATATTATACACTTAATATCTTCACCATTGCACCCATATACATATTATTTTGTGCATACTGTTCAAATAATAATTTTTATATAACACCCAAGCAGATCCTTGCCATTTGATTGGAGGATTGTCCGTCACGTGATAGCAAATAAAAGTACCATTGCACGCTGAGTCACTCGCCGTGCTTTTTCGTTCCATCCGAAAAGTACCATTGCACGCTGGCACGCTGCCAGCGTGCAATGGTACTTTTCGGATGGAACGAAAAAGCTGAGTAAAAACATCACTGCGTGCGCGTGTCTTTGGTAACGCAGCAGGTGTTACTGCAAGAAGGCATAGTAAAATTACTAGCATTCGGCTTCTACAGTTGAAATTGTTTGTTTTGAAAGTTGTTTCTTTCAATCAAAATGACAAAGTTCTACTTGGATGTTATATAAAACAAATAATGAATGTTTTTCATTCGTGCAATGGTGCGAATTATGTTCATTCGTTGAAAGCTGGAATGTTCCATTCACCTCGGCTCCGCCTCGTTGAATAGTATACACATAATGAATGTTTATGAGTGCAATGGTGCGAATATGTTCATGAGTTGAAAGATGGAATGTTCTATTCAACGAGGCGGAGCCGAGTTGAATGGAACATTCCAGCTTTCAACGAGTGAACATATTCGCACCATTGCACGAATGAAAAACATTCATTATTTGTTTAATATAACATCCAAGTAGAACTTTGTCATTTTGATTGAAAGAAACAACTTTCAAAACAAACAATTTCAACTGTAGAAGCCGAATGCTAGTAATTTTACTATGCCTTCTTGCAGTAACACCTGCATGCTGCGTTACCAAAGACACGCGCACGCAGTGATGTTTTTACTCAGCTTTTTCGTTCCATCCGAAAAGTACCATTGCACGCTGGCAGCGTGCCAGCGTGCAATGGTACTTTTCGGATGGAACGAAAAAGCACGGCGAGTGACTCAGCGTGCAATGGTACTTTTATTTGCTACCACGTGACGGACAATCCTCCAATCAAATGGCAACGATCTGCTTGGGTGTTATATAAAACATTCCATCTTTCAACTCATGAACATATTCGCACCATTGCACTCATAAACATTCATTATGTGTATAATATGATAATAAACTGACCAGATGGATCGCAGAATAGATGCAAATGGAGTGACTCCAATGCCCGCACCAACACACACTGCAGTCTGGTATTTAAACACATCTAGACTTGCAGTACCAAATGGTCCATCAACTGCAACCCTGTAAGAAGAATATGAAAGAGATATCAACTATGACGAATTTAAAAAAAACCCAAAGTATTTAAACAAGAAATTATCAAAATGAGCTCATTATGAACTCAAGGTTTGCGTGAAACTGATGATTTTTTTGCCCAACGTCCATTTTGAAAGAAGCTTTTCCATCAGATAGGCCTACATGTTAATTCGGTTTGTAGTTATCAACATTTAAAGTGGATAGAAATGACTGTTTGGATCAAATCCTCTGTTCTGTGAAAAACTTCAGTTTTAATGAGATACCTTTGGCAATGTTTGCTGTTATACTTTGAAGGGTCTGGGTACAAAAACACAAACGTCCACGGATTTACATTAAACGAATACACGGTTTGGAGATAGTGATAGTCTTCTCACTTGGTGCATCTCAACATATTATGCATAAAATAACAAACCTGTTACTTCACAGGTCGCCGTTTCTCACAATGTTTTAGACTATCAACAGCTCTCCAATGCTAGCTACCAAATAAGTTTTTGTGCTAACAATTATTTGAGTAACTTCCAATAGTATCCAGTGTTAATAACTCTGCGCTATACCTTGCAAGATCGTCAGCAGACTCAGTGTTGGTCTTAGCGTCAGCTCCCATTGCCTTCCAAAGGTCTGTAGTCCAGTCTCCCACAGTGCGGATATGAACGCTGAAAAAGTCATCCTCTGGCGCCTGATCAAAACAAGATTAAAAAAAAAAAAATTGTGTAATAAAAATGTGTTATAATAAATAAAGAAAGGGAACAAATTTTATGAATATAATGGCGTCGAGGGTCTCTCATCACCGGGGAGGCGCTTTAAGTTGCTCCTGATTAAAAGATTGTCGCGGGTTCGAACCCACAAGTTTGTTTACATCTTGGTCCCTTTGTGTTGTGTCAGGAACTCGCTAGCCAACGTTTGCAGAGAGATCATTTTCTGTACTATCTATAGCCTTTTTAACTCCACTGCAGGAGGACAATCTCCTCACCATTTGTTCATTTCACTATTTATCCTGCGCTGTTTGTTGCCAATCAATGCCCCTATACATTCTCTGTATATGGCCCCAAAATGTGGAATAAGCTTCCTGCACAGATCAGAAACGCCAGCTTGCTCACCTCATTGAAGACACTGCATAGAGCTCACCTGTTTAACCGTTCAACTGTGCCTCCCCAACGCCTTTAGAACAAACTTTGTATTTTGGCGCTCTAAAGTGACCTTTGATTGATTGATCGATTGATTGACAGGCGTACGACCCAGCGGCGGAGGAGGCAACTGCGCTTCAACAGATACCTCATAATCTACTTCTGAGGTCTCGAAATCAAATTCAAATATTTTAGTGGAAAATTACTTGTTTCTCAAAAACTTACGTTACTTCAGATGGGGTCGTTTCTTGTCAAGTAAGTTTTTATGCTAACAATTATTTTGAGTAATTGCCAATACTGCCTTTAAGGCAGTGGACACTATTGGTAATTGTCAAAATTCAGTCTTCTCACTTGGTGTATCTCAACATAATTATGCATAAAATAACAAACCTGTGAAAATTTGAGCTCAATCGGTCGTTTAAGTTGCGAGATAATAATGAAAAAAAAAACGCCCTTGTCACACGAAGTTGTGTGCTTTCAGATGCTTGATTTCGAGACCTCAAATTCTGAATCAGAGGTCTCGAAATCAAATTCGTGGAAAATTACTTCTTTCTCGAAAACTATGTTACTTCAGCCGTTTCTCGCAATGTTTCATACCATCAACAGCTCCCCATTACTTGTTACCAAGTAAGGTTTTATGCTAATAGTTATTTTGAGTAATTACCAATAGTGTCCACTGTCTTTAAACCAGGCCCAAACTAATGAAATTAATTGTAGTTTACAAAAATGAAACTTACGGACGTGAGGGTAAATGGATGCCACTGGATGTGTGAGATTGGTGGGCACTTGAGGAAGATGTACTGCCCAGACAACATCTTGAAGCCGTACTTCTTCATCTGCAGCTCAATCACCTGTAAATTAAATAAGTAAAGTCTCAGTGACATAATTGGTCTTTGTGACCTTAACAATATGTACGTCTTTGTGACATTTTGGTCTTTGTGGCCGTCTTTTTTATCTTGTTGATACCGTAATCCGAGTAACCGAGAAATGTTGTCTTAGTGACAGGGTATGCAACTTTGCCTAGAAAAAAAAAAAAAAAAATAATAATAATAATAATAATAATAATAATAATAAGGATATTTATATTGCGCAGTGACCTATATAAATACACTGTACTGCGCATTACAAGGAATACAAACAAATGCAGAGAAAAATGAAAAAAAAAAAAAAAAAAATACACAAACAGAGCAAGAATGAATTAAATGGGTGAAGTAAACCATTTTCCCCCCTTTTTACTTTGATTTAAATACATTAAAGAAGAAGAAGGGTGCTAATACAAGGAAGGAGATTGTTCCAAAGATTTGGAGCGGCGTATACAAATGCCCGATCACCTAAGGAAGCCCTTGGTTTCCTTGATGGGTGAGACAACAATGTGTGGTCTTGCGACAGATGGTTATTTTCAATTCAGGAGCAGGATGGAAATTAAATTTGAGCTAATCTGAACTTATGCTTTTATGCCTCAAGTTTTGATGTGCGATGTTGTGAAGAAAATAAATCTCTGAAAGAAGGATTACTTGTCAGGGTGGACATTTTTTATTATGGTATTCGTTGAATCCTTTTATTGTTAGGTTATTGACCTGACAACAATGGTATCCAATATAATGTTGGGTTAACACGTTTTTATTGAAATTAATTTTGGGGTGAAAAATGAAAAAGTTCCTTTAAAGAGCGGGATTTGAACCCGCCACCTCCAGATTAACGAGTGGTTTACCAAATGAGCTATTTATATACACTCTAAAAACTCCTGGGTCAGAATTGACCCGGATTCCGAGTCAAAATCACCGCTTTTAACCAAATATCTGGTCACAATGACACGGATTCCGGGTTACATTGACACGGATTCCGGGTCAAACAGACCCAGAAATGGGTCTGGCCTCCTGTGACACAAATCCGGACAATTCTGACCCGGGAGTTTTCAGAGTGTAGACCTATTTATTAGAAGTAACTTTCTCCGTCACCTTTGAAGGATGTTTGACGACTTTGACGAGTTGAACTTTCTGGCAGCTGCGAGCAAATCGAATAGTTCTCTCGAGAATGTACAGGGCTATCGGACCAATAACCCACATCCAACTCTGAAAGGTGAACAAACACCCGATTAATAAACTATGTTGCAAGGTGAAGAGAAAAACACAAAATCAGGAAGTTGAGCCCTAAAAAACACAAGTATTAACAGCCCCCATGGGATTGTGTTGGATCTGAAAAGAACACACAATATCAACCTCTACCCTCGCAAGTACCCATTTATACCCCTGAGTGAAGAGAAGCAATTAGAGTAAAGAATATTCCCCCAGGACCCAAGCATCAGGACCGGGATTCGAACCCACTCCGATGACTTTCCACCTGAAGTTGAATGGGAGACTTACGGGACGCTTGGCGGCAGCAGACTCACCAGGTAAAATCAATTGTTCTTGGTAATGTGCGCACGTTCAGAACTACGTAAACAATTGAAACTTACCTGGTAAGTCTGCTGCCACCTAGCGTTTCAAAGTCTCTCATTCGATCCTCTTAACCACTCGGCCATGACACCCTATACAATTAGATTTGGTCAGGTACTTTTTCTACTCACCGCAGCGCTGCCGTCTACGAATACCGGGTATGGACACGGCTGTGCTTCTGGGGCCCACGTATCTGGAATGTTCTTGCAGAGGGTGATGTTGTGGTCCGCTAAGTTTGACTGAGAACGAATTATGCCCCTGGAAAATAAGAGCAACAGAGGTTTTTTTAACTTTGGTTCGGGGATCGAGTATAAGTAGGCCTATATACCTTTACATAAAACAAGAATGACACAAGGCCTGTGGTCTTTTTTCACAAAGCACGTAGGACTATTCCTAGGAGATATTACAAAAAACTGAAGGCTAGTCCTGAGTTAACCTAGTCCTAACTCGAGATAAGACTAGTCTTATCTCTTTGTGAAATCTACCCCAGAAGGGACATTAAAGGAAAACGTTGCCTTGGATCGGTCGAGTTGGTCTTTGAAAAGCGTTTGTAACCGTTCGTTATAAAATGCATTATGGTTAGAAACATGTGTTTAAAGTAGAATGCAATGATCCACACAAACATGCCTCGAATTTGCACGGTTTTCCTGTTATCTCGTTGACTTACACAGTCGGCCATTTATGGGAGTCAAAATTTTGACTCCCATAAGTGGCCGACCGTGTTATGGGAGTCAAAATTTTGACTCCCATAAATGGCCGACCGTGATAGTTCGTAAAATAAAAGGAAAACCACGCAATTTCGGGGCAAATTTCGGGATCATTGTATTCTACTTTTAAAACATCTTCCTAACCATTCATTTTATAACAAACGGTTACCAAACGCTTTTCGGCCGATCCAAGGCAACGTGTTCCTACAAGCGTTAGGTTCCGTATGGTCCGTGTTACGGTGCTATGCAAAGTGTGATATCACAATACAAATCACTGTAATGCTGATAACTTAAAGTGAATCTTTTATTAGTGAAATCGAGAACTGATGGTAGCTTAAAGAGACATGTTGCCTTGGAATGGGCGATTTAGGTTAAAAGTGATTGAAGGTTAATCCACAAGAGGGCCATTTCAGGTAGTGGTGCAGTCATTATCAAAAAGGCAAAGCACTTCAATAACACATATACTTGGAGACAAATCTACCAACATTTTGAAGGCTAACATTTACCCATTCAGCATGAATTGCTTCAAAAAACTTCACAAAAATATCCTCCAGATTAAATTTCTGCGGTGAACAGCAACTCCACTGGTGTCTTTCTCGGGTTTTCCCCGAAGTGGTTTTAAAGGCAACGGTCACCTTTGGTAACTGTCAAAACCTGCCGTCGATTTCACCAAACTCTTCCTAACTTAGGATTAATCTGAGGACTTAGGACGGGTTCAGTTCCGTAGCCAAATACGTAGGACGCATTGAACCCATCCTAAGTTAGGATGGGTTACTTAGGATGGGATTAATCACAGTATTCTCACATGGTGTTTGCCAAAGCACAAAATAACAAACCTGTGAAATTTTGGGCTAAGTCATCGACGTTGGAACAGAATAAAGAAAATACACCTTTGTTGCACAACTTGTTGTGCTTTCAGATGCTCCATAAAAGGCTTAAGGCCTGAAGTCTGTTATTATTTGAATGAGAATTAATTACCCCTTTTTCAAAAAATACGTTTACTTCATGGGGCTCTGTTTCTCACAATGTTTTATGCTATCAGGTCTCTATTGCTTGTTACAAAGTAAGATTTTATGCTAAACATTTTTTGTTTAGTATGACCAGTGACCTTTACAGAGTAATGTTTTACAAAGTCATAGTAAGATCTCAGGACCGTTCATTGCTCCATATAAATGTTTCAAAAACAACAGGTATCGGGTTTCAGGAATAGAAAGTAACTTCATTGAAATGAAGGAAATCGCGTGGTGAGATGTTTGTTATTTTACTCACCCAGTTCCGTGAACAAGTATCATACCGTAATACACGATGAACAAATGGTGGGTGATCCAGAAAGTCTCGAAGTATGAACGCCTGTCAAGAAAACAAATAATAATAATAACATTAACTTAGTGTGAATTAGTACAGTTCATACCTAATGATTCGGCACATTTGAAAGAAGTATAATATATTAATTTTGTTTTTTACCCATACACCGATGTGTGTTAGCACTGTATACTCGGTACTTTCCCGAGGCCTGTGAAAAAATATCACAGGCATGTTACTCGGGTGGGATTCGAACCCACGACCCTTGCAATTCTAGAGCAGTGTCTACCAACTAGACTACCGAGGTTGCCCGGCAGCTAGAGGCAATCCTATGTTTTGGCAAGTAAGTATAATATAACAAACAAAGAACACCAAATGTTTTTGAGCTGCATCATTCAATTAAAGGAATTAAGGTACGGGAAGTAAAAAGTAAAACTGCAAGCAGTCTGTGTACCCAGGTTTCAGAATACTTCCACAAATACAGTGAGGATTAACATAAGGTTCGACACTTTCACTTTCTATATGAAAATCACAGTAGTTTCCAGCATATCACAACCATTAGGTATAACTTTGGTTATTGACAAAGACCACTTGGTGTATCCAAATATATGCAGAAATACTTGCAAAAATTTGGGCTCAATTGGGGGGGGGGGGGGGGGGGTTCGGAAATTACCCCTTTATCTAAACCTACATTACCAAAATGGTATCACTTATAACAATGTTTTAGTATCAACAGCTCTCAAGTGCTCTTACCAAGTAGTTTTTTTATCATGGTCAATACTACAAAAAGTACACCATGTCTTTAAAGGAACACGTTGCCTTGGATTGGACGAGTTGGTTTTATAAAAAAGTGTTTGTAACCGTTTGTTATAAAATATATATTATTGAAATAATTTTTACAAGTAGAATAATAACAATAATAATAATGAGAACTTATAAAGCGCACAAATCCATCAAAGCGCTCATGGCGCTTAATACAAAGAATAATATTTACATGTACAATGACCAAAATTGAAACGTAAGCCTAAGCTAAGACGAAATCCAGAACATGTTAAAGAGAAATACAATACACATGCAATATCAAAGGATGCAATGATCCACACAAATTTGCCTCGAAATTGCGTGGTTTTCCTTTCACAGTGCGAACTAACACGGTCGGCCATTTATGGGGGTCAAAGATTTGACTCCCATAAATGGTCGCCCGTGTTAGTCGACGAGGTAAAAGGAACACCGTGCAATTTCGAGGCATGTTTGTGTGGATCATTGTATTCTACTTTTACAACATCTTTCTAACCATTTATGCTTTTTATAACAAACGGTTATAAACGCTTTTTATAGACCAACTCGTCCGATCCGAGGCAATGTATTCCTTTAACACTGTATTTCCAACATGAGTAGGCAAAATATAATTATTGACATTCCCAAGTTTCAAAACCAAAGTAGAATCGAAACAAATACTCCACACGTATCCTCCAATGAACTTCACTATTCTTTCATTTTCATTGTGTAATTATAGACAAACAAAACAAACGAACAGACAAATAAACAAGCCATATTATTCTACTCCGCTTTCAAGCTGTCAAAAAAAAACCAATAATGTCATATTCATTTTAGAGATAATACTGGTGTTACAGTCCAGTATGATGACATACGTATTTTCTTGTATGCATGTCGTCAGACACACAAGGCCTGCAGGCAACTTCAAGGTGTGGGCTACAATTATTCTTTTTCCAGAGGATATAGGCTTTGGTATCATCAATCCGAAGCCTGGCCGGTAAAGCAGAAGGCACTACCTCCCCAATGTTACGTAGCGAGCCAGTGTCACGACCGTGATTCGAACCCACACTCTTCTGATCAAACACCAGAGCTTGAATCCGGTGCTCTTAAAGGCAGTGGACGCGATTGGTAATTACTCAAAATAATTATAAGCATAAAACCTTTCTTGGTGACGAGTAATGGGGAGAGGTCGATGGTATAAAACATTGTGAGAAACGGCTTCCTCTGAAGTGCTACAGTTTTCGAGAAAGAAGTAATTTTCCACGAATTTGATTTCGAGACCTCAGATTTAGAACTTGAGGTCTCTAAATCAACCATCTAAACGCACACTACTTCGTGTGACAAGGGTGTTTTATTCTTTCATTATTATCTCGCAACTTCGATGACCGATTGAGCTCAAATTTTCACAGGTTGGTTATTTTATGTATATGTTGAGATACACCAAGTAAGAAGACTGGTCTGTGACAATTACCAATAGTGTCCACTGCCTTTAACCGCTCGGCCATGACACACAAACTAATTCGGAGACAGAGATGTGTGAGAACAGCATTTTATTTCTCTCAAACATGTTTTTGTGTCTTCATGACGCTCTTTTGCATGGTAATTGAGGAAGCAATACTGTTATTTAGTTAGAGATTAACCAAAATTAATATTCTTTATCCCCGATGCAAATTTAACAGCTCTTATAGTTAGAGATTAGTATTGTTATTGCCAACAGTTGTCTATGTATATCCTAGGGAAACCTTCTTAAAGGATTTCTTTTAATGAGAAGATGCATTTCATAATCACTCTTAAAGGCACTAGAACACTATTGGTAATTACTCAAAATAATTATTAGCATAAAAACTTGTCCGACAGGGGTACTGTTCTTTTCTTCCATTATTATCTCGCAACTTCGACGACCAATCGAGCTCAAATTTTCACAGGTTTGTTAATTATTGTATGCATTATGTTGAGAATACTGGTCTTTGTGAGAAGACTGGTCTTTGACAATTACCAATAGTGTCCAGTGCCTTTAAACTTACCGGATAAATTCTGTTGCTGATGAAAACATTATGATGAAGACCAATGTAAGGACGACCCCAGACCATCCAGCGATAGGGATGACTCCTTGAAGAATGAGACCGAACCCGAAAGGAAGTCCCTGAGGGTGGAAGGAACACCATATAAGGAAAGTAAAGGACGGATACATATAGAACTCGGGGAAGGGTATAAACCAATCTTTAAGACCATCCAGCGATGGGATGACGCCTTGAAGAATCAGACCAAACACAAATGGGAGTCCCTAAGGAAAGTAAAAGTCTGATACACAAAACTTGAAAAAGTGCAGAAGCGTAGTGCCTCGACATGAATAAAAAAAACTAATTGTGTATAAAAAATATACACGCTAAATACTGGGTATCGTACACTACAATAGAGAGATTTTGTGGCAGCATTACGCTTCCGTAGGAAAGGGTAAAACAAAATTTTTCATTTTTCTTTATTCTTTACCCCATGCAACATAGACCTTATCGCAAATACCAATGCGCAAGCGCAGACTGTTGAATGAGGTGCATTGTGGGATATATATGGATCAAATTTGGATACCAGCAAGACCACGATGCACCTAATTCCAAGCTTTACGCGCGCGCCCCGGTATTTGCGAAAAGGTCAATTAACATCTGTTCATGTTTGATTTGAAAAGGGATGACAAGGAAACGAGATAATAGAATGTTAACTTTTAGATTTGGGAGGGGAAAACCCTTGGTTGGGAAAACCACCACATTAAGGTAGGGTATAAACCTCATCAACATTCAAGGCCCTGAGGTGGGATTCGAACCCGAAGGCTTGGAAATGAGCCACTAAGCCAACCCGATCCTCGCTGCTAAAACTAGGATTCGAACGGCTTCTATAGCAATCGGGGCGATCTCGGTGGTCTAGGTGGTATGACACTACTCTAGATGACCGAAAGTTATGGGTTCGAATCCCACCCGAGTAATATGTCTGTGAATCTTGCTCACATATAACTCAGAGACAAATACATATAGTATACCACACATCGGTGTAGTGAAAGAAAAACTATAAAATTAGTATAAAATTAGTTGCTAAAACCGCGCAATCGTATCACCACTGGGAATGAGGTTGAGATATCTTGGAATTAAATGTTTACTAAATTAATTGAAAAACTGAAATTGAATTGCCCAAAACCCACCCTGTTGTCAAACTGTATAGGGTTGAGCCACGTCCCTCCTTCCTTGTCCGGCAGGTCCCTCAGGGTGCATGATAGGGTCACAGGGCCATCACCGCATCGACCAAACCGGAAGTGATTGTAGAGGTTCCGGAAGTTGAAGAAGTGAGCGATGACGTGCACTATGTTCAGCAGGAGAATCATGTAAGCAAGTGTCTTGTGAAAGGTTATGTTCTTGTCCAGTTGGCGACGGACGCTGCGTCGGCAGAGCTGTGGAAATTTTGAGATCAAAACAACAGATTATTGAACATAAGAAGGTTTGTGCAATGGACGCCATTTTAGTAAGCAACTTTAGCTCCTGATACAACAACAGATCAGTACATTGGGAGGATCATGTAAGCAAGTGTCTTATGGAATGTGATGCTCTTGTCGAGTTGGCGACAGACGCTGTGACGACAGAGATGTGGAAGTTTTAAGATAAGACCAAAAGCTCATTGAAAACGGGCTAAAAGGTATGTGCACCTGACGCCATTTTAGTAAGCGTCTCTCCTGGTAGAGCAACATATCAAGACAGTAGGAGGATCATAGAAATTGTCTCATGGAATGTGATGTTCTTGTCGAGTTGGCGACGGACGCTTCGACGACAGAGCTATGGGCATTTGATATACTACCAAAAGATTATGGAACATAGGTTAAAGGTTTCATGTGCACAGGACGCCGTTTTAGTAAGCATCTATCTTGATAAAACAACATTCTCTTTTTTTTCAAATGTCTTACCGTGTTCGTCTCACATGATCCTCTGAAGAAGGAGATGAGATTGCGGCACACTGGTAGGAGGATCAGCATGCTGTTCAGATTCAGGCACGCCCCACATGCCTTGGCTATAGACACGCCCAGCTGGAAAGAGGAAACGTATGGGTGCGTTCGTTTAGCTTCCCTGGGTCTACCCCGTGGTGCTCACTCGGGTGTGCCCACCTGACAAGAGCTAAACGAACGATCACACTCGCCGCTCTTGCAGTTACGTCATGTACCTGGGGCGAGCCCCCAAGTGACCCACTCCACAAGCAGGGCACTGGGGGCTGACCCGGGTGAGCCCCTGGAATGACGTCAAAGCTATTCGAAGGCACCGGGGGAAGACCGGGGTCAACCCAGGGAAGCTAAACGAACGCACCCATTACGTCATCAACAATGATTGTTGTGTGTTATTGTACATGCAACGTTAACCCACAAGTTTTCTTTTACTAAATGTCGGACGGAACAATAGTCCATTCAGCAGAAAATTATCCCTTCAGAAGCATTGGTGGCCATGACGCGAGAATAATTGCTTATGATGTGTGCCCGAACCTTAAATATTGACGTCAATATTCACGATTAGTGCATCCAAAGGGCAAATGTTTAACAAAATATTTGCGATTTTGGGAACAAATTTACGCAAACAATCACGATTTGTGCCTCCTTATTGCCAATATTTACGTAAATATTCACGATTCAACTGAGCTACAGTCCTATAAAAATGCGGTCTCCTAATTTGTCAATATTTTGTTCGGTAGGTGCCAGTCAGAAGCCATACAACCGTTAACTGCCATAATATAGCCAGGGATCACACCCAAGTTTACGATAAAACACGGATCACTTGGAAAGAGATGCCACTTTTGACTTCAGATTAAAAAAAAAAAAATTGTTGTTCTTACAAATCCTGTGTAATATACATTAAAGGCAGTGGACACTATTGGTAATAACTCAAAATAATTATTAGCATAAAACCTTACTTGGTAACAAGTAATGGGGAGAGGTTGATAGTATAAATCATTGTGAGAAACGGCTCCCTCTGAAGGGACATAGTTTTCAAGAAAGACGTAATTTTCCACGAATTTGATTTCGAGACCTCACAATTTGGAATTTGAGGTCTCGAAATCAAGCATCTGAAAGCACACAACTTCATGTGACAAGTTTTTTTTTCTTCTTTCATTATTATCTCGCAACTCCGACGACCAATTGAGCTAAAATTTTCACAGGTTGGTTATTTTATGCATATGTTGAGGTACACCAAGTGAGAAGACTGGTCTTTGACAATTACCAATAGTGTCCCCTGTCTTTAAATGAAGGAAACAAAATCGTAACAGAAATGTCTTGGGGGTGTAAGGAGAAGGTGTTAACGTACCCCAGTGATGTGTCTGATGTAGAAATACTGAGGTCCAAACTCGTAGGTCCAAAACACCCGCATCCAGTACCCCACATTGGCACCTAGCCATAGTAACTGTAAAATAAATACACAATTGAATAATCAAGGTAAAAGTAATCACTAAAGTAATTATGAATGGTTTATGAATGGTTTATTTATTTATTTAAAAATGCCATCGCAGCATACCGCTGAATTGCGACATAATTTACAATCATTAAAAATATTACAATAATGATTAAAAAGCTTTACAATATAAAATACTTAGTGAACATTTGATGAACAAAACTTAAAAAAAATGTACAAACAGTTTGACTACATTTATATACAATTAAGACCAGGAAATCTAGCAATATATTAAAAATGGTTTTAAGAGTTCAGGAGCTTGGTGAGGTAGGGCAGGAGCTTGGTGAGGTAGGGCAGGGGGCTATTTTGGAATATGTTGGTTTTACAGTTAAACAAACCAAACTTGGCTCTTTGGCGCAGTTGCATGGACGAGTTGTTTACAGACGCAGGGAACCACCTCGAAAATATTACAGAAGCGCTTGCCTTCTCTGCAAATTGATGGCAGAGTTTGATTCTTCGAGACTGGAGGGAGTCTAATTCAATACAACTTAAAATCCCACCTATTCAAACAAGCATACTCACACAGTCCTCAGTCCTAATTTGTCCTTCTCTCCTCAATCAAGCGTCATGAGCGCTTTCTTTAGGCAGATAACGGCGCTCTATTAAGTGTTCTTTTTTATTATTATCAATGTTAATTGTTAGCGTGAAAACGTTCTTGGTAACGAGCAATGGAGAGCTGTTGATAAAAAAATTGTGAAAAACCGCTCCATCTGATGAAGTACCATAACTTTTGAGAAATTTTTATGTCATCATTAAAGAAGCAATATTATTACAATACTTCAGACCTGATGCCCTTTTGGGCATCTAAAAGCACACAGATTTGTGCAACAGGGAGGTTTTTTATTTCATTGTTCTCTCGCAACTAAAACCAATTGGGTCAAAATTTTCACAGATTTGTTATTTTATGTTATCATTTGTTGGGATAGGCCTACAGTGAATACTGGTCTTTGACAAATAACACCAAAATTGTCTAGTGCCTTTATGAACAGGTGTACATCATTAACCGTTCACTGCACCAAGCATGTATTATTCTTTCATTGTTTAATGTTATTGTCTTTGCAGAAATTTGTGTTATTTTAACATCCTATGATCGGCTAATTTTGGTTCTCTGTTCGGTGTTTATTACGTGATAGCATAAGTGGTGTCAATTTAACACCACAGTTTTTGCAGGGTAGTGTTTTATTTTGACGACCCATTCAAAACTCATTCCAACAAGTAGATCGATTTATGGAGTTCCTATTTCCGGGATTGATGAAGAGCCAATAAAACGGAAATGTGTAGGCTGATTTTGAAGGACAAATGCCCGAATAGAACGAACCAACGAACATGGCAATGACGAGGCATGTTCGGTGTGTAAATAAATAACTTGGCTGACGAGCGAAGTGGAAAGTTGTTATAAAGGGTTTTGATACCTTTTTATAGGTCAGGTTTTTGGCCATGACATGAATCCCCGTGCACTCACTGTAAACGAAGATGTATGTAATATAACTAACGTGTAGAAATGTTAGCTTCATTATAAGTCAGCAAGTTTTAAAGGCGGTAATTACTCAAACACAATTGGTAATTACTCAAACTATTCATTAGCATAAAACCTTTGACGAGTAATGTGGAGCTGTTGATAGTATAAAACATTGTGAGAAACAGCTCCCTCTGAAGTGATGTAGTTTTCGAGAAAGAAGTAATTTTTCACGAATTTAATTTCGAGACCTCAGGTTTAGAATTTGAGGTCTCGAAATCAAGCATCTGAAAGCACACAACTTCGTGTGACAAAAGTTTTTTTTTTCTTCTTTCATTATTATCTCGCAACTTCGACGACCGATTGAGCTCACATTTTCACAGGTTTGCTATTTTATGCATATTGTGAGATACACCAAGTGAAAAGACTGGTCTTTGACATTAATTACCAATAGTGTCCACTGTCTTAAAGAGGGGAAAAAGGGAGTCACAGAGCAATGTTTTCAGGGGAGTCGCGTAAATCCGTTGTACATGCTAAAATTACTTTAGTGAAATTGCTTAATACTCATTTAAAAAAAAACTGCAAACCATCCGCAGGGAAATCATTCTACTATCATCATCTTTATACCGTGACCCAGTTTATGTAAATCTGTGGGCGTTTGTGTTTTGTGTCGTACAAAGAACTCAAACACTTAAAAGAATGCACACTGCAAAAACTTGGGGTTAAAGTTATCTGTTAATCAAAATAATGTGAAGGCATGGATTTTATGGATTGTTTGAAATCGTGTCAAGGCAGGCAAGATACTGCGGTTTTAACAATGGTCACAATGGGACATTTTGAATATTGTGTCTTAATTTACACACAAGTTCAAGTGTTATAAAGCAACAGTGCAAGCAAAAGACTTACATACGCATAACATAACATATCCGTGAACAATTCAGCTCAATTGTTTTTCATCAGAGTTGCAAGAGAATAATGCAAGGAAAAAAAACCTAACTGCACATTAAGATGCCTAATAAATGCTTCAGGCATACAGTATTAAGTGAGTAATTACCTCTTGGTAAAAAAAAAATACGTCACTTCACAGGGAGCCATTTCTCAAAATGTTTTGTACTAGTAACATCTTCCAATTCCTCATTTACCAAGAAAGTTTTCATGCTAAAACTATTTTGAGCAATTACCAAAGGTTTCTATATAGTGCATTGTGTTTTTTGTATTAGATAGCACAAAATGTGCCTGCAGGAAGTCCAGGACCCATAGCTCTCGTGTAAACATGTAGTGTCAGAAGTTACACGGTACATACTATAAGGAAAATAGTATTTCCTCTAGCACTGAATGCATTGTTAGAAAGGAACTGCAGGGTGCCAATAATAAAGAGGATTACCTCTCCGTTAAATATCTTTGTTGTCGACGAGGAAGTACTTGGCTTTTATTTACTGAAGAATGGTCAACTTCATACGAGTTCTTAAACTAATGGTTACTTATTGTGTTCTTGGCTGTTCTTTAGTCTTGTACGTGTGATGTTGGTTTTCAGCCAGTTTGTATTATAATCATGTCAAGATCCAGAGTTTCAAGAAAGAAACTGTTTCGGTAAACAGGAACAAGTTGAAATGGGTGTTTTAAGTACGTTCCCTTAGTCTTATATTATATTTTGTATCCAAAGGCAAATCAAACAGTGTTCCTTTACGTTTTGCAGTGCCAAGTTTTGTTGTTGAATTGTAAATAATAGTTGTAATAGTAACCGAATTTAATACGTGCATTTTCCCAAAGATTACAAAGCGCCAGGTATTAATTTTAGTACAAGGTGAGTGGGACTAAGTTTAGAATTATGAAACCTAATCCTTAGCACCATGTACTTGTTTACAAGGTGCTTTGGAGAAATAGGCTGCCAATCTAGGCAGAAACACGGGGTGAACCCCTTCTCTTGAGCACTTGGTTATTTCACATGCGTTACACAACACAAACTGTTATGTATCTCAAAAAAGAAATGAACTGAGCTTTGAACTTGAAGTTATTCCTAGAATGTAAAGTTTCACCGATTGTGTATCAACTTCAAAATACCGGGGAGTGAAGTGGGTTCCCTCCGTCGTCAACTCACCAACAAACTAATCATGTGGAACATAAGAGCCATTTTGACAACCTATAATAGCGTTGTTACATTCGTAATTCTGAACTCGATGACACAATTTTCCTGACCCCAATATTCTTTCAAAGACTGTTGTTCCAGGTGACCATGCAGTTTTTTTATAGAAATGTTATGGCACCACGCAAGTCTGGTGTCCTTTGAAATCGCTGCCATACATTTCCCATAATAAAAAAAAAATTACATTTCACGGCTCGGTAAACATGTTCACCAAGTCTACGGTACTTTATATTCTACACTCCAGACAAGTTGCCATGTTGCCATGTGTGATAGAGTCCCTGTAATAATGCAATGGTTTCGTTATAATGCAATGTTACGAATGGACACTATTGGTAATTGTCAAAGACCAGTCTTCTCACTTGCTGCATTTCAACATACGCATAATAAAATTAAAAAATGTTGGTATTATGAATAGATTGAAACAGATTGAAATATTTTCTACCGCAAAAGATTTTGTTAACTTTATACAATGCATTCATTCTTTCATATTTAAATTACGCAATATTATCCTGGGGTCACGGAAAGGCACTATGTAACAAACTTTTACTATTGCAAAAGAAAGCCGTTAGAGTTATTACAAAAGCCAATTATCTTTCTCATTCAGCTCCTATATTTGCCGAACTTAAAGTGCTCAAATTTAATGACCTGTATCGTCTGAACTTGGGTAAATTCATGTTCAAGAACAAATACCGCCTGTTACCTAATAGCTTTAATGAAATGTTTACTTTAGCTTCATCAATACATTCCTATGGTACTCGTAAAGCATTGAAGGGGGATCTGTATGTCAATCACAATAGAACTTCAATTCATAAAAATAGCGTTGTGCAACGAGGAGTAGAATATTGAAATAGTCTTCCCATACATTTTAAGCAGCCTTCTACAATCAGTACATTTTCAAGAAAACTTAAACACTACTTGCTAGATACTTATCTGTAATGCCATCAAAATCTAATGTTGTTCTTTTTAATCGTTTGCTTTGTTTGGTCTCAGCTGTCAGCTTGTGTATACCTGTGTGTCTGTTTTGTCTCTCAAATAAGGAATACTTTGGTACACTAGTAGTAATCGGCATCTCACCTCACGAAAGCGAGATGTATTTTTTTTTTCTTCATACTGTTGCATTATTTTGTTCTCTGATTTTTATTATCATTGAAATTAGGCAAATTTATGTACAATTTAATCGGCAATCACTCTACCTGTATTTTCGAGAAAAAAACTACAATAACTACTACTCAAATGCATATTCTTTATAACTTTATAATTCATGACATTAATAGTAGGAGTCCATTTAATGATGACTCGCCTTTGTATTGTTTGTAGGCCTACACCTATCGTCTGACCATGTTGTCCCTTGTCTTTGTTTGTGTTCCTTGGTATCATGTTTGTATGTCAATAGGTTAGGGCACAAAAGCATTTTGCTTAACCTTACACCTAAATGTTGTCTTTAAACTACTGCTCATTTATTTTTATTTTTTTGAAGTATTGTGTACCTAATCATACCTCATACGATATTGCTTGTTTTAATTTTGACATAAATGTACGCTATTTTATTATTGTTTTGTATGACAGCATTGAAATAAATGTACTGAATATGAATATAAAATAACAAACCTGTAAACATTTGAGCTCAATTGGTCGTCGAAGTTGTGAGATAATAACGAACGAAAAAAACACCCTTGTCACACGAAGGTGTGTGCGTCTCTATCTGAGGTCTCGAAATCAAATTCGTGGAAAATTACTTCTTTCTCTGAAACTATGGCACTTCGGAGGGAGCCGTTTCTCACAATGTTTTATACCATCAACCTCTCCCTATTACTTGTCCCCAAGAAAGGTTTTATGCTAATAATTATTTGGGGTAACAACCAATAGTGTCCACTGCCTTTAAATGGAGGTGATGACTAACACAGCTACTGTCCCAGTCAGCTAAAAAGTTGCATTTGGGATGGTAAGTGGTGTTGGGAAAACCTCAGAACCTATGATTTTTTTTTCAGACCCTCAAAAATAGAGCTACCCAACTCAAGCACCCGCCTGCTCAACCCTTTGGAATGGTCCAGTCTAGGGTATCAATGTATTTGACTCCCCGAGGGGATTGAGATGATTTTGTTTTCTGACCACGGCTAAGGCCTGGCCTAGGCTCCGTCCGCAAAACTTACCGACGAAGCCTAGGTCGGAGCCTTAGGTCAGAGCCTTAGTCAAAACATAAGTCGGAGTCTAGCCGCAACCTAAGTTGGAACTAAGCCGGGACTCTGGTCGGAGCATCCTCAACCAAGTCAGAGCCTAAGCCGGAGCCGTCGGAGCCTAAGTCGGGACAAAAGCCGCAACCTAAGCTAAAAATACTGGGCAATGATTTATACACAGCAGTATGACTCCCATTATAATGCGTCCAGCAAAGCGTTACAAGTTTTTATAACTGAGCTAAGTCCACTGCACAATTCGAGCTGTTTGCTTAGCCACGGGGAACTCATTTGATTTTGTGAAGTCTTGGTGTGAAAGCCTTTTAGATCTATAACCAATACCATGTGTGAGCATTTCGCCCGTATGGGTTAATTGGTTTTGCTTATACTCGATGGAAGGGTGCATTTTGACGTAAGTCGTATAAAAGATTCGAAACAGGGAAAACGTGGTTGGAACGACCATAACGTAAATGTTTGAAGTTTAAAATTACATAACTTTTCCAATCACAAAGAAACCAATTTCTTTTGAAGACATCTTTTACTTTAGACAGTGTGTTATAAACAGCCAATTTGGAAACGTAGACATAGAATTTGAGATTAAATTCTCATAAAAAAACCTAATGTCATTATAGTTACAAAAACTGCATTTACTTAAAAAAGGTCGTCGTTTCTAACAATGTTTTATACCATCAACAGCTCTCCGAAGCTCTGTATACCAAGTTACTTTGCATGATCATTCTATTTGAGTAAATACCAAAAGTTCACCCTGCCTTAAACTAATTGTTATTAAGTGTTAACATATTACATTAAAAGGGACACGTTGCCTTGGATCGGACGAGTTGGCAGTATAAAAAGCGTTTCTGTATCCGTTCGTTGTAAAATGCATATGGTTAGAAAGAGGTTTTAAAAGTAGAATATAATGATCCACACGAACTTGTCTCGAAATTGCATGGTTTTATGGTTTTCCTTTTACTTTGCGAACTAATAACACGGTCGGCCATTTATGGGGGTCAACAATTTG
The DNA here is from genome assembly GCF_902459465.1 of Asterias rubens. NCBI lineage: Eukaryota > Metazoa > Echinodermata > Asteroidea > Forcipulatida > Asteriidae > Asterias > Asterias rubens. The sequence continues at coordinate 1,615,554 of NC_047072.1, forward strand.
ACTCCAGTAAATGGCCGACCGTTGTTAATCGACGAGGTAAAAAGAAAACCACGCAATTTCGAGGCATATTTGTGTGGATCATTGTATTCTACTTTAAAAACATCTTTCCAACCATATGCATTTTATAGAGAACGGTTACAAACGCTTTTCAAAGACCAACTCGACCAGTCCAGGGCAACCTGTTCCTTTAATTTTGCTGTCACTTATTTATCATTCATTTTGTGAAAAGGGAAGTCGGTCGGGCAAGCACTGTCAGGAAATAGTAATCCTACTATCACCAGCCGACTTCCCGTTAAAGGCAGTAGACACTATTGGTAAATATTTAAAATAATTGTTTGCGTAAAAAACTTACTTGGTGACGAGTAATGGGAGGCTGTTAACATTGTGAGAAACGGCTCCCTCTGAAGTTATAGTTTTCGAGAAAGAAGTGATTTTCCACGAATTTGATTTCGAGACCTCAGAATTAGATTTTGATGTCCCTAAATCAAGCATCTGAAATCACACAACTTTTTTTTACAGGTTTGTTATTTTATGCAATGTCGAGATACACCAACTGTGAAGACTAGTCTTTGACAATTACCAATAGTGCCCAGTGTCTTTAAGCGGTGTCTGGTATGTTGAGAAAATGTTTCAGAAAGGTCCACACTGATGTTTGTCTATCTTTAAAAGAAATGAGATTGGAAGTCTAAGAGAAACATAAAAGATGTTAACATATCTTTAAAATCATGAGCTGGTATGACACTGCTCTGGAATTGCAAAGATCGTGGGTTAATGTTCCACCCGAGCAATAATGTATGCTGCATTTTTTCCACAGAACTCGGCTAAGTTCCGAGTATGTGTTAAAACACATCAGTGTATGTTATGGGTAAAACCAAATGAATATTCTTTATATTATCACCTATGCAAATTTAACATCTATTAAACATTATTTTTGTTGGATTATATTATGAAAACACCTCAATGACCGCGGAAACAACCGAGCCCCCTATCAACAGTTTATAATAGGAAAGTATCAGCTATAAACTCACCAAGAAAATTGTCTTCAGACCCTCATTGATCAACCTATCACCCATGTTGCTTCCAGCACTTCTGAGTCAACCCAGGAAAAAGAGCTTGCAAAGGAATGAGGCTTCCCGGTCTCAGGCCGAGCAGCGTAGATCACTGAAGCTCTCCGTGGGTGTCAGCGCTCCTCTGTACCCGGTGAGTTGAGCGAGTGTTTACTCTCGACGCTAACACCAGCAAATGAAAACTCTACCAGTTAGGCAACCCACTTCAGTTTATGCCAGTCAACGTTTGGTGTGTATAATCATTGAGGTTGGTGGTTATGCTTCCGTGAACTGTGACAACAGTTCAGGTGAAAAGGCATTTCATTTCCGCATATTATCATGACTAGAGGTACGTGTGATGAACTATTATCGTCAATAGTTATTGGACAGTCTAATCTGGTTTTTGTTGCGTATATTTTTTTTTATTCACTCCTTTCAGTAGTATGTCCGATCGGAAAAGTTGAATGAAGAGACCTTCGGCTTTTTGCGTTAAAGGATTCGGGTACCTTTAAAAAATGTCCAAAGATTTACATTAAACTTACAGGGTTTCAAGGTAATGATAGTGGAAAGCTTCCCTTCAAATATTACTTACTGAGGTGCTGTAGTTTTTGAGAAATGAGTAAAACAATGTCATGAAAATACGTTTGTAATTGATTAAAATAATTTTCGTCTCATGAGACGGACATTATTTTCATGAACTTTTTTTTATTACCCATTTCCCCAAACTACAGCACCTCAGCACGTAATACTTCCAGGGAAGCTTTCTACTATCATTATCAAACTGTGTAAGTGTAGTGTAAATCTGTGGACATTGTGTTTTTTTGTCCTACAAAAGTTACATAGACCATTTAAGAGCACTGGCCACTATTTGTAATTACTCAAAACAATTGTTAGCATAAAAGCGTACTTAGTAACAAGCAATGTTGAAAGTATAAACATTGTGAGAAACGGCGTCCTCTAACAAAGTTTTCGAGAAAGAAGACATTTTCCACTAAAAACAATTGAATTTGATTTCGAGACTTTATAATTAGATTTTGAGGTCCCGAAATCAAGCATCTGAAAGCACACAACTTCGTGTTACAAGGGTGTTTTTTCTTCCATTATTATCTCGCATTTTCAACGACCAATTGAGTTCAACATTTTCACAGGTTTGTTGTTTTGTGCATGTTATGTTGAGATACACCAAGTGAGAAGACTGGTCTTTGACAATTACTAATAGTGTCCACTGTCTTTAAAACCACAAAAAGCAATCACGATATACACAAGAATGTTGAATCCATCCACATTTAGGTGACAGCGGGTACCTAGGCCTTTATCGTATCGAATAACAAAAATGGATGCTAATAATGAATTTGCAATGAGGAACCAGACTTTTTTGTTCTTCCAGCCTCGGTTAGGTTACATTGATACAATGGGAGCAATTACTATTTAGAGTAGGGCCTATACCAACATGTGACCCCACCTTTAATTAAAGACAAACAAGTGGGACAAGCACTTGAATTGGAAAAATGTAGCAGGGCGTACTTTGCAGAGCCCTGCGCAGCAGTTCGGTTGGGGCAGGAGATTCTGTCCACCGAACTGTGCACAAACTCTTTCTAATAGCCCCCCTTTTGATCATCCTCCTTCAGCCCAATTATGGGGGACAGCATCCCCGGGGGACAGATTACCCTGTTACCCTGGGAAACCTGTACACACCGTAACTAGGGTAAATTATTAGGGCACAAAAGGGAGAGTTTTGCATGACTGATGCAGAGAAAAACCCGCGATCTCAGACTTCAAATCAAGTCGAGAAACACAGTAGTCTTGATTGGTGACTCAGTTGTTTGCATTAGTCACCGGTAGAGGGCGCTACATAGACTATTTTGGAGGCTGACTCGGAAAGACTGGGCAAGTCTACAAATCATTTCGATACAGAAGTTTGTGTGATACAGACACTCCTCTCCAGTAATTTGTGTTGTGATAAAAAAATTAATGTCGTCAACAAGACTAGAAATGCCGCGGCAAGCCCTCTTTTACTTAAATGTGATTTACACTGAAATAAACAAAATACATTTTTCTTCTTCTATAATTCATTTTCCTCAACCTTTATTTTCTTAAAACCTGATAAATATTTATCCAAAGATATCACTCACCAAAAAAATAAGAAATTCAAGTATTTCAACTGAGTTTGGATTATACTTTTGCTTAACATTTGTATTGCTTCAATTCCTACAACCAATAAAACCCTGTTTTAAGCTGCAACATTTACTATAAAACTCGTTAAAATTCTTGTTTTCAACTGCAATGTGAATACTGACTCCCACCAGACTAAAACAAGTCTAATTTTCCTCCCGGACTCAGTTTGATTCTGATGATTTAAACTCACAAGAGAGCGAGTCCAGTGACTTTAAAATGACCACCGCAATTTACTATATTCATTTTTGTATGTATGTAAAAATGTTTACATAATTATGAACAATAGTTATTTTAGTATTATAATCTACAATAGATATGGGGTGCAAAAAATAAACAATTTGAAAACTTTCTAAATTTTCTATATTTCCTTTTAAATACACCAATCTTAAAGAGTTTTACTTTTCCTCAACATTATTTCAAAATCCTACTTAAAAAAAAAAAGGATTTTGCTTTGTATTTATTTTTTATTGTGTTTTGTCAGTTTCTCATTTTGAGGCCTGTCTCGAAAATGTATGTCATCATTGCATCAGGAATAAAGATTATTTTTAAAACAATTGTTCATCCTACAATCTACACCAATGATTAAAGCCATGAAATGCTTTACTTTTTGAGAACACAGTAAAACAATATCAATTCTCGTTAACGAGAATTACCGATTTATTTTAAACACATGTCATGACACGGCGAAACGTGCGGAAACAAAGGTGGGTTTTCTCGTTATTTTCTCCCCACTCCGATGACCGATTGAGCCTAAATTTTCACAGGTTTGTTATTTTATATAGCAGTTGTGATACACGAAGTGTGGGCCTTGGACAATACTGTTTACCGAAAGGGTCCAATGGCTTTAAGAACTGTGTACTCTGGTTTTCCCCAAACTTGTTTTACTTTTAGACCATGGCTTTAAAAAACTTCTTTTCCTGGAAGACGATCAGAGCATACTGATCGAAACGTTGAGTTGAAATCAAAGGTTCTTTTCAGAACCACCCAAACCAATTTAGAAACGGTTTAGAAATTATCACTACATGGTGTTACCGCAAACCTTCACTAAATTCCACCATGCAAAGTTTCAAATCCTACTTTTAAAGGAACCAGTTGCCTTGGATCGGTCGGGTTGGTCTTTGAAAAGCGTTATGAAATGCATGGTTAGATAGATAATTAAAAAGTAGACTATAATGATCCACACAAATTTGCCTCGAAATTGCATGGTTTTCCTTTTACTTTGCGAACTAACACAGTCAGCCATTTATGCGAGTCAAAAATTTGACTCCCAGTAATGGCCGACCGTGTTAGTCGATACCCCCACCCTATTCTTCTCAATCACAACCTTGTACCCAAGATTTCCACATGGTGTACCAGCCCCCAACCAAAATTCCAGCTAAAAACCAATCCTCTACCAGTCCATTTGCATTACACCAGGGCCCCATTTCATTGAGCTGCTTTACGGTCGATTTTTGTGCTTACTATTTTTATTATTATTTTTTGTATGCAAGTCGCCAGACACACAAGGCCTGAAGGCAACTTCAAGGTGTGGGCTACAATTATTTTATTCCAGAGCCCGTTGCAACCTACTCCTGGGGCTGAAACAGGGTTACCCCCTTTACAGTCCATATGGATGTAGGCTTGGGTATCAACCGGGATTCAAACACAAGAGATTGAATCCCATTTCATAGCAATGCTTACTGTCCCTGTCAGCACACGAAAAGGCATGCTAACCTTCTGGTGCTTACTGCACAAAACTAACTGACTGGCCGCCAAATTTTCATGCTACCCTGTGACTTACGCGCTTAAACCTTAGCGGATTTTACTGCTACAGTAAGCACGAAAATTTACTTAATACCGATAGTTAAGCAGCGCTATGAAATTGGGCCCAAATTCATGGAGCTGCTTAAGCAAAAAAGCAGCTAAGTGCAACAAAAATATGCTTACCAGAGTAAGGTTACCAGCCAAAATGACGTTTCACATGTACAATTTGGAACTGGTGTTCTGCTAATTTCTGTTAGCAGAAAATGTTTAAGCAATACATTCTTCTTAATCAGCTTTCAAAGCAGTAATTAGGGCTTAAAATGCTTGTGCTCAAAGCATATTTAATAAGCGGGGTACCAGTCAAAGATTGTCCATGTGACAAGGCATTTTGGCTGGCACCTTATTCTAGTAAGCATAATTTTGTTGTGCTTACTTTTTTCTGCATAAGCAGTTCTAGGATTAGACCCAGGGTCCAATTTCATAGCGCTCCTTAAAAGCACAAAAAGTGGCTAAGCACAACAAAATAATGCTAACCAGCATAAGGTTATCAGCCCACAAGTACTATCTAAATATCAAAAGTATAGCGCATTATAGACAATGTGACCTCTGACGTCACACGAAAACCATAACATGATTCGCGCGCATACCGCCGGGCAAAACCTTTGTGTTTTGGCAGCCAGCTAGAAAGTGTATGCAATCTTACCATGACTACGTGTCTTTTGCCCGGCGAAACATGACGTATACAGTGTTTTGTCAACAGAGGGCGGTTTGAATGTAAACATAGGTCACATCGTCTATAATAATTAGAGTCCCCAGCACCACACACCTGCAACCTATACATCCCTACAGTGGGAGATTGATTGCAGTATTGATCCAGATCTAGATCCAGACCTGTGGCTGGTATCCTGTTTAATTTTAAAGCAGTTCTTTCTGATTAAGAGCAAGTTCGAGTGCGCACACTTCGTCCACCAGTGGTCGACCACAGACTAGCAACGCACATGCCCAGTTATGCACTCACTCGAACGATTCATTTGGAAGTCTAGTCAACCTTCGGTCTTTTCGCCTTAGTGTCACTGGTTCCCCTCTGCGCTTTACACAGGTTAGAATGGAACATGCTGTTGGGACCAGTGAAGAAACCATGGGCTCGAGGCTGGTTCCAAATGGTCGACCACAGTAGTCAACCAATGGTCGACCAGCCTGGGTTCGAGTGCAAATGGTCAACCTTTAGTTAACCATTGTGCACACTCGAACTTGCTCTAAGCAGCTCTATGAAATTGGACCAAGATTATATCACTCTAATATATTGAAAGAATTTGTAATTAATAAGGACCTTATTTTCACAGACCTTGGTGATTGTTTTTAAGCTGATGGACTTGACTGTACCTCCTCTGCTGTGTTATCAACACTGAAATGAAAGTAAATCAAAAGATGTTTTAAAACTTTTCAAATATTTTTTATCTTAAAGCAAGTTTGCCCAAAACAAGGCTAATGCTGTTGGTCCTATGTGCTGTACAACGCACGTATCGAAAAGAGAAGGGGCTTGTCCCGGTGTTCCTGGTTTGATTGGCTGCATATTGCGTCACAGTATCTTGTAAACCATTACACAGTGTTACATTAAAGGAGTAGGTCTCATAACTCAAACATAGTCCCACATACCTTGCAGAAAAAAATACTAAACAAATATTGAGTGGCTCAGAGAGGAATGTGAGGAATATTATCGCAGGGTAAAATTTGGACTGTTCCATTTCACGAGGCAATCACACAAATTACTAGTTCGGACTGCATAGCGGCAACAATGCACAAATTTAATAGCAATCGGATCACAACCTTTTGCATAGGTGCACCTTTGTTTTAGCAGCGGCTCGGCGGCGCTGTACTACTCGAAAACATTACGAACAAGGATGATCCTAACTGTTGAATGGGAAATGCTATTCCCCATGGGCAAATAGGTCTCTTTGATCGTCGGTGCGGATGGGAGTAATAGTGAATGTCACGTGAAGTAAGTTCCACCAATCAAATGACAAGGATCTGTATGTCAGTTACATAAAGTATGTTAAAGCGCCTTGAGCGTCACTAAGTGACTGATATAAACGCTATATAAAAAGCCTCTACCATTATCTTAGTCAGAACAAGAGAATAATGTTCACCCACCTTGATACAGTCTCTACATCACTTTCCTGGACGGCGACCACTGATGCTGCAGTCACTGTTGTTGCTGCTACTGCCGCAACTGCATGTTTGGAAGAGCCACTGAAGAAAAAAAAACATTTCCACTATTTTTAGTCATAACTTTAAGGCAAAGATGAGACTGTAGTCGTTAGGGTTAGTTAATGAACCACCTGGTCAGTTGACCTAACTGAGCGCACTCCTTGGTTTAAATGACAGGAAAAGAGGAGACAGTTTAAAGCCACTATACACGTTTGGTAATTACTTAAAATATATATTAGCATACCTTTACTTGGTAACGAGCAACGGAGAGCTGTTGAAAGTATAAAACATTGTGAGAAACGACTCCATCTGAAGTAACAACGATTTTCAGAAAGAGGTAGTTTCTCACTAAAATAATAAAAGACTTCCGGCCAAAAGCCTTTTATTCCTATCTGAAAGCACACTATTTTGTACATTTTCTTGCATTTTCAACTGCCAATTGAGTCCAAATTTCCACAGGCTTGTTATTTTATGTTGGGATACACCAAGTGAGAATACTGGTCTTCGACAATTACCAAACACGAATTACTTACTAGTGATGGAAAGCCACCTGGTAAGCTGAACTCACTAGCACACTAGTAAGAAGAGACTGTTTATAGTTATATGCTTACTAGTTAAGGTTAAGTCACCTGGTAAGCTGACCTAACTGAGTGCACTAGTTTGTGAAATGACAGGCCACATTAGACTGTTTACAGTTATACTCACTAGTTATGGTTAAGCCACCAGGTAAGCTGAACTAACTAAGCACACTAATAAACTGATAAAAGGAGGCCGTTTACAGTTATACTCACTAGTTATGGTTAAGCCACCAGGTAAGCTGAACTAACTAAGCACACTAGTTAGAGGAGACTGTTTATAGTTATACTTACTAGTTATGCCTAAACCACCTGGTGAGTTGACCTAACTGAGCGCACTCGTTGGTGAAATGACAGGCAAAGAGAAGACTATTGCGTGGTTTGACCATCCATGCAAACCTCATGAAGAGAGCCGAGTAGATGCACAGAGCTGGAATACAACAAGAAACACAAAGCATGTTACACACTCAGGCATTCTATTAAAGGCAGTGGACACTTCTGGTAAATGTCAAGACCAGTCTCCTCACTTGGTGTATCTCAACATGCTTAAAAAAAAGAGCATGTGAAAAATTTGAGCTCTATTAGCAATTAGATGTCAAAGTTGCGAGATAATACTGAGAGAAAACACACCCTTGTCACACGAAGATGTGTGCGTTTAGATTGTTGATTCCGAGTTCTCAAATTCTAAATCTGAGGTCATGAAATCAAATTCGTGGAAAATTACTTCTTTCTCGAAAACTACCAACAGATATATCCATTGCTTATTACCAAGTAAGGTTCTATGTTTATTATGTGTGAGTAATTACCAATAGTGTCCAATGCCTTTACTAAGTCGTTAAAAAGTAGGAAAATTTCAGTAAGTACAAGGGTTGACCTACAATATGTACACATGATGTAGTCTTTAGCCCTTTTCACACGCCAAAAATGAAGCCAGAGTCCCTTGTTAAAAAATAAACGAGCGTGGATTGTCTATTTGTTGTCACCATGCGTGACTGATTTTGTGAGCTTTCACACTGCAAAGTTAAAAAACTAACAACCCTTGTGCGACATGAGAGTGATATGACGAATTGGTAATCCTGATCACCATAGTTGGACAAGATAGCACCCACAATAGCATGTGCTGTATGGGCATCTTCACCTAGGCACTGTTCAACAAACAAGAGTTCCTTTCACACGATGATGTAGCCCCTGCCTTGGTCAAAACTTCCGCTAGTGTAAGATTTTGTCGTACATAGGTCCAGACCTCCGACAAAATGTAGCAATGTTGGACAAGATTTGACAAGGGACCCTGGACACTCCAAAAATTATTGTCCTTTCACACGAGTTGCACTTTGTAAAATCGTACAACCATGCTACAATTTAGCAAGGGACCCTTGCTAAATTGCTCTCGTATGAAAAGGGCTTTTAATAGACTTTTCAGGCTATCAAGCCACAATTTTTCCACGAGTAACTTGACGACAATACTTGTTCTAGTCATTGTAAAATCAGCTAGGGGGATTCAAACCCACAACCCTGTGATTGCAAGTCCTGCAGTCCTGCAGTGTTACTACTGGACCACTGTGATCTATGGTCACGGTTGTTGCCATAGTTACCTGTTGTCATCCTGGGACTAATGATCTCTGGGTCTTTCTTCATGTCACCGAGGGCAGCTAGGGGGATTCCCCAGTTGGCGACTGCATTCAAAAGAGAAAATAGGTAAACAAAAACACTACTGTTAGCTATAACACACGCAGGTGGAATACAGAACAAACTAGATTATGTTCTTTTGAGAACGTGTCTTACTATTACTAGATTCTACTACCACCCAGTAGATTTTTCACAAATCAGGAGACTTCTGAGTTCTGGAAACGCTTGCCTGCACTTACTCACGTCACAGCAGTTAAGTTAATGACGAGAAGTCCCCTACATGTAGATCTACTAGGCGAAAGTAGTAGGCTAGTCCCGGCCAATTTCCAACTTTCAACCTAGGTAGCAGTTAATAAGCAGACAGTTCTTTTTAGAACTGAGAAGTCTCCCAAATTCTGAAAAAAATCTACTCCGGGGTAAAAGAAAAGTCTCTAAAATTCCATAAAATCGACTTTGCACTATTATAGCCAGACAGGTTCTCAAAAGAACATCTAACCAGCTTGAGATATACAATGAACTGTAGGTGTTACGGCAAATCAAAATATCCATTGACACCTTTTAATACCTTGCAATTCCTCCAATATGGAAAAAGATAATAGGAGTGTCGTGGCCGAGCGGTTAAGAGCACCGAATTCAAACTCTGGTATTTCTGATCAGCAGAGTGTGGGTTCGAATCCCCAGCCGTGACACTTTCGTCCTTAAGCAAGACACTTAACCATTGCTTCGTCCTTCGGATGGGACATAAAGCCGCTGATCCCATGTGTTGTGCAACGCATGTAAAAGAACCCAGTGCACTTATCGTAAAGAGAATTTGTTCGCCTCTGTGTTCCTGGCTGTGGCTGAGGCGCGTAGCACCTTGTAAACCAATAAGGTGCTACATCATTCGGTCTAAGAATTCATCACTGCAATAACCAATCTTTCTGAAAGTTTTTATATCTCAGCGCCATGAGTACCATATTGTTATTATTATTATGGTTCATGATAGTTTGGAAGGGTAATCATCCTTGCTAGCGGAGGAGCTTGACTGCCAAGGACGTGTGCCAGCTGTCTGACATGCAAGGGGGCTTTTTGGCATGAGTGGCGTCCAGCCACATTGACCCATAAACAAAACATGATAAATACTCTGTGGTCACAGAGTATGGATGGAGCACAGTTTCTAGCCAGACAGTAAAGTGTTTGAACATTTCGGCGGGAGTAAAACCAGAGGGCAAGAAAAAACTTTGAGGCAACCAATGTTACTCAAGTCAAATCACATTAGTCCTGACTGGGATTCGAACCATGGCCATTGTGGTGAGAGGCGAGTATTTAATGTCTCAGCCATGTTAGCTGACCATACATATCACTATTTTTTTCCATTATATTTATTTCATTCAAGTAAAAACAAAACATAGCAGATTTTCATATTGCTTGAAACTTAAAAAAAAATAAAATTACACCCGTTTCGGACAGGCCCGCCAGAGTCGCGCAGAACTAAATAGATTAGGAGCGACTTTAGGTCGCCCCAAATAACTTTCTGTTTCAGACAGGCGAACTAAACATAACATAAACATTGGCTTGGCTCATGACAAGTTCGACATCTGAAACCAGGGCGACCCAGAGTCCAACTGCAATAGTCGATCTTTTGCTTCCAGTCACTCCTAACTGTTTCAGACGTCAAACTTTTCATGTACTTTTAAAATTCAGAATTAGGTTCAGCGCCACTCTGGAGCGCCTGTCTTTTAGTGTTACTTTTAAAAACATCTTAAAAAAAAAAAAAGCATTTTATAAATAGTATTTGTACTCACCCGGCCCCCAGAAATGCTGTAAAATAAAAAGAGAAACACGTTTTAATAACAAAGAACTCAATTATGACTAACAGACTAATAAAAACAAGCTTTAAAAACTCATTCTGGATGTCAGGATAATGATAAATTTTCTCAGATATACACGAAGGGCCTAAGTATTACATGTAAATTTAATTATGGTGCTGTCCATGCCTGGGCGATGAGTGCGACTAGTGTCGTAGCCGCAACTATTGATTGCTTAGTCGAGTCGCGACTACCTTTGTTCAACTACTCAGTTAATTGTGGCCCTCACGACTAGTCAACACAATATAATTTACTTACAAAACACATCAAGACACGGACACAATCCTTCAATCCTTTCAGCTTGAATTTTAGTACGTATATGTTGGGCTTGCGGCAAACATTGCCACAAAGCACCTTGGGATAATAAAATTTAGTCAAGCCAAGTGTCGTAGTCGCTACTTTTTGAGGTGCGACAAGTCGAGTATTAAACTTCACTTTTAAGTCGCCCAGGCCTAGCGCTGTCAACTTCAATGAAACTCCACCACAGTTGCTATTGTAAAACAGAACATTACAGAATTGACAAGAAACTTGTGTACATGTACATGTAATGTAAGGTCATAGATTAAAATAAAACTTACACGGTCTACTAATGTTGAATGTTGATAGTAGCAAGCATCCTTTGAAATATATCTGTCTGAAATTTCATATTCCTTCTTATCGCTCAGTGAGCGTTTTATTGAGTGTTTTTTTAATCAATGTCATGCAATGACTATGGTGAACATTTTTTCACTACTTTCTCGTGACCCAGATGGCCGATCGATCTCAAACTTTAACAGGCTTGTCAGTTTATGTAATATGGTGGATTACATCTTACACTGCCAGCAACTTTTGTTTGCAAAAAAAAATTCTGTCATGTTCCTTAAAAGAGCAAGAAAGGTCGAGGCTACTCACCGTGCTGTATTTACATCAGAGTCGATAGTTACACCATGGCAGAAGGAACATGAAAAACAAGAGTGAATACAAACAAAGTAAAGTCAGAATGTCAATTAGGTAACCAATTATTTAGGTTTGGCCATGGCGGCTAATATACAAATATTGACTGCTTCGAGTGCTCTGGTTAAAACTATGACTCCCGAGGTGATCCAAGGAGCTTTCTCTATGCACGAATTATTAACAGTCAATACATGTATTTGTTTTATAACACCCCAACAGACTATTATCATCGTTCGTACGAACGTTTCAGAAGAATCAGATACTATAGCATGAAGTAATAATATCGTAGCGTCATAAGTTATCGAGCCTCATATGTTTTCGGTCCCCAACTTTGATTCCCATTTACCGCGAAATTCTGCAAGCTGCACCGGTGACAGAAGCCATGCAGTTTACTCACGGTCGGTATTTTCATCAGGCTTAATCATGCTGAGAATAAAGTTTCCTGTCGTTGGTTATGCTCAAACATTTATAAAATGATTGATTTTTGGTACTAATCACTAGTGCATTATTATGCCAACATTCAAATGAGTCAAAGAAACATCATCCAACCTCGAAAGTTCAAAGCAAAATTACTATCTGCTAGATTGAGTTTCATTCTGCTTTAGTCACTAGATGGATCACGTGAGGTGGTTACTATTTGGGATTCTATGGTGTGCAAATGTGGGGAAAATATTAAAATATTTTAAGTGAAAATTACAACAATTTTTTGTTGTTGATTTACTGCATACTGTAATAAATTCCGATAAGCGTAATAAATATTAAGTCTACATTAAAGAGAAAATATCATAGATTGGTTTCTTATCTCCTGAAACCAAACATTACTGGTCTGTAATGGGGGAAAACGGATTGTTATGAAGTGTGAGTGCATCAAGGAGGGGTGGGGTGTTTTACTTTCATGCCTTATGATATCTCTGGATTTTAATATAGTAGCCATAATGCCTTTAGGACAAAAATGTAATTAAATTTTTTAAGTAGTAATTGAATAATATTTTTGATTTATTTTGCACGCCATACTAGCTTCTAAATATTCAATAAAATACCAACCAATGAAAGGTGTGAAAACATATGACGTTGCTCCAATGTCATGCATGCATAAGCACTGTTAATGGCGGACTATCTCTTGCAACGTAAAACCAAAACTTTAAAAATTTCAACACACCATGAAGTGAAATGGTAATTGTTAAAAAATTAGATAGATGATTTGAAACAAAAATATTTAGTTTTTGATTGTGAACAATTTTCCTGTTATCCTACTATTTTTCCTACTGAAAACACATGACACCAGGTCCAGGATACGAAAAAACGAATGGCCCCATTTTTTATGATTTTGTAAAATTGACACAAACCTGAAGAAATACTGCGTCCATGTCAGCTCAGCTGGGACTGGTTTCTTAGCTGCTGCACTAGTCTCCGTAGCAGTGAACCTCCTGCACATAAAACCCTGATGTGTTGTCACAAATTTAACTGTCCTTTTTGTGAAAATATTGTTAACTGACCGCACACAAGCAGCCATGTTTTTTGTAATCGGTAGGTCAAAAATCTGTTTTTAAAAATAAAGAATAAACGCATACGTCGAGGCGTCCTGGTGATGTAGAGCTTTGTGGTAGCCTCTGACACTTGTGGTAGAAAAGGTGCAGTTTAAAGTTCACGAAACTAAACCGTCATTTTAAAGATAAATCGTGGTTTCGGGAGTCAAAATAGTACTGAAAGTGTGAACAAGACCGAGTTACGGAAAGGTCAAAGCGGGTCAAATACAACAGCGCCCTCTTTTGATGGGGACAAAAGTTGAGAGTTGGAGGGGGCGTGACCGAATGACATGTAGCTATGGGTGCGTTCGATTAGCTTCCCCGGGTCGACCCCGGTGTGTGGCGTTTTCTTTTTCTAGGACGAACGTGTGCAGATAATTACCCACGTTCGTCCTGGGAAAAAAACCGCCACACACCGGGGTCGACCCAGGGAAGCTAAACGAACGCACCCAATATTATGCAGCAGCCGATAAAGCTAGTTATTAGGGGCCCCCCTAATACAATAGGGTTGAGAGCTATAGGGGATAATTAGGTCGGGGGGGGGGGTATTGAGAGTAACGGGGGGGGGCTTAATTGTTTGGTAGTGATAATAACTTAAGGTGTGGTAGGAGATTCTGTTCCCCGGAGATTCTTTTAAGATTCTTTTAAAATGTTTACAAACTTCTTCTGATAGTGCCCTCTTTTGAATCATCGTCCTCCAGCCCAATAATCAATAATTCTTTTCTCATGTAATGGGACATTTTTGGGGACCGAATCTTCGGCGGACAAAATTCCCTGGTAGCCACCCCACATAAATTTAACTAAATTAGTCATACTTTTTTCTGAACTGCATTGTTTTGAACACGAAGTTACTCAACCGAAAGTCCGTGCAGAAGTGGACGATTCAGTCAAATCCCAAGAGTCTTCTTGTTGGTGTAGCTACCCGAGGTGTTTACACTGCCACGTATCCATGACAACGAAACTACAAACGGGTTTTGTTAGTCTAAACAGAAGGCCTAATTCAATGGCCTCGAAGAAGGTGCGCTCAGTTTTAAACTAAACAACTATCTTAAAGTGTCATAGCAATGCAAATAATTATGCGCATTACCAAAACGAATAGCTGCCACCCAATTTTCAAACCAGAAACCACATTTCAAAAATAGCTGCCATTTTTCAGTGTTTTCAGTTACCACAATATTTTCTGGTTCATCTAACATCAAATGCTGAGAAATTTTCCCCAAATAGACTCTGTTATGTTTGTTCTTATGCTAACCACGGAAGTAATTTATTAAGCGTTTTTCGTTTATAGTGCCTGATGAAAGCTGTGACATTGACATTGTGAAGGCAAGACTGCCACATCAAGGTTAGTACGTGATAATTATTATTATACTGGACTAGTTTAATGGTGTTGCCCTTTTAAGAGTCACGTACCTCAGATAAAAATATCACACGTTATAGGCGAATTAAACTGAGACGTGACTCTTTGTTTCGAGTTGCTCTGTAATTTAATTATGTTTCGAACCAATTGAGGCTTTATTAAAGGCATTGGACACGTTTGGTAATTACTAAACTATATATTATTTGCATACAAATTTACTTGGTTACGAGCAACGGAGAGCTATTGATAGTATAGTAGCATAGTTTTGCAGAAAGCAGTAATTTCCTCGCTAATGAAAGTACTTGAACATTTAAAAGACATTATGTCTGAAGCTTTTTTTTCAGGAATCTGAAAGCACACACATTTTGTACTACAAGAATATTGTTTTCTTCATTTTCTCACCAATTCGATGATCAATCGAGCCCAAACTTTTCACAGATATGTTATTTTACGCATTGTTGTGATAACACCAAGTGATAATACTGCTCGCATTGTCACTCTTATCAGGAAACACACTCACATTACACCGGTTCTGAAGTCACTACACTCTGGCTACCAGTCGAATCTCGTATTACTTTCAAACTTCTGCTAAGATTATACCCCTGTGCGATCTCTCCGATCTTCCAATGCATGATTCAAGTTACTAAGAGAAGCAAGTCATGGGGCGATAGGTCTTTTTCCCATGTAAGTTGAAAACCACATTGTTTAATCTCACCTATGTGTAATTGGTCTATTTGTCTTATTTTCCTTGCTGTGTGTGGTTCCCCCTCCTGTGGGCCTTGAACACCTCATTTTGGTGGATTTTGGCGCCCTATAAATATTCTTTATTATTATTAGTGGTCTTTGACAAATCACCAAACGTGTCCACTGCCCTTAAAACAGCTCAATAACTTGTCAGTTTTCCTGTCACTTAACAACCCATAAACTACTGAAAACATTGATAAATATCCTCCTGTTTCTCGCTCCAAATAAAACTGTATACTGGACACGTTTCCGTAGTAACTAATCAAAATATTATATTGTAATCTGAGAAATACGTCGTGTCTGGCGTCTTTCTCATGCATCTGAAAGCACACAAATTTACTGGTCTAGCCACGAACTACTGCATACACCAAACAGCCTGGCTGATCATCTGCCTTCAAGTCTCCAGCCTTTACATCGTAGAGCCTGCAATGACCAGAAGTCATGACGTAGTCGAAAGACCAACACTCGTTCTCCATCCTCAAACACCGCTGGGAACAGCGCAATATCGACTTCATGTCAAGGACCGACAGAGGGCGTGCGTTGGTGATTTGTTTGTCCACAAACATCAATGTGAACATGCAGGAGATGGAGAACGACGGGTCCCCGATCATTGCAGCTGTCGACATATCAGTAGCTGTTTAATAAAATTAGAAAATAAAGTAGTACTAGTAGAACAGGTCGAGGTCGTTCGCAAAAAAGAAAATCTCTTCACCGAGATGTTTGCATCTTTAACAAAAAATAAAAAAATATTAAAGGCAGTGCACACTATTGGTAATTACTCAGAATAATTATTAGCGTAAAACCTTTCTTGGTGACGAGTAATGGGGAGAGGTTGATGGTATAAAACATTGTGAGAAACGGCTCCCGCTGTAGTGCCATAGTTTTCGAGAAAGAAGTAATTTTCCACAAATTTGTCTTCGAAAAAAAAAAAAAATGTCTTTGTCATAATTCATTCTCTTGTTTTCTTACTTGTTGTTTGAAGGCATTCCTCCATGGAGTACTCTTCAACCATCACTTCGCACAGTGTCAGGTAGGTTTTATGTTTTGGTAAATTAGGGACACCGTCGTCCACACTGATGTAGTGCGCAATCACGGGCGGGTCACATACAAGTCGTATGTGTCCCCCAGGGATCGATGCTTGGTCTGATGTCACTGGTAACCCACACAAAAAAAAACAAAAAAAAAAACCTGTCTTTGTCATAATTCATTCTCTTGTTTTCTTACTTGTTGTTTGAAGGCATTCCTCCATATGGTGCTCTTCGACCATCACTTCGCACAGTGTTATGAGGTTGTCATATTCATTCATATGATCTTTGTCGTCCACGCTGACGTACTGCGCAATCACGGGCGGGTCACACAAAAACTGTATGTGTGCCCCAGGGGTCGATGCTTGGTCTGACGTCACTGGTAACCCACACGCGGCATTGTTGAAAATGTCGCTCTCTATGCCTGCCCTTACCACGGCGCCAATCAATCGTTCGCCTGTCAATGAAAGCAAAACTCTTTATTCAACTTGATTCAACCCAGGATGCACAACATTTGAATATGAGTCTTACTATGCTTGATGTTTTGTGCAGTTATATTAGGACAACCCATGTTAACGGTTTTGGCATTTACTATACATAATCTTGTTGCATTAAAATACTCGCGGACAAACTCGTTGGTCAACACCAATATACTTTGCAGAAGAACCCTTGTTATGTTTGTGATAAGATCTACCACATCCAATCTGAATGTTCTTTACTTCATTCTGTCAGCGGACAAACCATAGATAACAACTCTCGTCAACAAGAAATCCAGGAAAAACACTGTGATAATCTATACATCCATGCATGACTTTTCTTTGTCATAATAACTAACTTGACTTTAAGTTTAGCCCGTCGGCATGGCTCTTGCCAGCGTTTAATCATTTTTGTAAACCCCCTTTTCCCCCGTAAATGCTACTCTCACACTTGGGCGAATATCTTGCGAATACGAATGTTTAAATTCGCGATGAATTCGCCCAAAAGTTGCGATTTGATGTTCTCTGTCGTCCTTAACCTCTCCTTACCAATATCTTACGCATAACGCACGCTTTACCAACAGTACCAATGGCTTACCAAATGCTTACGCAAATCGATGGCGAATTACCGTCTTCACAACATTCGCTGAATGTACGAAAGCGCTTCGTATTGCTGCTCTCACAGAGTGGCGAATGTTCTTACGAACATGAATATTTTAATTTCGCGTTGAATTCGTCCAAAATGGCGGTTGGATAGTGAATATTTTCATCTCGGTCTCACCCCTTGATCGTCCTCGGTCAGCCCTCTCCTTACCAATATCTTACGAATATATTACGAATGCTTACCAACGTTTGCCAATGCCTTTACGAACGTTGCAAACGCTTACGCACGCTTTACCAACATTACCAATGCTAACGAAAATCACGCCGAATGACCATCTTCGCAACGTTCGCTGAAATTAACAAACCGGTTTGTAAATTGAGCGATCTTCGAAAGGAGGTGGGAAATAATTTGTGAACGTTCCGAATTTGTTACCAACGCTTATACGAAGACACGGCGAATAATGCTGCGAAGTTTGAGCGATTGTCAAATATGTCTTTCCGATAGCATATTCGCTAGCATATTCGCCGTGTGAGAGCAGCATAAAGTGACCGATCTTCGTAAGGAGGTGGAGAATGACTTGTGAACGTAGTGAATTTGTGGCGAATGTTGCGAAGTTTGAGCCATTGTTAAATATTTCCGTTCGTAAGCACTTTCGCTAGCATATTCTCCCTAGTGTGAGAGTAGCATTACGGTATTACTCTGCGAACGAGGGAGTGATAGATACCACATCTGAGTACTGTTCGTTCTGCTCACCCAGTTATCAACCAAACAATACACTTTTCTGTTCGACTTTACGAACAGCGCCCTCTTTGGTCAATTAATAAGTCCCGTACAACAATAATTGCTAAAACATTAAAATATAACCAGCTCGAGTAATATGGTTATGATTGTATTCGCTGGTTACAGACACTTCTTCTTTATATTCATCCAAATCAGGTCAATCTTATTATCTTCAAACGTCAAGTATTGATCCCTTGCAGGCACGTCACATGCGGTGACTGTTCCACACTCACACTTTTGGTTGTCAAAAGGTTTATGTGTAAAACGCCGCGTCGCCTAAAGTGCGCACTTCACTGAATAGCGCACAGAGTGACATTGCCAACCAGTATGGCGCATCCAATATTAATGTTGATGACGTCTAGTGAATTGGATCAATTAACTTTTTAGGACTTACTACAACAATCTCCTCTGTTGACAAGGGTGATACTACCCAGGCAGTGGTTTGCTCCCAGGTTCACCTTCCACCAGGGATGAACATCATTACCTGCAACAGGGACATAATAGGTGAGGCATGAATTACATGAAATTCGGACAAATAATTGGCTGAAACCTTAATGAAAGGTCAAACTGTGCCAGAAGAAGGGTAACAATATTGAACACTTTGACCTTCCTTCAGAGAGATCAAAATTTATCAGAAATAGGTTTAAAGTATTATGAGTAGGGTAGATGGCCTTAGCTTTCGATCCAAACCGGAACTTCTTCAGAGGCATAGGTTTAAAGAATATGAAATTACGAGATGTGGTGCAATTCCTTCGTTAATCGTTTAGTGGACCATATTCGTTTGTTCAATGGTTCAACCTTTTCACGGCAATACAATCATTACAATAACTGCCATGTTATTTATTCCTAACTTTCGTTTTCATCTAATTCCTCCTCCTCCGAACCATTGCACGTTTATCCAATGATATCATTGTATCCAATGGGACTCATTGGATATGAGTGGCTGGTACCAACAAATCAAACAAAAATTTACAAAAGACCTTATGCACATGACGTCATTTCAGTAGGGCGCCCTCACCTAGAGGTAAAACGGAGGTTGTTCATTGGCCAATCCTGTGCGCCGCGAGTACAAATCTGTGCGTTTCGATTGTTTCGTCACCGTTTTTCCACTAAGATGGCCGCTGGATGACGTCAATGCATAAGGTCTATGCGAGGCTCGTATGTTCGTTGCCCCGAGTTACACTCTCTCCTAAACACTTTTATGTAATTTGCATCTTGCAAAAAAAAATTATTCAAATTTTACACTTACCGGTGTGAGAGCAAGACCCACCATTGAAGTAAGTGTTTGAGTTGCCGTCAATTGCTAGATCTGCTGAACCCGGTCCGGTCCGGTCCGAGATCTGGCTCGCCTGCATCCCACGGAGATCCAATGCTGAAATGAACATTGACTCAATTTTGAAAATGCATTCGTTATAGATCTGAGACGCAATCCTTTTGATCTAAGTTTTTAGTGAGTTGTATGTTTAAAAGGGAATGCATAATACGTTTGATAATCACTCTTGAAATTAATGTAAATACAAAGTTGTAGTAGAAGCCTAATGCACGAAAGACATTTCAATTCGAAGTGATGTGATTAGTTACAAGATATACATTTTTGTTCACAAAGTTTGAATCTCAGAATAACGCTTTCAAGACTGTGTATTCTACAATATTATTATAATAGATGTTAAATTTGCATCGGGGATGAAGAATATTATTATTATTATTATTATTTTTTTTTTATCCATACACCGATGTGTGTTAGCACTGTATACTCAGTACATAATATGCCTGTGATATTTTTTCACAGGACTCGGGAAAGTACTGAGTATACAGTTCTACACACATCAGTGTATGGGTAAAAAAAAAAAAAAATTAATACAATATTTACAATAATTATTATTGATTCCTTCTGCGAGGACACAAATCGTTCCGGATTTTCGGCGACATCTATAAAAACGCGACTTTTTAAATGAAACGGTGGGTGTATGTTCACATACATTTTAAACTTGGTTGAACGGTTCCAAAAAACGAAGGTATACTTTGCCTTATGCTGCGTTCCCACATTAGTTTCCTCGTTAATTAAATACTTACCTGTGATATTGAGGCACCAGCAGGATAGCGGGTAAAACCACACGAGGATTCCAAAGAGAAATATCAACAGGTTTTTCTCCACCGATATTCCCTCGCAGTGAGCCATCATTGCACCTCTATTTTCACTTCACTTCTATCTGAATAATCTTTTCAATAGGCTGAGAACGCGACGTTTTTCTTCTGCCGCTCAGAGTTTTAAAACGCAAAGTGTCGTAGCTGACGTTCAAGGGAACTCGCATAATGAAATAAATTATGTGCGCATGCGTGAGGTCGCGAAAAAATTTTTTGCGCATGAGTATGCGATCGATGCTTGAACTGTTCGCGAATGGTGCGCATATGTATATGGGACAGGTACCAAATGATATTCAAATTTTACAAGGTAAAAACAATGTAACAAATTCTTTCACTCAAAATAACATTCGTCTCCCCCAAAGTATTATCTCGGGCCCTCGAAATGTTAAATCTCTCCCCCCCCCCCCGAAATAATGATTCAAGGGAACTGATTACTTTCAGTACTTTGGTTTACCCTTTCATTTGTTTTTACCTGTCTTTTTAGGGGCTCCGTTACAGTTACTCCCAATACATGTTTATTCCAAACATTGTTTTTGTTCTTTTTATATTTCGGAACGTGAGCCTATCTAAGCACGCACGATATAATAAATTGAGAAAGAGTGATCTCCCCGTGAAAAGTTGAGGTCAGTCAGTCGTATGCCGTACTTAGAAACACCCGTTTCAACATTCGTAGCCCCACAATTTGAGCTGCCCTTTCGGATTATAGCCGTAGGCGTGACATAAAAAGGAAAAATACCCCCAAAACAAAGGGCACATTATTATCATTGAGTGCAAACACTCTTGACGTATATGAAGCCGCTGCACATACCCCCCCCCCCCCAAAAAAAAAGGGAAATACTTCTATGTTTTCATGAATCTATTACCTGCTATTTCCACTATAGGTGAGGTAGTGCTTTCTGCTCTACCGGCCAGAATTCGAATTGATGATACCCAAGCCTACATCCGTATGGACTGTAAAGGGTTTAACCCTGTTCAGCCCTAGGAGTAGGTGACAAAGGCCTCTGGAAAAAAATAATTGTGGCCCACACCTTGAAGTGGCCTTCAGGCCTTGTGTGTCAGGCGACTTGCATTAAAAAAAAACACCCCAAAAACACGTACGCAGCCTTATCTTTTAACCATAAACTCACAAACGAATTCGTTAATATTTATATCTTCAAACTAATACTAAAACACTTTTACATAGTAAAATTTGGTAGTTAACCTTTGTGAAGATAGGGACCTTTTCAATGGGGTTTGGGTACCAGATACAAACTAGAAAAGTAGGCGAAACAACATGTTGGTAAATGTCGTTTGCAGCAGTAAGTGTTGAGTTCAATGATGATTATGTAGTCCTTCTTGAGTCAAATATACCTCAGCAAGTGGGGAGCAAATCAATAACTATACGGTGATGTGTCAGTTAGAATTACTTCTGCACAGCTCAATTTATTGATACAAATTTTACAAATAATTGAGGCGAGAACGGTGTGCATCAAAGTGAAATAACGTTTTAGAATTGTAGTGCATCATCTAGAGCAATATCGATTTACCGGTAGTGGCTGACGTACATGAAGCAACAAATGAAGCAAAATTGCTAACTTTCGTTCTTAGTTGGAAATTGCTAGCATTTTCCTGAGGCTACCACTGCACTGTGCTTTACTGCAGTAGTGAGGTATTACCTTAGGTATTAAGAGTTATACTCGCATTATTCCAGGCAAAATCAAGCTATTGTGAGTTATATCAAAGCCACAACGCATTTCACAGACTGAGGGTCTGGCTATAGGATTTTGACATTTGAAAAGACAAATAATTAAGTATATGTTATGGTTTTGGCTAATTTATTTGATAATTAATGAATTTGTTTCCATGCCTATACTGTTTATTAACTTTGTTTGTTGTATACTGATTACAAATTATGTCAGCCTTCAGATAATGCAAGGTTATGAAACACAAAAGAAAGTTGGAATAACTGACTTCTATGAACAGCCGTAGGGCAAGGACATTTGAAATGAATACAATTTGCAATACATCGAGCGCGAAGTCAAATAATAATACTGCAATACTGGTCTAGCCACGGACTACTGCATACACCAAGCAGCCTGGCTGATCATCTGCCTTCAAGTCTCCAGCCTTTACATCGTAGAGCCTGCACTGACCAGAAGTCATGACGTAGTCGAAAGACCAACACTCGTTATTCAACTTGCAGCGCATGAAACATTGCGTGGGTGACTTCTTGTTAGCGACCAACAGAGGGCGTGCGCTGGTGATTTGTTTGTCCACAAACATCAATGTGGACATGCAGGTGATGGAGAACGACGGGTCCTCGATCATTGCAGCTGTCGACATATCAGTGGTTGTTGACATATCAGTAGCTGTTGAATAAAATCAGAAAATAAACATGTAGAACAGGTCGAGGTCGTTCGCAAAAAGAAAATCTCTTCACCGAGATATTTGTATCTTTAACAAAATATAACAAAATATTAAAGGCAGTGGACAGTATTGAAAATTACTCAAAATACTTATGAGCGTAAAACCTTTCTTGGTGACGAGTAATGGGGAGAGGTTGATGGCATAAAACATTGTGAGAAACGGCTCCCTCTGAAGTGCTAAAGTTTTGGAGAAAGAAGTAATTTTCCACAAATTTGTTTTCGAGACCTCAAGTTTAGAACTTTTCTAAACGCACACAACTTCGTGTGACAAGGGTACTTTTTCTTTCATTATTATCTCGCAAGTTCGATGACCGATTGAGCTCAAATTTTCACAGGTTTGTTCTTTTGGCATATGTTGAGATCTATACACCAACTGTGAAGGCTAGTCTTTGACAATTACCAATAGTGTCCACTGCCTTTAAATCAAAAGGCGGTTAATCCCATAAGAATGCAGAAAAACAAGTAAAACTGACAGCAGTTGATAAATCCTGTCAGTCAGACAGACAGCCGACAAAAACCGAAATACGCAATCACGCAATAAATGTTACATTCCAAGAACCATTTCTGGCAAATACTGTCACAGAGTGAGTTTACCATTCAAGACGATGTCTACTGAATAAAGAAATTCGTTGTTTTTAGTTTCCCCCATTCAACTAAAATGGTTCACTAAAAAAAAAGAATCATAAAAAATAAAGTCATAATTCATTTTCTTGTTTTCTTACTTGACGTCTGAAGGCATTCTTCCATGGAGTACTCTTCAACCATCACTTCGCACAGTGCTAGGGAGTTTACTTGTAAATAAGGGACATCGTCGTCCACACTGATGTATTGCGCAATCACGGGCGGGTCACATACAACTCGTATGTGTGCCCCAGGGATCGATGCTTGGTCTGACGTCACTGGTAACCCACACGCGGCATTGTTGAAAATGTCGCTCTCTATGCCTGCCCTTACCACGGCGCCAATCAATCGTTTGCCTGTCAATGAAAGTAAAACTCTTTATTCAATTTGATTCAACCCAGGATGCACAACATTTGAATATGAGTCTTACTATGCTTGATGTTTTGTGCAGTTATATTAGGACAACCCATGTTAACGGTTTCGGCATTTACTATACATAATCTTGTTGCATTAAAAAACTCGCGGACAAACTCGTTGGTCAACACCAATATTCTTTGCAGAAGAACCCTTGTTATATTTGTGATAAGATCTACCACATCTAATCTGAATGTTCTTTACTTCATTCTGTCAGCGGACAAACCATAGAAAACAAATCTTGTCAACAAGAAATCCAGGAAAAACACTGTGATAATCTATAGATCCATGCATGACTTTTCGTTGTGGCGAATGTTGCGAAGTTTGAGCCATTGTTAAATATTTCCGTTCGTAAGCACTTTCGCTAGCATATTCTCCCTAGTGTGAGAGTAGCATTACGGTATTACTCTGCGAACGAGGGAGTGATAGATACCACATCTGAGTACTGTTCGTTCTGCTCACCCAGTTATCAACCAAACAATACACTTTTCTGTTCGACCTTACGAACAGCGCCCTCTTTGGTCAATTAATAAGTCCCGTACAACAATAATTGCTAAAACATTAAACTATAACCAGCTCGAGTGATATGGTTATGATTGTATTCGCTGGTTACAGACACTTCTTCTTTATATTCATCCAAATCAGGTCAATCTTATTATCTTCAAACGTCAAGTATTGATCCCTTGCAGGCACGTCACATGCGGTGACTGTTCCACACTCACACTTTTGGTTGTCAAAAGGTTTATGTGTAAAACGCCGCGTCGCCTAAAGTGCGCACTTCACTGAATAGCGCACAGAGTGACATTGCCAACCAGTATGGCGCATCCAATATTAATGTTGATGACGTCTAGTGAATTGGATCAATTAACTTTTTAGGACTTACTACAACAATCTTTTCTGTTGACAAGGGTGATACTACCCAGGCAGTGGTTTGCTCCCAGGTTCACCTTCCACCAGGGATGAACATCATTACCTGCAACAGGGACATAATAGGTGAGGCATGAATTACATGAACTTCGGACAAATAATTGGCTGAAACCTTAATGAAAGGTCAAACTGTGCCAGAAGAAGGGTAACAATATTGAACACTTTGACCTTCCTTCGGAGAGATCAAAATGTATCAGAAATAGGTTTAAAGTATTATGAGTAGGGTAGATGGCCTTAGCTTTCGATCCAAACCGGAACTTCTTCAGAGGCATAGGTTTAAAGAATATGAAATTACGAGATGTGGTGCAATTCCTTCGTTAATCGTTTAGTGGACCATATTCGTTTGTTCACTGGTTCAACTTTTTCACGGCAATACAATCATTACAATCATCACTGCCATTTTATTTATTCATCACTTTCGTTTTCATCTAATTCCTCCTCCTCCGAACCATTGCACGTTTATCCAATGATATCATTGTATCCAATGGGACTCATTGGATATGAGTGGCAGGTACCAACAAATCAAACAAAAATTTACAAAAGACCTTATGCACATGACGTCATTTCAGTAGGGCGCCCTCACCTAGAGGTCAAAAGGAGGTTGTTCCTTGGCCAATCCTGTGCGCCGCGCGTACAAATCTGTGCGTTTCGATTGTTTCGTCACCGTTTTTCCACTAAGATGGCCGCTGGATGACGTCAATGAGTAAGGTCAATGCTAGGCTCGTATGTTCGTTGCCCCGAGTTACACTCTCTCCTAAACACTTCTATGTAATTTGTATCTTGCAAAAAAAAATTATTCAAATTTTACACTTACCGGTGTGAGAGCAAGATCCATCCATGAAGTGTGTGTTTGAGTTGCCGTCAATTGCTAGATCTGCTGAAAAACTTCTCCAGTCCGAGATCTGGCTCGCCTGCATCCCACGGAGATCCAATGCTGAAATGAACATTGACTCAATTTTGAAAATGCATTCGTTATAGATCTGAGACGCAATCCTTTTGATCTAAGTTTTTAGTGAGTTGTATGTTTAAAAGGGAATGCATAATACGTTTGATAATCACTCTTGAAATTAATGTAAATACAAAGTTGTAGTAGAAGCCTAATGCACGAAAGACATTTCAATTCGAAGTGATGTGATTAGTTACAAGATATACATTTTTGTTCACAAAGTTTGAATCTCAGAGTAACGCTTTCAAGACTGTGTATTCTACAATATTATTGATTCCTTCTGCGAGGACATAAATCATTCCGGATTTTCGGCGACATCTATAAAAACGCGACTTTTTAAATGAAATGGTGGGTGTATGTTCACATACATTTTAAAACTTGGTTGAACGGTTCCAAGAACCGAAGGTATACTTTGCCTTATGCTGCGTTCCCACATTAGTTTCCTCGTTAATTAAATACTTACCTGTGATATTGAGGCACCAGCAGGATAGCGGGTAAAACCACACGAGGATTCCAAAGAGAAATATCAACAGTTTTTTCTCCACCGATATTCCCTCGCAGTGAGCCATCATTGCACCGCACTACACTTCACTATGGTATCTGAAATAATAATGAAAGTAGAGATTTAGAATGCGACGTGTTTCATATACAACCACGATACAATCGACTCCGTCAACCAATGGGCGCTGTACTCGTTGGTCACGTGTTAACTGGGGTGCTCGCCCCGTGTTAGGATCCATGATTGAAACTACTCAAAACAATCAATTATAATAAACACTTTGTTTTGCTGAGAATTAGTGCAGCTGGTTGGTTAACATTTTTGAGAAAGGATTCCCTTCGAGTTTAATGGTTTAAAGGAACACGTTGCCTTGGATCGGTCGAGTTGGTATTTGAAAAGCGTTTGTAACCGTTTGTTACAAAATGCATATGGTTAGAAAGATGTTTTAAAAGTAGAATACAATGATCCACACAAATTTGCCTCGAAATTGAGCGGTTTTTCTTTTACTTTGCGAACTAACACGGTCGGCCACTTATGGGAGTCAAAAAAACCTTTCTAACCATATGCATTTTATAACAAACGGTTACAAACGCTTTTCCAAGACCAACTCGACCGATCCAAGGCAACGTGTTCCTTTAAATATCGTTCTCCGAAAACCATTGAATCAGAGAACTTCAGATTTCTCAGGGAGGGCTAGTGTCCGGTCGCGAATGGGCTTATAGGATGCGGTTGTTACACTCTACTCGCTATTTCCCTAACCATAAGTTATACAAAAATTTAATCATGACGTTCGTGTAAAATACAGATCCCCCCCCTTTTTTCTTTTTCTCAGAGTGACCTAGTGATTAAGTCCAGATGTTCTCAGATTTTCTGAATTTTTGCATATTAAAACTCAATTATTGGGATACATCGTGTGATACTAATCCTGGACAATTACCGAAGGTGTCCGTGCCTGTGATAAAGATATGAGGGTTATAGAGTTTTTATCTTTTGGGGGATTTATCCAAGTTTGTCTTTTTATTTCTTGTCGAGTGTTAAACCTGACGAGAGCATCAACTGGTGGGTAAAATATAATCGATCCTGAGTCGGTTTGCTTGCTGACGAAAAGCATCATCGCGCATTGTTACCCTTGGCAACTTGGCTAACAATGAAGTATTTCCAATCGTCCATGACAACAATCCCCCGATTGGTTTCGGTAACAGACTTTTGATACACGAACCTTGAACGTCCTCGAGGAATTGGAAGGCACTTGATTATAAACACGTTTTTTAAAGACAAATAATCGGTTAGGGCCAGAGAGTTTTATATATTGACAATAATATATAGCTCTATGGTTAGGGCTTATAATGATCGAGCAGGACATTTCGGAAAAACACAGCGCGGTGAGATCATACACCACTGGGAACGAGGTTGTTTGTTAACGCGTGGAAATTTGAATACCCGCAAGATATGTACACTCAGTCTATGGGTGCGTTCGTTTAGCTTCCCTGGGTCAACCCCGGTGTGTGGCGTTTTTTTCTTTCCAGGACGAACGTGTGCAGATAATTACCCACGTTCGTCCTGGAAAAAAATACCTGCCACACACCGGGGTAGACCCAGGGAAGCTAAACGAACGCACCCTAAAAGCCACTTCGGAATGTCAGTGGCGCATGTCTGTTACTGCTGAAAACGGACTTTGTCTATCTCCCGTAACCTTTTGACAATTAATACCCCGGATATTGTCAAAAGGTTACGGGAGATAGACAAAGTCCGTTGTCAGCACTAACAGACATGCGCAGCTGGAACTCCGAAGTGGCTTATTGGGAACACCAATAACCCCCCTCCTTTCTCCAATATTAATGTTCTTTTCCTTTTCTAAAAGACTTTAAAACATTGCTGGAGCAGTGCAGAGCGCACACGATTTGTTTACACACACTCCACAGGCAATTTGTTTACAAACAAAAGTACACCCCCATTAATATCACACGACCAAAAAACCTTTTTAAAGTTCACAGCCTATATAAAAACATTTGTTTTATGGGGATCGGGATCACTATAAAAAAACAAATAAGTTAGGCATTTTCAAATTGTGGTATCCGATTGAACTGAAGAGGATGGACAACTATAACTCATCAATTGTTGTTAGCCCCTTGAGTAGGGCCTAATAGCCGGCATCAGTTTATCTGTACCACGATTCTTTGTCATCAAGGACATTTGGCTTCGCTAAATCCCATTTGCCTTAATTAATCGTGTGCGCTTTCCTTTATTCTGCAAAGTCCTCGCCAGCGCTATTTCCGTGAAGTGCGTTCTATCATCAGAATAATTATGTTTTGACAAAAACATCTATAATAATGCCTACGGTGCACCTCACTAAGTAAGCTCCAATGGAGACCAATGTCAATAAGGCTAAATTCACATACTCATCAAACAAAGAAGTCAGCCTCTTGAATACTTCAAAATGCATTTGAAACAACTAAACTTACGATTTCTTTTCAATTTTTGGCGGGTGAGCCGTTTAGAATTTTGCTGACACCCCTAAATGCCCTATCCCAGTAACTACTTCTATTTCGAGTGGTGTCCTCGGTCAATGTTACGGCTGAGTTGTCCCTAGATCTCCCTGTCCCTCATGCATCATTATTTCTCCAGATGTCACAGAGTGCAACCTCTTGTACGTAACAATTGCAGAGTCTAACTCACTGTGGGCCTTGCAACTGGGCAAAACACTGACGAACATAACTTGTAACCAAGGAGGATGCGTGGTTCAAAACGGGGTTTTAAAGATGATTGAGACACATGTAATAAACAGGAACGACATTTGACCCGGTTCACTTTACATACTGAAGTGAATTCTTCCCTTTCTTTTGTTAATAATGGTCCAAAGATGTGGCACAGACTATCCTATTCATCATAATATTGGTGCGGAACGCAGTACTACAAACTACAGAGCACGCTCTGATGGTTACCCCACTCTCCATTCTACCTTCAACCAGCGATGTTCAGCATGTTCTACAACTCTTAATTCACCCTGGTTTTTTAGTAACATGGTGGACGCTGAGGCTACAAGGGCACTGGAATCGGCTTGGTGGTGTTTCCCTAACACCAGATGGGTCCAGGTAACCAAGGCTTATACGTTAATTCGCTAAATAAGTGAATTCACTTGACCTATTCAATTTGTATTGTGATCTGAGATTCCTATGCTGAAGAGTGAAATTTGGCTGCCATTATCAATGTGAGAAATCAATTTTGTAAATACTACGTGCGCAAGAAGAAGCGTATTTTTGGTACAGTGGCTTTCTACATGCCACATCTCTCCAATGATTTAATTTAGGATCAAAAGACAGTTGAGACGTGAGTCTTGTTTCGGGTTGCTCTGTAGTTAGTTTTTTATTTTTCGCTCAAAATGAAACCCTAAAGGCCCTGGCCACGTTTGGTTATTGCTCAAATATATATTTGCATCTAATTGTTTACTCGGTAACGAGCAACGGAGATCTATTAATATTATAAAACATTGTGAAAAAATGACTTCCTCTAACATGGTTTTTCAAAAAGCGGTTGTTTCTCACTAAAATACTTCAATAGTGCGTGAGGGTTTTCTTTCAGGCATCTTAAAGTACACAGAATGTGTTGAGCTACAAAGATTTTTTCATCATTTTATCACCAAATCTATGATCACTCAAGCCCAAATTTTCAAAGATTTGTTATTTTGCGCATATGTAATGGGAGACTTTTGGGACGCTTGGTGGCAGCAGACTTACCAGGTAAAATCCTTTGTTCTAGGTAATGTACGCGTGCTCAGAACTACGTAAACAATAGACCTTATCGCAAATACCGGGGCGCGCGCGTAAAGCTTGGAATTAGGTGCATTGTGGTCTTGCTGGTATCAAAATTTGATCCATATCTATCCCACAATGCACCTCATTCAACAGTCTGCGCTTGCGCATTGGTATTTGCGATAAGGTCTATGGACATTTTACCTGGTAAGTCTGCTGCCACCTAGCGTTCCAAAGTGTCCCATTGTGATAACACCAAGTGCCAAGACGTGTCTTTGACAACTTAACATATCCACTGTCTTTAAACAGCTCACTAATTCGTGTAAGTTCTCATGTCACATTACAACCCATTTCTATAGATTACAGAAAACATCGATACATATCCTCCTACTTCTTACTCCAAATAACACTGTAAACTGGACACGTTTGGTTATAACCCAACACATATATATATATGAACCCTTTCTCGTGCATCTGAAAGCACACAGATTTGTGCAATAAGGTTTTGTTTGTTTCATCAAAGACCAAATGAGCAAAGATTTTCACAAATTCATGCATGTATGTTGAGATAAACCAGGTGAACAAAAATGGTCTTTGACAATTACCAACAAAAGTGTCCAGTGCCTTTAAACAGCTCAATAATTCTCATTTAACATAACAACCCATTTTAATAAATTACTGAAAACAAAGATGAATATCCTCCTTATACAGAACATAACCCTATTACGCCTAGCTAGGCATTACACTGTTTTGTGGCATCCAGTAAACAATAATAATAATAATGTTACCCAAAAGTTAGACCTGAAAATGACTCAAAAGTTCTTCCAATCGGAAACCCTTCCAAAAAATACCAAACTATCTTTCTAGTTATTTTACTTTCAGTGTTTTTTTCTTCCATTTTTATCTTGCAGCTTCGACGACCAATTGAGTTCATTCCACAGGTTTGTTATTTTGTGCGTATGTTGAGGCACACCAAGTGAGAAGACTGGTCTTTGACATAATTATACCAATAGTGTCCAGTGCCTATAAAGGGAAACAAAAGATAAAAACAAATCCACCTGCCAAGAACTAGGTAATTGCGTTCTTTCGTTCACTCGAAACACAGACAATTCGAAGTATTTAATTCGTGTACTTGAAATGATTTTGTAAGCACGACATTAATTCGAACGTACGAACAAAAACATGAATTAATTCCGAATAACTCGAATCATTTATTGGCATATGCGTCCGTATGGTTACATAATTAAAGGAGTTACTTTTTTATATAATATTGCAAAACTGGTCTAGCCACGGACTACTGCATACACCAAGCAGCCTGGCTGATTATCTGCTTTCAAGTCTCCAGCCTTTACATCGTAGAGCCTGCACTGACCAGAAGTCATGACGTAGTCGAAATACCAACACTCGTTATTCAACTTGCAGCGCATGAAACATTGCATGGGTGACTTCTTGTTAGCGACCAACAGAGGGCGTGCGCTGGTGATTTGTTTGTCCACAAATATCAATGTGGACATGCAGGTGAAGGAGAACGACGGGTCCACGATCATTGCAGCTGTCGACATATCAGTGGTTGTTGACATATCAGTAGCTGTTGAATAAAATCAGAAAATAAACATGTACAACAGGTCGAGGTCGTTCGCAAAAAGAAAATCTCTTCACCGAGATATTTGCATCTTTAACAAAATATAACAAAATATTAAAAGGCAGCGGACACTATTGGTAATTACTGAAAATAATTATGAGCGTAAAACCTTTCTTGGTGACGAGTAATGGGGAGAGGTTGATGGTATAAAACACTGTGAGAAACGGCTCCCTCTGTAGTGCCATAGTTTTCGAGAAAGAAGTCATTTTCCACAAATTTGTTTTCGAGACCCTCAAGTTTAGAACTTTTCTAAACGCACACAACTTCGTGTGACAAGGGTATTTTTTCTTTCATTATTATCTCGCAAGTTCGATAACCGATTGAGCTCAAATTTTCACAGGTTTGTTATTTTTGGCATATGTTGAGATCTATACACCAACTGTGAAGGCTAGTCCTTGACAATTACCAACAATGTCCACTGCCTTTAAAGTCACCTGGAAGTGGTATTTTTTTAAAATAAAGCTTTTGTCACTAATGTGTTTTGATGAGTGGAATGTGAATAAACAGTTAACTAAGGTTTTAAAAAATCAGTTCTTATGTTATTTACAAATTTAAGAGTAGACCCCGACCTGAGAGGGCGCTGTTCGTGACGTCAATCGAGGCAGACTTTGCCTATAATGCGTAGAGTAAACACAATTGCAAAGTACATGTACGGACCAAGTCGTGAGTTTGTACGTTTCAAAAAAAGATTTTTTTTGTTTTTTTCCGGCAATGCTGACCAGGTGTATTGCCGCTGAATGCAGAAAAACACTTTTTGAAACGTACCAACTCACGACTTGGACGTACATGTACTTTGCACGTGTGTTTACTATACACATTGCAGGCAAAGTCTGCCTCGATTGACGTCACAAAAGGGGTAGGCGGAGTCAGCCCCCCAAACAACTTTATATATTTTTTAAACATATAAATCGTGACAAACAATTACTAAAAAAATTGTTTTTTTGTTCGTAAGCATATACTCTTATGTTTGAAAGAAAAAAAATTCTATTTCCAGGTGACTTTAAATCAAAATCCCATAAGAACGCAGAAAAACAAGTAAAACCGACAGCAGTTGATAAAAACTGTCAGTCAGACAGACAGACAGCCGACAAAAACCAAAAATACGCAATCACGCAATAGATGTTACATTCCAAGAACCATTTCTGGCAAATACTGTCACAGAGTGAGTTTACCATTCAAGACGATGTCTACTGAATAAAGAAATTCGTTGTTTGTAGTTTCCCCAATTCAACTAAAATGGTTCACTAAAAAAAACAAATAAAGTCATAATTCGTTTTCTTATTTTCTTACTTGATGTCTGAAGGCATTCTTCCATGGAGTACTCTTCAACCATCACTTCGCACAGTGTTAGGTAATTTCCTTTTTCTTTTAAAGAAGGGACATCGTCGTCCACACTGATGTATTGCGCAATCACGGGCGGGTCACATACAACTCGTATGTGTCCCCCAGGGATCGATGCTTGGTCTGACGTCACTGGTAACCCACACGCGGCATTGTTGAAAATGTCGCTCACTATGCCTGCCCTTACGACGGCGCCAATCAATCGTTCGCCTGTCAATGAGAGTTAAACTCTTTATTAAACTTGATTCAACCAAGGATGCACAACATTTGAAAATGAGTCTTACTAGGCTTGATGTTTTGTGCAGTTGCTAGGACAACCAATACTAACGGCTTTGGTAATAATCTTGTAACATTACTTTCTAAGACTCGCGTACATGCAACTAATATTTAAACGGCATTGGTTTGGCCAACACCACGATATTCATTGCAGTAAAACCCATATGATTATATTTTGTCGTTGTTTTTGATAAGATCGACCTTATCTAGTAAGAGTTATCTTTAGTTCATTCTGTCTGCAAACAAACCCCCCAAAAATCCAGGTAAAACACCGTGAGTATAGCATTGGTATTATTGCCTCTTTCAATGTCATAATAACTTTTTGAAGTTACATGTAAGTCTAGCCAGTCGGAATGGCTCTTGCCAGCTTTGACCTTTGTAAATCCCATTTTCACTCGTTTCTGTATTGCTCCGCTCACGGTGGGAGTGACATATACCACCAATGAGTAGTCTTCGTTCTGTTTACCCAGTTCAACCAAACATTACACTTTTCTGTTTAATCTTATTCAAACAGCGCCCTCTTTTGTCAAGTAATAAGTACCGCACATCAATATTGCTAAAACATTAAAGTAATAACCAGCTCGAATAATGGTTATTAATTTTCCAGATACTTCTTCTTTATATTCATCTAGATTAGGTCAGTCTTATTATTTACAAATTCCAAAAAAATTAACTTTTTAGGACTTACTACAACAATCTCCTCTATTGACAAGGGTGATACGACGGATGCAGTGGTTTGCTCCCAGGTTCACCTTCCACCAGGGATGAACACCTATAACACAAACATGAATTACATGAACTTTTGACGACTATTGGTTGAAACCCTTGCGGTATCGATGGTGCAGACTTACATTAAATACAAAATGTCATTATGACACATATACTGGGCCCTTGTCTTTATCCGAAAGGGTAAATATAGGTACTAGCGTTCCATAAATGTATTTTGAT
The DNA here is from genome assembly GCF_902459465.1 of Asterias rubens. Taxonomy (NCBI): domain Eukaryota; kingdom Metazoa; phylum Echinodermata; class Asteroidea; order Forcipulatida; family Asteriidae; genus Asterias; species Asterias rubens. The sequence continues at coordinate 1,650,132 of NC_047072.1, forward strand.
TGGTCGAGGTGATATGGGAGCATGCAGCTGACAAACTTGGTGCAACCGACGATACGATACGAGCGTGTGAAGATTACAAATCAAACAAAGTTGTACAATGCGAGGCTCGTATGTTCGTTGCCCCGAGTTGCACTCTCTTCTAAACCACCAATGTAATTTGCATCTTGCAAACATTTGTTTATTTAAATCTTACACTTACCGGTATCGGTATGGGAGCAAGACCATTCAGTGAAGATTGTGTTTGAGTTGTCGTCAATTGCTCGAGCTGCTGTACCACCATTGTAGTCCGAGATTTGGCTGGCTTGCATCCCACGGAGATCCAATGCTGAAATGAACATGACTTAATTAAAAGTAATATTATGTCGTTGCAAACGCAACATTTATACATATAAATTAGTGAAGTTTTTTGTTTTAACCATTTAGCCACTGGACCGCCCAGCCACCTAAAGCGATACACTGTATTATGCGGTAGGAGGAAACCTCGCTATAGCTTTTGTTTGTAGAAAATAATGTAGGAATCCAAAGTGCGCCCTCATTGTTGGATTTGTTCAAAGTTAACTTTTGGTATTGTCACGTGACAATCACCCTCTTTTTCTATAGCTTCGACTTGGAAGAGCAACTAATTTATTTGGGCTGTGATTCTCTCTATTTCTATATGGCAAGAGCCATGCTCCAAAAACCTATTAATATGGGATCAAGTAAGCTGTAGAGATATTTGTGAGTATTATTTTGTGTTTTTACCCTAATTAATTCCCAAATTATTGTGATTTCGTAGCTCTCTATTTGGATAGTTTTATTTGTAAAACCATGTGTGTATGCCATGTAGCACTGTCACACACGTGCGTCCGTTTAAGCCTCTGTGTGTGCTGACCTTTGTGCACTGTTTTATGTAGGCTACATGTAGTGTATACTGTAGTGTTATAACTTTTTGTATGTTTTCTATGGGTTGGAAGTATTAAAACCTGTATAGAAGAGATTTTCATATAAACGTCATTGGCTTATTGACTGTTCCATTTATTGACATGTATTTTGGCGAATGCTCGTCCTTTATTAAGTAGAGGACCGGCTCTCACCTTCCCGTCTCTCTTTACAATAAGAAACATCAAAATAAAACTAGGTAGTCAATAGTATGCCTACGCATTGGTGAATCCATCTAGTTGTTTATAGATCATTTATTCATTTTTCTCTTCATAGTTGACTTGACGAAGCTAATGATGATCAAATAATTTAGCACTTACCCAACAAAACGCTTATTAGTGAACACAAAGGAAACTGTATTTATCGTTAATGGTGATATTGTCGAAAACTTATGCCTTCGCAAACAATCAGCATTGAGCCAGATAAAAGCCTTGAAAAGCTATTGTATCCATTTTATCATCATACAAAAATAATCGCCATTAAATATTACCGTAGGGATTTTTATTGTTCCCCAATGAGGACTTGTACAAATATTACCGAAAGGGTCAAAAATTGTACGTTTAATTATAAATAATAAGCCTTGGCTATCTTTAAAACAAATGAACTACGATTTCAGTAAAGTTACTGCAAGAATCTTGAAAAGAAAAACAAAATTAGTTCGGCAAACTCGGGCGGTGCAGGGACTAGAGGGTTAAAGGAGATCAACGTTTGAGTTACACTAAATTTAATTGTTATACAAACTTTTGGTTAGATAGTAAAAAGCATTTTGAGAAACATTCCACTTAGAAGTCATATTTATGTTCATGCCACGGAATTTAAATTTTGAGAGAAACTTCTCAGATTGTGTAGAGTCCTTAAAGGAACATTACAGAATTGATTTTTGCTAACAAAACAGTTGCTGGCAGGGTAAGCACTTGATGTAATCCACCCTAAACATAAACTGACAAACCTGTCGAAGTTTGAGATCGATTGGCCATCTGGGTCACCAGAGAATAGTGAAAACCGATTACAAATTTTGCATTGCATCGATGCCAAAATAAAAATGAATAAAACGCTCACTGAGCGATAAACTCCAAACGCGAAATTTGATTATTTTTTCTCATCAAATATGACATTTCAGACAGAAATATTTCAAGGGATGTTTTCTACTATCATCATCATTAGATCGTGTAAGTTGTATGTTAATCTGTGACCATCACGATTTTTGTTTCTTACCAATTCTGTAACCTCCCTTTAAAGATAGTTCTCCCTGCGTGCACATTTCTTTCTCTGGGTTTTCGGCGATATCTCAAAACGCGACCCTTTAAATGAACGTTCACATGATAGTTTTACGGTATGTTACATTTTAAAACAATTCGACGGATCCGAACACTGAAGGTATACTTTGCCTTAAAGGCAGTGGACACTATTGGTAATTACTCAAAATAATTATTAGCATAAAACCTTTCTTGGTGACGAGTAGTGGGGAGAGGTTGATGATATAAAACATTATGAGAAACGGCTCCCTCTGAAGTGACATAGTTTTCGAGAAACAAGTACTTTTCCACGAATTTGATTTCGAGACCTCAAGTTTAGAACTTGAGGTCTCGAAATCAACCATCTAAACGCACACAACTTCGTGTGACAAGGGTGTTTTTTTTTCTTTCACTATTATCTTGCAGATTCGATGACCGATTGAGTTCAAATGTTCACAGGTTTGTTATTTTGTGCATATACCGAGATATACAAAGTGAAAAGACCGGTCTTTGACAATATTACCAAAAGTGTCCAATGGCTTTAAAGAGAGAGTATCGTTTGGTCATCATTCTTAAAATGTAATTTTTGTACAAACTTTTAGTTAAAAGCCTATAATCAGCTTTCGATAGTGTCAAGCATTTACAGAAACATTCAACTTCGAAGTATGGTTATTTATGTCCCGGAATTTGAATCTGGGAGTAAGTTCCCAGATTGTGTATTCCCAGTAGGGACTATTCTTCTTGCGTCTAGTTTTACGGCGATATCTACAATTAATGTTCACATGATAGTTTTATCATGTATCTACATTTTAAAACAGTTGAGCGGTTCCGAAAACCGAATGTATACTTTGCCCTAAGGTATGCTTCGTTTGCTTGTAAGTGTTCCCCAATTAGTTTCCCCGTTAATGAAATACTTACCTCTGAGATTGAGGCACCAGCAGGATAGGGGGAAAAACCACACGAGGATTCCATAGAGAAATATCAACAGGTTTTTCTCCAGCAACATTCCCTCGCAGTGAGCCATCATGGTAACTCGCCATTCGTTCGCTGATATCAAAAAATAATACTAACAGAATACAGAAGCCAAGTGCTATATGCAAACTGAGTGATGCAGACTAATTAGATGTTAATTGGGCTAGCTGAGGGGTTGTTTTGCGTCAATCAACCAATAAACTCCCTTGCACATGACGTCAGAAGCTCTAAACAGCGCCCTCACAGAGGTCAATGAAGACCTGTCATTGGCTGAGGGTCGTGTGCAGCGCTTACACGCGTGTAAGTTTCCATTGCTTGACTCAACGAGGGCGGTCAAGGCTAGGGCTCTGAAAGTGCTTAAGTGGCATGGCTAATACACAGTGAAGGAAACTAGTTTAATGGTGTTGCCCTTTATAGAGTCACACACCTCAGATAAAACATCACACGTTATAGGCGAATTAAACTGAGACGTGACTCTTTGTTTCGAGTTGTTCTGTCATTTTATTATTTTTCGAACCAAATGAGGCTTTAAAGTCATTGTACCCGTTTGGTAATTACTAAACTATATGTATTTGCATACACATTTACTTGGTTACGAGCAACGGAGAGCTATTGATAGTATAGTAGCATAGTTTTTCAGAAAGCTGTAATTTCCTCGCTAATGAAAGTACTTGAACATTTAAAAGACATTATGTCTGAAGCCTTTTTTCAGGCATCTGAAAGCACACACATATTTTTGTGCTACAAGAATATTGTTTTCTTCATTTTCTCACCAATTCGATGATCAATCGAGCCCAAACTTTTTACAGATATGTTATTTTACGCATTGTTGTGATAACACCAAGTGATAATACTGCTCGCATTGTCACTCTTATCAGGAAACACACTCACATTACACCGGTTCTGAAGTCACTACACTGGCTACCAGTCGAATCTCGTATTACTTTCAAACTTCTGCTAAGATTATACTCCCGTGCGATCTCTCCGATCTTCCAATGCATGATTCAAGTTACTAAGAGAAGCAAGTCATGGGGCGATAGGTCTTTTTCCCATGTAAGTTGAGAACCACATTGTTTAATCTCGCCTATGTGTAATTGGTCTATTTTTCTTATTTTCCTTACTGTGTGTGGTTCCCCCTCCTGTGCGCATTGAGCACCTCATTTTGGTGGATTTTGGCGCCCTATAAATATTCTTTATTATTATTAGTGGTCTTTGACAAATCACCAAACGTGTCCACTGCCCTTAAAACAGCTCAATAACTTGTCAGTTTTCCTGTCACTTAACAACCCATAAACTACTGAAAAAATTGATAAATATCCTCCTGTTTCTCGCTCCAAATAAAACTGTATACTGGACACGTTTCCGTAGTAACTAATCAAAATATATATTGTAATCTGAGAAATACATCGTGTCTGGCGCCTTTCTCATGCATCTGAAAGCACACAAATTTACTGGTCTAGCCACGAACTACTGCATACACCAAACAGCCTGGCTGATCATCTGCCTTCAAGTCTCCAGCCTTTACATCGTAGAGCCTGCAATGACCAGAAGTCATGACGTAGTCGAAAGACCAACACTCGTTCTCCATCCTCAAACACCGCTGGAAACAGCGCAACATCGACTTCATGTCAAGGACCGACAGAGGGCGTGCGTTGGTGATTTGTTTGTCCACAAACATCAATGTGAACATGCAGGAGATGGAGAACGACGGGTCCCCGATCATTTCAGCTGTCGACATATCAGTAGCTGTTTAATAAAATTAGAAAATAAAGTAGTACTAGTAGAACAGGTCGAGGTCGTTCGCAAAAAAGAAAATCTCTTCACCGAGATGTTTGCATCTTTAACAAAATATAAAAAAATATTAAAGGCAGTGCACACTATTGGTAATTACTCAGAATAATTATTAGCGTAAAACCTTTCTTGGTGACGAGTAATGGGGAGAGGTTGATGGTATAAAACATTGTGAGAAACGGCTCCCGCTGTAGTGCCATAGTTTTCGAGAAAGAAGTAATTTTCCACAAATTTGTCTTCGAAAAAAAAAAAAATGTCTTTGTCATAATTCATTCTCTTGTTTTCTTACTTGTTGTTTGAAGGCATTCCTCCATGGAGTACTCTTCAACCATCACTTCGCACAGTGTCAGGTAGGTTTTATGTTTTGGTAAATTAGGGACACCGTCGTCCACACTGATGTAGTGCGCAATCACGGGCGGGTCACATACAAGTCGTATGTGTCCCCCAGGGATCGATGCTTGGTCTGATGTCACTGGTAACCCACACAAAAAAAAAAAAAAAAAAAAACCTGTCTTTGTCATAATTCATTCTGTTGTTTTCTTACTTGTTGTTTGAAGGCATTCCTCCATAGGGTGCTCTTCGACCATCACTTCGCACAGTGTTATGAGGTTGTCATATTCATTCATATGATCTTTGTCGTCCACGCTGACGTACTGCGCAATCACGGGCGGGTCACACAAAAACTGTATGTGTGCCCCAGGGATCGATGCTTGGTCTGATGTCACTGGTAACCCACACGCGGCATTGTTGAAAATGTCGCTCTCTATGCCTGCCCTTACCACGGCGCCAATCAATCGTTCGCCTGTCAATGAAAGTAAAACTCTTTATTCAACTTGATTCAACTCAGGATGAACAACATTTGAATATGAGTCTTACTATGCTTGATGTTTTGTGCAGTTATATTAGGACAACCCATGTTAACGGTTTCGGCATTTACTACATAATCTTGTTGCATTAAAATACTCGCGGACATACTCGTTGGTCAACACCAATATTCTTTGCAGAAGAACCCTTGTTATATTTGTGATAAGATCTACCACATCCAATCTGAATGTTCTTTACTTCATTCTGTCAGCGGACAAACCATAGATAACAACTCTCGTCAACAAGAATCCAGGAAAAACACTGTGATAATCTATACATCCATGCATGACTTTTCTTTGTCATAATAACTAACTTGAGTTTAAGTTTAGCCCGTCGGCATGGCTCTTGCCAGCGTTTAATCATTTTTGTAAACCCCCTTTTCCCCCGTAAATGCTACTCTCACACTTGGGCGAATATCTTGCGAATACGAATGTTTAAATTCGCAATGAATTCGCCCAAAAATTGCGATTTGATGTTCTATGTCGTCCTTAACCTCTCCTTACCAATATCTTACGCATAACGCACGCTTTACCAACAGTACCAATGGCTTACCAAATGCTTACGCAAATCGATGGCGAATTACCGTCTTCACAACATTCGCTGAATGTACGAAAGCGCTTCGTATTGCTGCTCTCACAGAGTGGCGAATGTTCTTACGAACATGAATATTTTAATTTCGCGTTGAATTCGTCCAAAATGGCGGTTGGATAGTGAATATTTTCATCTCGGTCTCACCCCTTGATCGTCCTCGGTCAGCCCTCTCCTTACCAATATCTTACGAATATATTACGAATGCTTACCAACGCTTGCCAATGCCTTTACGAACGTTGCAAACGCTTACGCACGCTTTACCAACATTACCAATGCTAACGAAAATCACGCCGAATGACCGTCTTCGCAACGTTCGCTGAAATTAACAAACCGGTTTGTAAATTGAGCGATCTTCGAAAGGAGGTGGGAAATAATTTGTGAACGTTCCGAATTTGTTACCAACGCTTATACGAAGACACAGCGAATAATGCTGCGAAGTTTGAGCGATTGTCAAATATGTCTTTCCGATAGCATATTCGCTAGCATATTCGCCGTGTGAGAGCAGCATAAAGTGACCGATCTTCGTAAGGAGGTGGAGAATGACTTGTGAACGTAGTGAATTTGTGGCGAATGTTGCGAAGTTTGAGCCATTGTTAAATATTTCCGTTCGTAAGCACATTCGCTAGCATATTCTCCCTAGTGTGAGAGTAGCATTACGGTATTACTCTGCGAACGAGGGAGTGATAGATACCACATCTGAGTACTGTTCGTTCTGCTCACCCAGTTATCAACCAAACAATACACTTTTCTGTTCGACTTTACGAACAGCGCCCTCTTTGGTCAATTAATAAGTCCCGTACAACAATAATTGCTAAAACATTAAACTATAACCAGCTCGAGTGATATGGTTATGATTGTATTCGCTGGTAACAGACACTTCTTCTTTATATTCATCCAAATCAGGTCAATCTTATTATCTTCAAACGTCAAGTATTGATCCCTTGCAGGCACGTCACATGCGGTGACTGTTCCACACTCCACTTTTGGTGTGTTAAACGCCGCGTCGCCCAAAGTGCGCACTTCACTGAATAGCGCACAGAGTGACATTGCCAACCAGTATGGCGCATCCAATATTAATGTTGATGACGTCTAGTGAATTGGATCAATTAACTTTTTAGGACTTACTACAACAATCTTTTCTGTTGACAAGGGTGATACTACCCAGGCAGTGGTTTGCTCCCAGGTTCACCTTCCACCAGGGATGAACATCATTACCTGCAACAGGGACATAATAGGTGAGGCATGAATTACATGAACTTCGGACAAATAATTGGCTGAAACCTTAATGAAAGGTCAAACTGTGCCAGAAGAAGGGTAACAATATTGAACACTTTGACCTTCCTTCGGAGAGATCAAAATTTATCAGAAATAGGTTTAAAGTATTATGAGTAGGGTAGATGGCCTCTTACATGGTTTTTCAAAAAGCGGTTGTTTCTCACTAAAATACTTCAATAGTGCGTGAGGGTTTTCTTTCAGGCATCTTAAAGTACACAGAATGTGTGTGCTACAAAGTTTTTTTTCTTCATTTTATCACCAAATCTATGATCACTCAAGCCCAAATTTTCAAAGATTTGTTATTTTGCGCATATGTAATGGGAGACTTTTGGGACGCTTGGTGGCAGCAGACTTACCAGGTAATATCCTTTGTTCTAGGTAATGTGCGCGTGCTCAGAACTACGTAAACAATGGACATTTTACCTGGTAAGTCTGCTGCCACCTAGCGTTCCAAAGTGTCCCATTGTGATAACACCAAGTGCCAAGACGTGTCTTTGACAACTTAACATATCCACTGTCTTTAAACAGCTCACTAATTCGTGTAAGTTCTCATGTCACATTACAACCCATTTTTATAAATTACAGAAAACATCGATACATATCCTCCTACTTCTTACTCCAAATAACACTGAAAACTGGACACGTTTGGTTATAACCCAACACATATATATATGAACCCTTTCTCGTGCATCTGAAAGCACACAGATTTGTGCAATAAGGTTTTTTTTGTTTCTTCAAAGACCAATTGAGCAAAGATTTTCACAAATTTATGCATATAAATTATGTTGAGATAAACCAGGTGAACAAAAATGGTTTTTGACAATATTACCAACAAAAGTGTCCAGTGCCTTTAAACAGCTCAATAATTCTCATTTAACATAACAACCCATTTTAATAAATTACTGAAAACAAAGATGAATATCCTCCTTTATACAGAACATAACCCTATTACGCCTAGCTAGGCATTACACTGTTTTGTGGCATCCAGTAAACAATAATAATAATAATAATGCTACCCAAAAGTTAGACCTGAATATGACTCAAAAGTTCTTCCAATCGGAAACCCATTCAACAAATACCAAACTATATTTCTAGTTATTTTACTTTCATGATGAGTGTGATTTATGGTTGCCTTTCTCGATCCTAAGTTGCATTTATCCCCCAATTGCTGGCTGGACTTACAAACTTCATTATTGATAAACAAAAAAGAAAACCAAACACTTTTATAACCAGAATTGGGACCTGATCCTAGGAGATATAAAAACAAACTTGAGGCTATAGTCCCTATCCTCAATCAATTTTTAACTCAACTCAAACAGCTCAGTTTATCCCATTTTTACTGACTTTCTTAATCCCAATTTTACTGGCATTTGTTATAACTCCATTGTGGTTCTTCTGTTTGTTTTTTTGTATTTGGTTGTGTGTATTTAATGGATGTATTCCCCCCCCCCTGTTAATTTCTTCGTCCTATTTAAAAACGTTTTTTTTTGTAGTTTTCAAAATGTATGTGTGCTTGGATCTAGTGCTTTTTTTAAATGAATAATATTTCAAGAGAAGTCTTTTACCATTACCTTCTGTAAACTACGTAAAGTTATTTGTAAATCTGTGAACTTTTATTTTGTTTTCTGTTCCGAACGTGTATATTGGCTTTAACAAAAGCGTTCAACTAAACTCTCAACGCAGAGTGAGACATGTACATAAGCCTACAATAGATTCACCACAATAGCTTTAAGCAAAGCCATGCCTTTTAAAAACATTAAACCTTGAAATTTGCGATGCGACTACCTAGTAAAAGAGCGCCATCTAAACAAAAATATTCAGCTGAACACAAAAACAGGCTTTAGGTTTCCTACAATGATTAAAGGCAGTGGACACTATTGGTAATTACTCAAAATAATTGGTAGCTTAAAAACTTACTTGGTAACAAGCAATGGAGAGCTGTAGATAGTATAAAATATTGTGAGAAACGGCTCCCTCTGAAGTAACATAGTTTCCGAGAAAGAATTTTCTTCCACGAATTTGATTTCGAGACCTCAGAATAATATTTAGAGGTCCCGAACTCAAGCATCTGAAAGCATGTGTGCGTATTTTGAGACACACCAAGTGTGAGACTGGTCTTTGACATAATTATACCAATAGTGTCCAGTGCCTATAAAGGGAAACAAAAGATAAAAAACAAATCCACCTGCCAAGAACTGGTTAATTGCGTTCTTTCGTTCACTCGAAACAAAGACAATTCGAAGTATTTAATGAGAGACTTTTGGGACGCTTGGTGGCAGCAGACTTACCAGGTAAAATCCATTGTTCTCGGTCATGTACGCACGCTCAGAACTACGTAAACAAAGGAAATTTACCTGGTAAGTCTGCTGCCACCTAGCGTCCCAAAGTCTCCCATTCGTGTACTTGAAATGATTTTGTAAACACGACATTGATTCGAACGTACAAATAAGAACATGAATTAATTCCGAATAACTCGAATCATTTATTGGCATAATTATGCGTCCGTATATGGTTACATAAATAAAGGCAGTGGACACTATTGGTAGTTGCCAAAGACTAGCCTTCACAGTTGGTGTATCTCAACATATGCTTAAAATAAACCTGTGAAAATTTGATCTCAATCGGTCATCAAAGTTGCGAGATAATAATGAAAGAAGAAAACACCCTAGTCACACGAGGTTGTGTGCGTTTAGATGGTTGATTTCGGGACCTCAAGTTCTAAATCTGAGGTCTCGAAATCAAATTCGTTGAAAATTACTTCTTTCTCGAAAACTATGGCACTTCAGAGGGAGCCGTTTCTCACAATGTTTTATACCATCAACCTCTCCCCATTACTCGTTACCAAGAAAGGTTTTATGCTAATAATTATTTTGAGTAACTATCAATAGTGTCCACTGCCTTTTTTATATAATATTGCAATGTTGGTCTAGCCACGGACTACTGCATACACCAAGCAGCCTGGCTGATCATCTGCCTTCAAGTCTCCAGCCTTTACATCGTAGAGCCTGCACTGACCAGAAGTCATGACGTAGTCGAAAGACCAACACCCGTTATTTATCTTGCAACGCATGAAGCATTGCATGGGTGACTTCTTGTTAGCGACCGACAGAGGGCGTGCGTTGGTGATTTCTTTGTCCACAAACATCAATGTGGACATGCAGGCGATGGAGAACGACGGGTCCCCGATCATTGCAGCTGTCGACATATCAGTGGTTGTTGACATCTCAGTAGCTGTTGAATAAAATCAGAAAATAAACATGTAGAACAGGTCGAGGTCGTTCGCAAAAAGGAAATCTCTTCACCGAGATCTTTGCATCTTTAACAAAATATAACAAAATATTAAAACGCAGTGGACACTATTGGTAATTACTCAAAATAATTATGAGCGTAAAACCTTTCTTGGTGACGAGTAATGGGGAGAGGTTGATGGTATAAAACATTGTGAGAAACGGCTCCCTCTGTAGTGCCATAGTTTTCGAGAAAGAAGTCATTTTCCAAAAATTTGTTTTCGAGACCTCAAGTTTAGAACTTTTCTAAACGCACACAACTTCGTGTGACAAGGGTATTTTTTCTTTCATTATTATCTCGCAAGTTCGATGACCGATTGAGCTCAAATTTTCACAGGTTTGTTCTTTTGGCATATGTTGAGATCTATACACCAACTGTGAAAGCTAGTCTTTGCCAATTACCAATAGTGTCCACTGCCTTTAAATCAAAAGGCGGTTAATCCCATAAGAACGCAGAAAAACAAGTTAAACTGATAGCAGTTGATAAAAACTGTCAGTCAGACAGACAGCCGACAAAAACCGGAATACGCAATCACGCAATAAATGTTACATTCCAAGAACCATTTCTGGCAAATACTGTCACAGAGTGAGTTTACCATTCAAGACGATGTCTACTGAATAAAGAAATTCGTTGTTTGTAGTTTCCCCCATTCAACTAAAATGGTTCACTAAAAAAAAAAATCATAAAAAATAAAGTCATAATTCATTTTCTTGTTTTCTTACTTGACGTCTGAAGGCATTCTTCCATGGAGTACTCTTCAACCATCACTTCGCACAGTGCTAGGGAGTTTACTTGTAAAGAAGGGACATCGTCGTCCACACTGATGTATTGCGCAATCACGGGCGGGTCACATACAACTCGTATGTGTCCCCCAAGGATCGATGCTTGGTCTGATGTCACTGGTAACCCACACGCGGCATTGTTGAAAATGTCGCTCTCTATGCCTGCCCTTACCACGGCGCCAATCAATCGGTCGCCTGTCAATGAAAGTAAAACTCTTTATTCAACTTGATTCAACCCAGGATGCACAACATTTGAATACGAGTCTTACTATGCTTGATGTTTTGTGCAGTTATATTAGGACAACCCATGTTAACGGTTTTGGCATTTACTATACATAATCTTGTTGCATTAAAATACTCGCGGACATAGTCGTTGGTCAACACCAATATTCTTTGCAGAAGAACCCTTGTTATGTTTGTGATAATATCTACCACATCCAATCTGAATGTTCTTTACTTCATTCTGTCAGCGGACAAACCATAGATAACAACTCTTGTCAACAAGAAATCCAGGAAAAACACTGTGATAATCTATACATCCATGCATGACTTTTCTTTGTCATAATAATTAACTTGAGTTTAAGTTTAGCCCGTCGGCATGGCTCTTGCCAGCGTTTAATCAATTTTGTAAATCCCCTTTTCCCCCGTAAATGCTACTCTCACACTTGGGCGAATATCTTGCGAATACGAATGTTTAAATTCGCGATGAATTCGCCCCAAAGTTGCGATTTGATGTTCTCTGTCGTCCTTAACCTCTCCTTACCAATATCTTACGCATAACGCACGCTTTACCAACAGTACCAATGGCTTACCAAATGCTTACGCAAATCGATGGCGAATTACCGTCTTCACAACATTCGCTGAATGTACGAAAGCGCTTCGTATTACCCCTCTCACAGAGTGGCGAATGTTCTTGCGATCATGAATATATGAATTTCGCGTTCAATTCGTCCAAAATGGCGGTTGGATAGTGAATATTTTCATCTCGGTCTCACCCCTTGATCGTCCTCGGTCGGCCCTCTCCTTACCAATATCTTACGAATATATTGCGAATGCTTACCAACGCTTGCCAATGCCTTTACGAACGTTGCAAACGCTTACGCACGCTTTACCAACATTACCAATGCTAACGAAAATCACGCCGAATGACCATCTTCGCAACGTTCGCTGAAATTAACAAACCGGTTTGTAAATTGAGCGATCTTCGAAAGGAGGTGGGAAATAATTTGTGAACGTTCCGAATTTGTTACCAACGCTTACGAAGACACGGCGAATAATGCTGCGAAGTTTGAGCGATTGTCAAATATGTCTTTCCGATAGCATATTTGCTAGCATTTTCGCCGTGTGAGAGCAGCATAAAGTGACCGATCTTCGTAAGGAGGTGGAGAATGACTTGTGAACGTAGTGAATTTGTGGCGAATGTTGCGAAGTTTGAGCCATTGTTAAATATTTCCGTTCGTAAGCACTTTCGCTAGCATATTCTCCCTAGTGTGAGAGTAGCATTACGGTATTACTCTGCGAACGAGGGAGTGATAGATACCACATCTGAGTACTTTTCGTTCTGCTCACCCAGTTATCAACCAAACAATACACTTTTCTGTTCGACCTTACGAACAGCGCCCTCTTTGGTCAATTAATAAGTCCCGTACAACAATAATTGCTAAAACATTAAACTATAACCAGCTCGAGTGATATGGTTATGATTGTATTCGCTGGTTACAGACACTTCTTCTTTATATTCATCCAAATCAGGTCAATCTTATTATCTTCAAACGTCAAGTATTGATCCCTTGCAGGCACGTCACATGCGGTGACTGTTCCACACTCACACTTTTGGTTGTCAAAAGGTTTATGTGTAAAACGCCGCGTCGCCTAAAGTGCGCACTTCACTGAATAGCGCACAGAGTGACATTGCCAACCAGTATGGCGCATCCAATATTAATGTTGATGACGTCTAGTGAATTGGATCAATTAACTTTTTAGGACTTACTACAACAATCTCCTCTGTTGACAAGGGTGATACTACCCAGGCAGTGGTTTGCTCCCAGGTTCACCTTCCACCAGGGATGAACATCATAACCTGCAACAGGGACATAATAGGTGAGGCATGAATTACATGAACTTCGGACAAATAATTGGCTGAAACCTTAATGAAAGGTCAAACTGTGCCAGAAGAAGGGTAACAATATTGAACACTTTGACCTTCCTTCGGAGAGATCAAAATGTATCAGAAATAGGTTTAAAGTATTATGAGTAGGGTAGACGGCCTTAGCTTTCGATCCAAACCGGACCTTCTTCAGAGGCATAGGTTTAAAGAATATGAAATTACGAGATGTGGTGCAATTCCTTCGTTAATCGTTTAGTGGACCATATTCGTTTGTTCACTGGTTCAACTTTTTCACGGCAATACAATCATTACAATCATCACTGCCATTTTATTTATTCATCACTTTCGTTTTCATCTAATTCCTCCTCCTCCGAACCATTGCACGTTTATCCAATGATATCATTGTATCCAATGGGACTCATTGGATATGAGTGGCAGGTACCAACAAATCAAACAAAAATTTACAAAAGACCTTATGCACATGACGTCATTTCAGTAGGGCGCCCTCACCTAGAGGTAAAACGGAGGTTGTTCATTGGCCAATCCTGTGCGCCGCGCGTACAAATCTGTGCGTTTCGATTGTTTCGTCACCGTTTTTCCACTAAGATGGCCGCTGGATGACGTCAATGAGTAAGGTCAATGCTAGGCTCGTATGTTCGTTGCCCCGAGTTACACTCTCTCCTAAACACTTCTATGTAATTTGTATCTTGCAAAAAAAAATTATTCAAATTTTACACTTACCGGTGTGAGAGCAAGATCCATCCATGAAGTATGTGTTTGAGTTGCCATCAATTGCTAGATCTGCTGAAAACCCTCCCCAGTCCAAGTCCGAGATCTGGCTCGCCTGCATCCCACGGAGATCCAATGCTGAAATGAACATTGACTCAATTTTGAAAATGCATTCGTTATAGATCTGAGACGCAATCCTTTTGATCTAAGTTTTTAGTGAGTTGTATGTTTAAAAGGGAATGCATAATACGTTTGATAATCACTCTTGAAATTAATGTAAATACAAAGTTGTAGTAGAAGCCTAATGCACGAAAGACATTTCAATTCGAAGTGATGTGATTAGTTACAAGATTTTTAGTGAGTTGTATGTTTAAAAGGGAATGCATAATACGTTTGGTAATCACTCTTGAAATTAATGTAAAAACAAAGTTTTAGTAGAAGCCTAATTCATGCAGCTTTCGATAGTGTTAAGCACTTCGAAAGACATTTCAATTCGAAGTGATGTGATTAGTAATAAGATATAAGTTTGTGTTCACAACGTTTGAATCTCAGAGTAACGCTTTCAAGACTGTGTATTCTACAATATTATTGATTCCTTCTGCGAGGACATAAATCATTCCGGATTTTCGGCGACATCTATAAAAACGCGACTTTTTTAATGAAATGGTGGGT
Organism: Asterias rubens; assembly: GCF_902459465.1. Lineage (NCBI taxonomy): Eukaryota > Metazoa > Echinodermata > Asteroidea > Forcipulatida > Asteriidae > Asterias > Asterias rubens. Next base: position 1,665,356 of record NC_047072.1, read on the forward strand.
GCATGTTCACATACATTTTAAAACTTGGTTGAACCGTTCTAAGAACCGAAGGTATACTTTGCCTGATGCTGCGTTCCCACATTAGTGTCCTCGTTAATTAAATACTTACTTGTGATATTGAGGCACCAGCAGGATAGCGGGTAAAACCACACGAGGATTCCAAAGAGAAATATCAACAGGTTTTTCTCCACCGATATTCCCTCGCAGTGAGCCATCATTGCACCGCACTACACTTCACTATGGTATCTGAAATAATAATATGAAAGTAGAGATTTAGAATGCGACGTGTTTCATATACAACCTGCTACGATACTTCGACTCCGTCAACCAATGGGCGCTGTACTCGTTGGTCACGTGTTAACTGGGGGTGCTCGCCCCGTGTTAGGATCCATGATTAAAACTACTCAAAACAATCAATTAAGGGCGTCCTATACTTCAATGCATGATGACGCGGCGATCCGGCCGTAGCCGTGGCCGTAGCCGCCAATTCGGATACAGCCTAAAATCGTCTAATCTGGTTGGTTAAAAATGAAGTGATGGAAATAGCTGTGCCCCTTTTTTTCTGACAAGATGACGTCATAGTTGACTATGCCCGGCCTGAAAATAAGGTCTCGAAATCAAATTCGCGGAAAATTACTTCTTTCTCGAAAACTATGTCACTTCAGAGGGAGCCGTTTCTCACAATGTTTTATACCATCAACCTCTCCCCATAACTCGTCAACAGGAAAGGTTTTATGCCAATAATTATTTTAAGTAATTACCAATAGTGTCTACTGCCTTTAAAAAGCTGAACAGCAACAAGATACTGAACACTTTGTATACGCACTTTGTAATGCAGTATAGTTTTCTTTGTGTATGCATGTATGAAAGCTTCGATATTGTCAGATATAATTATTTACGTTTGGCTGATTTTTGCGATAAATTACGTTAATAATGCACCAGTCTATACTAAAAAAAAAAATACTAGGTGGGTGTACAGAACATTATCATAATAGTAGGCCTAAACAGCTATGCAACAAACCATCATTAGAGGCTGAGGATACTATATTGGTAATAATTAATAATTCCAAAATAATTATAAGCATAAAACCTTACTTGGTAACGAGTAATAGGGAGAGGTTGATAGTATAAAACATTGTGAGAAACGGCTCCCTCTGAAGTGGTGTAGTTTTCGAGAAAGAAGTAATTTTCCACGAATTTGATTTCGATACCTCAAATTTAGAATTTGAGGTCTCGAAACTCAAGCATCTGAAAGCACACAACTTTGTGTGACAATGGTGTATTTTCTTTCATTATATCTCGCAACTTCAACGACCAAATGAGCTCAAATTTTCTTATTTTATGCATAAATTATGTTGAGATACACCAAGTGAGAAGACTGGTCTTTGACAATTACCAATAGTGTCCAGTGTCTTTAAGGCAATCATAATATTACAAAGAAGAGAAAATAATTTTTGGAAAACAACATTATTGAAAACAAAAGTGCAAATAAAAAGGTGATATAAAAATGAACCCTTTCGCAAAGCAGTTTTCTTCGTGAATGTGTAAATGTTAAGTGCGCCGTTATATAAATAATAACATTATGCCTGTTTATTTTTAAGATTTTCATTCCCGGATGTATATTTGTAAGAAGTGACGTAAATAAATGTTGAAACCATCTGATATAGACAGTTCAAGTTGAGGATTTTTTGTTTATAATAGTGACATTTTCAAATGTTCACCTACATTACAGGCTACAACATGTCCTCTCAATCGTAAGGGTTTTATACCTTGGCCCCCTTTCTCCAAGTTCACATCGACCCCCGACAGGAAATAGTAATAACTTAACCCCACTTTCGTTACCCCGCCCACGTACCAATTTTCACATCCCATCTCATGACGTAATTGAGCTTTGATTTAGTTTGGCATTCACTGCACATCAAAATTCACTTCAAAATGAAGCTTTACCCCCACCCCCCACACTCCAGACAAACACAATAAAAAGGTCATGCCCTACACGTCTTTTGTTATTCTACCACTTTACTATGGGGGGGGGGGGGCGGCGGCGGTGTCTCAAAATAAGCTGGGGACAGCTCAACGTTGGTGGCGCTAATAACTATTGACATCGAAATCACTCTCTGCCCATGTGGTGGTTTTCAAGCTGTCCAACAAATCTGCGACAACTTTCTTGTCAGTTTCGAACACATTTGTTGATTTATTGGAAAAGTTTCCAGGTAGATTTCTGAGACTGTAGTGGACGAAGCACATCGTGGAGAATGCATGGAGTAAAAACCGGTGCTCAGACATGCCCGACTTGCTTCCGAAGTTTTCGTGGAACTCAAGGCCAGGGACCTGGTAAATGTTTTTATTTCAGCGTGTTTGTTCATCCATGGTGGTGTTCATGCGGTTAAGTAGAACGTCTGTCAGTGCCACTGCAATGACCGTTGCGTTGTACTGTATGCGACCATTACTTCTAAAAACTATAAGGCTCCCCCTGTGAGAGCCTTATAGTTTCTAGAAGTATGCGACCATGCGTCAAGCAAGGGCTAATGTCAAGACAAGTCAATACAGGACGGGAGCACTCGAGCGTGAGCATACAGACTACTATGCTCTCTCCCGTCCTGTGTGCTCCGTCCCGAAAATCGAAAGCTCGTATTTACGTGGGCTTGAGTAGGATGATACAAAAGAGGGCGCTATGTACACATACACAGTTTGCCATCGGGGGGGGGGGACACCGAATCTCCTGCCACACACCGGAGTTCCCGAGGAGCAATTTTGTTTTTCGTACCACACGCTGGCCACGAGGTCAACAGTGAAGGGATCCGGGAAAGCGCCCATACCTTGTGCGTTTATGCGTTGGCCTGCGTGTGGTACGAAACAAAAACTTGCCCCCGGGAAATCTCTGTCAGTCATATATTCTGTCCCACATTGGGGAACTATAACATTGGGTGCGTTCGTTTAGCTTCCCTGGGTCGACCCCGGTCTGCCCCGGTGCGTTCGCCCATAGCTTTGACGGGCTCACTTGGGTCAGCCACCAGTGCCCTGCTTGTGGAGTGGGTCACTTGGGGTTGACCTCAGGTGCATGCCGTCACCACGAGAGGGCGAGTGTGATCGTTCGATTAGCTCTTGTCAGAGGCTCACCCGCCGAGTGAGCACCGCGGGGTACACCCAGGGAAGCTTAACGAACGCACCCAGTATGTAATGAAGGAGAATGATTAGCAAGAGAGCGCTATCGGAGAAAGTTTGTACCACAGCATAGACCTTTTCGCAAATACCGGGGCGCGCGCGTAAAGCTTGGAATTAGGTGCATTGTGGTCTTGCTGGTATCCAAATCTGATCCATATATATCCCACAATGCACCTCATTCAACAGTCTGCGCTTGCCAGTGGTATTTGCGATAAGGTCTATATTATTATGGCCTTGATCAAGGCGCTCCAACCAGCCACAACCGGCATAACCCGAGTCCCCACTAAATTTGGCCAGCGCACACCCCCCCCCCCCCACACACACACATAACACAAAGCGTGCATTTATAATACGTGTGCAGATTATGTGCTAGACTTGATGACAAGTCGTTAGGCGCTGCCTATTTGTCTGCCGTTCATGCAACAGTCACAGTGCGATGTTACACATGCAACATTCGTTGGTAGCGCGAGTTGCGACTGACTCACACACATACTGTGATCAAGGGTGTGTGTATCGTCCCCGTAGCTACGCCGCGCTGGAACTACACACCGCGCTTAACAATTACCGTCTTGACTTCAAGCCTAATTATGTGCACGTACATGCACATCAGGGCCCAGTTTCAAATAGCCTGTAAGCACACAAATTTGCTTAGCATGAAATTTCTTCCTTGATAAAAACAAGATTACCAACCAAATTTTAATTTGTTCCATATTGCTTGTTACTGGCATTCAGCTGTTGTTTGCTTATGCTGAAAATCACGTGGAAATTTGGTTGGTTATCAAGGAAGAAATCTCATGCTAAGCAAATTTTTGTGCTTACAGGCTAAATGAAATTGGGCCCTGTACGGTGTATAGATTACATTCGTTCAATGAGTACTTTCTGTTGTTGCTATACTAGGCCTATATCTCGTACTAATTTTTGTGACTTCCAATGTTTTGTTTTTTGCTTTTTGTATATATTTTTGGGGTTTTCTTTAATTTACGTTCGACGCTGCTTTCTGTACATTTAACTTATGTTTAAAACAAAAAATATAGGTTTAACATTTTTTTTAAATTAAGATCCATCCCTGACGCGTGGTCGATCGTAAGCCACTCCCTATATGAACACGATCAGCAATATGGATCAATACTGCTGTATTCATATGAAGCGCGGTAGAAGAAGTGACCAACTCTAATGTATAAGGCCGTGGACACTATTGGTAATTACTCAAAATAGTTATTAGCATAAAACCTCACTTGGTAACGAGTAATGGGGTTGAGTAGTAGTAAAGGTTGGTAGTATAAAACATTGTGAGAAACAGCTCCCTCTGAAGTGATGTAGTTTTCAAGAAAGAAGTAATTTTCCACAAAAAGTTGATTTCGAGACCTCAAGTTTAGAAATCTAAACTTGAGGTCTCGAAGCATCTGAAAGCACACAACTTCGTATGATAAGTGTTTTATTAATTTCATTCATATCTCGCAACTTCGCACCCGATTGAGCTCAAATTTTTACAGGTTTGTTATTTTATGCATTTGTTGAGATACACCAAGTGAGAAGACTGGTCTTTGGCAATTACCATTATACAGTGTCCAGTGTGTTTAAGTCATGCAGTACCAGCCCCAAGGCTGCTGCTCTATAGTTCAATTTAGCAGCGGGTACCGTAACGATTTTAGAAAATTGTCTAGATTTTTACCATAATTGTGTGACCATGGAGTTTAAATGAGATGACGTTTTAGTAGTCGGTCAATAAAATGTGAATAGGTATCACGATTCTAGACTCGGTACGAGCGTAAGCCACTCCTCTTCAACACGTACAACACAACTCTTCATGGTCATTGCTGAGTAGATTATTGACTCGTATATTATAGGGGTGTAGATTTTCTCCCGCATATTGCCAGATTACGGAGTCCTTGAAGGAACAGGTTAAAACATGCTTAATAGGTGGGGGAAAATTATATTTTTTGAAACTATGTCGTGGCATTGATATTAAAATTCCTTACCCGAAAGTATTGTTTTTGTTCCCTCAAAACAATAGTTCTATCACTAAAAAATATGAATAAAAAATAAAGAACGATCAAATACAAATTCCACAGCAGGGTGGGCGTTTCAAACACCTTATATATTGTAATCTGATTACAATGATGAATAACACGCGCCCGTCCTTCAAGTTAAAGGGTCTATGTAACTTTTGTAGGACAAAAAAAAACACAATGTCGACAGATTTACACCAAATTTAAACAGTTTGAAGATAATGATAGTAGAAAGCTTCCCTGAAAATATTACGTGCTGAGGTGCTGTAGTTTTGGGGAAATGAGTAAAACAATGTCATGAAAATAATTTTCGTCTCATGAGACGAAAATTAGTTTAATCATTTACAAACGTATTTTCATGACATTGTTTTACTCATTTCTCAAAAACTACAGCACCTCAGTAAGTAATATTTTAAGGGAAGCTTTCCACTATCATTATCTTCAAACCCTGTAAGTTGAATGTAAATCTATGGACATTTTGAAAAAGTACCCAAATCCTTTTAGTGATAAGACTAAGTTACGTTTTTTTCTTTTTTCTTTTTGCGGCAGTCATTGTTTGCTGATTGCTCCTTTACAGTTTCCAGAAAAAAAACCTGTATTAAGTCACTGTTGAGTAAAAACGTGATCTTTACAGGGCTTCTATATAATAAAACCTTCTTGTAGTTTCGTTGTCATGGATACATGGCATCGTAAACACCTCGTGTATTACACCATCAAGAAGACTCTTGGGTTTTGACTAAATCGCCCACTTCTGCACTGACTTTCTGTTGAGTAACTTCGTGTTCTTGCAGGCAGGGGACTCAAACAACGCAGTTCGGAAAGAAGTATGACTAATTTAATTGAATTTATATGGGGTGGCACTGCAGCAATCGGTATACCATTAATTGTAGTTTTGGTTACCACTGTGCCACCATTACGTGGAGAGATGTGCTCTACACTCGTGTCTGCCACCGATGAAGGGGGAATTGCAGATTTAGCGACCCTACAGGCTCGGGGATTTGCAGCTTTTAGATCTGCGTGTCGTAAACCACGGATGCATCTGTCATGTAAGCAAAACAGTAAATTCAAACTATTAAAACTTCACAATACGAAATTCATTAAAGTCACCTGGAAGTGGTATTTTGTCAAAATAAATCTTTTGTCACTAAAATATGTGTTTTGATGAGTGGAATATGAACAAACAATTAACTAAGGTTTACAAAAATTAGTTTTCATGTTATTTACAATTTGAAAATAAGCCCGAACCGAGAGGGTGCTGTTCGTGACGTCAATCGAGGCGCGATATTTGAAGAGAAAATGCTGCACAGTGCTGAAAAAGACGTCGGACCGGACCACTATAGGCGCTATTGCTCTTGTAAGTCTGACCAGCCATGCAGACTGGCCCCATCTTTAGTTATTTTGCTGCATCCAGTAGCAATACAAATGCAAGAAAACAACTTTTTCGAAGCGTACAAACTCAATGACTTGGACTTGCATGCACGTGTGTTTACTCTGCGCATCAAGGCAAAGTCTGCCTCGATTGACGTCACAAAAGGGGTAGGCGGAGTCATCTCCCCAAACAACTTTAACTATTTTTAAACATATAAATCGTGACAAACAATTACTCAAAAATTGTTTTATTGTTACTTACATAATATACTCTTATGTTTGAAAAAATAAAAATTATATTTCCAGGTGACTTTAACACCTCAGTTTTCGGATACGTTTTTTTGCATCTACGCGCTAGTCTTGCTGCAAGACGTTTCTCATTACGGGCGATGCGGGAGCTATTGGTGAGTTGGCCGCGCTGTACGTGTGTCAATTAAAACGAGAAACGCCTCGCACCAAGAATAACTACGCGCACGATTGCATATCCGAAAACTGTCTCAGTCATACAAATGCAACACACAGAGCTCAATGACGCCAAAAAATGAATAAGCTTTACAGAGTTTCTTGTTTTATTACGCCTTTTAACCAAAAAGGCATTTATGAATGGGAATAAAAGAGTAGTGACTCGTTCTTAAATTGTCTTCGGCTGGGGCCTTTATCGCACTGTCACGACCCTGTCGGTTTAAACGGCAGTTTAAGAACTCGTCGCTACCATCTTTCTCCCTTAATAATATTTTATAAAATAAATTTGTCAATGTTAAACGCAGCATCGACGACCTTTTTGTTGCTGCTGCTGTTAATGTTGCTGATGCTGCTGCTGGTTTTTGTTGTTGCTGTATGACACACAGAGACGTAGCAAAATTGTGCAACTGTGATGATGACGTCAGGGAATAAGATCGATAGATTTCAGCATAAACTTGGCCTTACAAGTTAAACACAACGACTTTAATTATCAAAACTATTGGGGATTGAAGTTTGTTTCTTCTTTTTACATAGCGTGCATGTTTAACACTACACCTTCAAATCCAGCGAACTTCAAGTTCGTCCTGGAGCCTGTGAGCATGCCATTCAAGATGCGCTTTGATGTAAAAGCCAGTGGGGATGCTGCTATTGTACTGGCAGAGAACAAGACACTTGCCTCAACATTTGCTCAGATCAGTAAGTAAAAAAAAAAATCATCCATGGCATGTTTTTGCTTCTATGCAAATTTAGTTAGTTTTTTGTTTGTTTTTGTTTTTCAACCTAAATTCACTCTAAAGTTGCATTTGTACTCCCGTTCTATTGCATATTGATGAATCTCTTCTTATTGAAAATGATGTTTCAATGAAATTTTTCCAATAAATTTAATTTTGACACGTGTTTTCTTCGTGTTTTTTATATTTCTATTAGGTATCGGAGGTTGGTCAAACACAAAATCAGCCATAAGAGCATGTAACGAACCGTGTGATATACAAGTAGAAGATGACGAACGTGGTCTCCTAAACGAGACAGAATACCGCCCCTTCTGGCTAGAGTATAACGTGGGCGTAGTGACTGTCGGAAAAGGAAGCCAGAGTGAGGGTTTCTTGGAATGGGATGCTGGATCTTTTCATTCTAAAATTCACTCTCAAGTCTATGTTGGTATATCAACACATGAACGCGTAAGTGGATCTTGGGTGTTCTACAACCATTGCGAGTAGGGCACGAGAGTTAAAGGAACACGTTGCCTTGGATCGGATGAGTTGGTCTATAAAAAGCGTTTGTAAACGTTTCTTATAAAATATGATTGGAGATGTTTTAAAAGTAGAATAGAATGACCCACACAAATTTGCCTCGAAATTGCGTGGTTTTCCTTTTACTTTGCGAACTAACACGGTCGGCCATTTATGGGAGTCAACAATTTGACTCCCATTAATGGCCGACCGTGTTAGTCGTGTTTGGGTGGATCATTGTTTTCGATTTTACAACATCTGTCTAACCATATGCATTTTATTACAAACGGTTACAAACGCTTTTCAAAGACCAACTCGACCGATCCAAGGCAACGTGTTCCTTTAAAGGCACTGGACACTACTGGTAATTACTCAAAATAATTGTTAGCACAAACACTAACGAGCAATGGAGAGCTGTTGATGGTATAAATCATTGAGAGAAACGGCCCCAACTGAAGTAACGTAGTTGTTGAGAAAAAGGTAATTTCTCACCCAAATACGAAAAGACTTCATACCTGATCGAAGCCCTTTTACATCTAAAAGCACACATTGTGCAACAAAGTGTGTTTTTGTATTCATTATTCTCTTTGATGACCAATTGAGGACAGATTTGGGATACACCAAGTGGGAATACTGTTCTTTGACAATTATTACAAACGTGTTCAGTGCATTTAAGTTAAGAGAGTGGGTGCAGTTACGAGACTTTATCTGACGTCATCGTCAATAATCTAAGTTGCGAATATATGTACTTGACGGGGAATGCTATTTGAACTTGTTTAATTATTTTTTTCCCCTCAAAACCTCAAAAAATGGAGAAGATAAAAAGATTTATGAAAAATACATCAAATAATAATATACAGAATAAGGGTCATTTATAACGTTTTCGTTTACCATTTAAATGTAATGATTATATTTTGTAAACTTTTTCTGGATTTTTCTTTATTATTGAGTAAAAAGATCAGGCCCCAACCTCGAGGTTTTGAAAAACTAGAAACTCTAATGACAATACTTTAACGTCATGCGTGGGAGTTTGTTGTGATGTAGACATCCACGCTGCAACAAAGCGGCTTACAAACTTGAGCTCCCACATTACGTATTATGAGTGATGACGTAACGGAGCTTTTCGCAAATCTTTCAGAAAAGCACTGAAAAGGGTATTCGAAATTATGTATTTTTACACAATTAAAATCTATTTGTACTACTGTGACTCAGTTTACTTAATTATTCAAAACATTTTAAATGAAATTCATCAAAGATCACGACTTGCCTTTTCGTTCAAGAAGGTCTTTAACCCGTACAAACTGAACAGCATAGCTGTACATCATGATCCCTATACGCACTGTGTAATGCAGTCGAAGTATGCTCGGAAAAAACTTAGAATTACGCCATTTTGTTTGTTAGATAGATAGATAGATAGATTTCCATTTGGATGTTTGTGAGAAGAGTCCCTTGAAGGCACATTACAGAATTGTTTTTGCCTTACAAAACAGTTGCTGGCAGTGTACCAGCGCCTATACATTAACTTACAAACCTGTCGAAGTTTGAGATCGATATCTAATGCCATCGAGAAAATAGTGAAAACAAACATTTACCATTGCAATACATCTATACAGTCGTGAGAAAAACTCCAAAGGCATAGAGCGCCACAAGCTTACTGAGCTGCTTTTTGAAATGAGTTGTTTTTCACACCTGGCCGAAGACAAACAATTGCTCCCACTGCATTTTTCAGAAAAAAACTGTCCTTAACATGAAAAGCGCAATGATTCGAAAGCCCTTCCCCCTAAAAAAAACCCCGAACCTCTCCCACTTGTATTGTATCGGAACGTCTAGACCCTCACTTGCCCCCACCCCCCGACAACCACCCCCCCCCCCCAAAAAAAAAAAAAAAAAAAAAAAAAAACTGTCTGTAAGCTTGCCTTAGAATAGGTTTTAAAAAAAAAATAGCGAAGTTGTTGTTGATATTATTAACTGACTTGTGTCGTAAGTGTCACTTGGATTATATAGCAGTTAAATAGCTCTTTGATGTTTTGGTATCTACATATTATTCATTAAAGGGAAGGTACACGTTTGGTAATTACTCAAAACAAAATTAACTTAAAAACAGACTTGGTAACGAGCATTGGAGAGCTGTTGAAGTATAAAACATTGTGAGAAACAGCTCCCTCTGAAGTAGCATATTATTTTGAGAAAAAAAGAGGTAATTTCTCACTAAATTAATAATAAAAGACTTTTAGCCAGAAGTCTTTTATTCCTATCTGAGAGCACACAAAATTCGTCCAACAAGTGTGTTTTTTTCTCTCATCATTTTCTCGCAACTTCAATAACCAAATTTTCACAGGCTTGTTATTTTACGCTTATGTTGGGATACACCAAGTGAGAAGACTGGTATTTGACAATTACCAAACGTGTACCTTCCCTTTAATTCATGATTGCTAACAAACCATGTAAGTTTTGTTCTTGGCATAAAACATGGGCGTATGATGTGGGTCTCTTGGGGCGCGGGGCAGGGTGTTTGATATGCCCAAATTTTACACAGATAAAAACACAAGAACCATTATAATTACAATGGATAGTGAGCTTCTCTGGCCATTTTTTGCTACGCCCAAATTTTTCCACTTTTAGTTGCCCAATTTTAAGATGGCACTTGCCCCCCCCCCCACTTCCCGGGTTCATACGCCTATGTTTTCAGGCCTTTGACAGTGTTTAAAAAGTGCTGATACAAAATTGTTTTGTGGTTTCCTTTTAAAACATGTTTATAAAGCTGAACAGCAACAAGATACTGAACACTTTGTGTACGCACTTTGTAATGCACTTTAGTTTTCTTTGTGTATGAATGTATGAAAGCTTCGATATAATCAGATAATTATTTACGTTTGGCTGATTTTTGCTCCCTCTGAAGTGGTGTAGTTTTCGAGAAAGAAGTAATTTTCCACGAATTTGATTTCGATACCTCATTATTTTGAGGTTTCGAAACTCAAGCCTCTGAAAGCACACCAAGGGTGTTTTTTCTTTCATTATTATCTCGCAACTTCATCGACCAAATGAGCTCAAATTTTCATAGGTTTGTTATTTTATGCATATGTTGAGATACACTAAGTGAGAAGACTGGTCTTTGACCATTACCAATAGTGTCCAGTGTCTTTAAGGCAACCATAAGATTTATATAATAAATAATTTTTTGAAAACAACTTTATTGCAAACAACTTTATTGAAAACAAAAGTGAAAATTTAAAATGTGATATAAAAATGAACCTTTTCGCAAAGCAGTTTTCTTCGTGAATGTATAAATGTAAAGTGCGCCGTTATAATAACATTATGCCTGTTTATTTTTAAGATTTTCATTCCCGGATGTATGTTTGTAAGAAGTGACGTAAATAAATGTTGAAACCATCTGACATGGACAGTTCAAGTTGAGGATTTTTTGTTTATAATAGTGACATTTTCAAATGTTCACCTACATTACAGGCTACAACATGTCCTCTCAATCTTAAGGGTTTTATACCTTGGCCCCCTTTCTCCAAGTTCACATCGACCCCCGACTGGAAATAGTAATTTGAATTTCACCCAACTTTCGTTACCCCGCCCACGTACCAATTTTCACATCCCATCTCATGACGTAATTGAGCTTTGATTTAGTTTGGCATTCACTGCACATCAAAATTCACTTCAAAATGAAGCTTTACCCCACCCCCACACTCCAGACAAACACAATAAAAAGGTCATGCCCTACACGTCTTTTGTTATTCTACCACTTTACTATTGGGGGGGGGGGGGGGGCGGCGGCGGTGTCTCAAAATAAGCTGGGGACAGCTCAACGTTGGTGGCGCTAATAACTATTGACATCGAAATCACTCTCTGCACATGTGGTGGTTTTCAAGCTGTCCAACAAGTCTGCGACAACTTTCTTGTCAGTTTCGAACACATTTGTTGATTTATTGGAAAAGTTTCCAGGTAGATTTCTGAGACTGTAGTGGACGAAGCACAAAGTGGAGAATGCATGGAGTAAAAACCGGTGCTCAGACATGCCCGACTTGCTTCCGAAGTTTTCGTGGAACTCAAGGCCAGGGACCTGGTAAATGTTTTTATTTCAGCGTGTTTGTTCAACCGTGTTTGTTCATGCACGGTGGTGTTCATGGGGTTCGTCTGTCAGTGCCACTGTATTTGAACGTCGCGTTGTACTGTATGCGACCATTACTTCTAGAAAACTATAAGGCTCCCCTGTGAGAGCCTTATAGTTTCTAGAAGTATGTGACCATGCAATGGAAGAGGGAGTCCGACCTGGGCTACCTAATGTCAATACAAGTCATGACATATTATTTATTATTAATAAATACCTTGGACGGTTTCAAGTCTCTGATTGGTCAAAACCCGGTCACGTGTGGGAATGTTAACGGTGGTATAAAGACCGGCTTTGGAAAATAGCGAATAAGTGGCCACTAAATCAGCATACATTGTGTAAACCTTGCGCGTTGCACTGTATCGCACGCTTATTTTTATCCCTGTAAGTTTCATTGCAACTTCGCGCACTTACGCGTACGCGCGCTGAAAATGTATCAATTTTGAGTGCGTGGGTGTAAACTGACGCCGAGCTCATGCGCGCGTTTAAATGCACAAGGAACAGCTATCGTCCAATCATTTGCCTCATTTGACCCCAGTGAAAGCGCTGAACAGATCATTATTTAAAAGAGTCACTGGTCTCAAAGATCAGTAATGTGATTAACGCACGAAAGAGATGGGAACCATCAAAAGCTCAAATATGGCCCCGAACATGTCTGGAAGTACCGCCGAGAAAAAAGTCACAAAGTTTGGAAAGTTTTAGCCGTTTAATTGCTAAAAAAGGTTGGTTGGTGGCTGGCGCTGTTACCAGACCTCGCCTCCGGCTCGGTCCGTTAACAGCGCCAGCCACCAACCCGCTCATTACCACGCAGTGAAGACCGGGTACTCGCACTGTTATTCCTTAAATATTATGTTCAACTTCTAGTTGCGATAACGTAACCCTCCTCCCGATGGCGGAGCCAGAGGGTTACCAAACATGCTTGAATTGTAAAGGGCGAAATGGTCTAGTCAACTGATTTGCTAAGTTTTTACCACTTTAAAAAATCATGACACAAATTCTAAGAACACGAACTTAATCCTCAATGTCTAATGAATAACACTCAAAAACACAATTGAGAAACTACTTTGAAGAAAAAACACAAAACTTTACCAGATCCCGGAGCGCAACAGTCACAAATTTACCAGGTTTTATTTTGAACCTGTCGCATCGCCTTTTTATTACTTCCCGAGATGTTCAATGCTTTATTTTTTCGTCACCAAGCGCTGAACCGTAGGTACCAGCCAATTGGATTGATGAACTGCCGAGCCCGGCCAAGTTGGACTTAACCATTCTGTAAAAGGGGTGTTACGGACATAGTAAATGGACAGCGCACACGCACTGCCGCATTGCCTTAAAACACTGCCTTCTATTTGGTATTTCCTGTTTTGAGGAACTGAGGTCATGGGTGAATTTTCCCCTTTCCCATCATGCCAACAAATCAATGACAATGTTACATGTCTGCATGTAGGCCTATATTTTGAACACACCGATGTCATATTAGACCAAGTAAAAAAATGTTTAGCGTCCCTGCTCGCTTCCTTTTTACAGGCCGCGTCCATTTTTATTTAATTTTTTATGCACATTTTTTTTTCTTTTTTTTTTTTAGGTATATTTTAAATGATCTAAAGCAAAAACAATCTGAATGTCTTGTCTGAATGCCTCAACTTAATTGTTTTGTTTATGTTTTGTGTATTTCAGCAGTGGAAAAAACAATGGATATTTGACATTTTAACAAAGAATGGCGGCCATCTTGAAATAAAAAATAAAAAGCCCCTCTTCCTCCTTTTTTTGAAAAACCCGGATGTGAAACATTTTTTTTTTTTTACTCGGCCTTATACTATAGACCGTCATAAGACCGTCGTGTTGTACTGTACAGCTGAGCTATAGTTATTGCGACCATGCGACTGAGGAGTCCAACCTGGGCTAGGGTCAAGACAAGTCATGACATATATAACTATGTTCATGGTCTTTCCTGTTTTGAGGAATTGAGGTCATGGGTGACTTTCCCCTTTCCCATCATGCCCACAATGCATATTTTGAACACACCGACATGATAGTTTTTAAATATCACGAATAGCGAAATATCAAGAGAAGGCGCTATTGAACCCACACAAAGAAATAGCGAATGCCCCCTGTGCCTTCCCATAACGCATTGCGGTTCTGAATCACGATAAACCTTTATGCCACTGCTGTAATTGTGTAGTTTATTAAAGGAACAGGTTGCCTTGGATCGGTCGAGTTTGTCGTTAAAAAGCGTATGAAACCGTTTGTTATGAAATGCATTGGTTAAATAGATAATAAGTAGAATATGATGATCCACAGTAAGCATGCCTCTCAAAATTGCGTGGTTTTTCTATTATTTTGTGAAGTAACACGGTCGGCCATTTTGTGAAGTCAAAACGTTGACCCCATAAAATAGTCGACCGTGTAAGTTTGCGACGGAAAAGGAAAATTGTGTAATTTCGAAGCATGTTTGTATGGATCACTATTCTACTCCCCAATTTCCAAATTTGTCCTAACCATGAAGGAGATGGGTCTCCAGAACAAAATTTGGTCCAGATATAGATTGGACTTGGTAAAAACTGGTGTTGGTAAAGCATAGGTTGTTGGTTCAAGTCCCACTCTAGTCATTTTTCTTTGTTCAAACACAAATGAAAAACAAACAAGTGTTTTTCTTCGTAGCCAACGACCGTTTCCTGCAGCCTCTGCTGTTACACTGCGGCCACACATTCTGTCAGGGGTGCATCACCAAACAGGTGAAGGTGTTAAAGACAAGCGTAGCATGCCCAACCTGCCAAGTAGTCACCCGTATGCCCCAGGGCGAGACGAGCGTCGTTCAACTCCCTGCCAACTACTATGTACTGGGGCTGTCATCATGGAACTCCAAACATGTGGTTGATATGTTGTAAGTATATTTAGATTGCAGAGCTAGGCCTGATATTCTTCATACATATGTACTTCAGTCTGATTTCCGATCATGGCTGTATGCTTCGTTTTTGAAAGGGCAAGGGCACCAAGGCATTTTCTTCTTGGTAAAGGGCACCCTATGATGAAATTGCAAATTTGTACTGGAGCATTTTAAGGGCACCAAGGCAATGACCAGGGGACACGGAGGCAATCGCCTTCGTTGCCTCCGTGAAGTATCTGGCCTGTCCGATGTTTTTGTTGCCACCATGAAAAATAAAAGTTGACACCATGTGTATGTAGATCAACCCTTGTACAGGTAGGCCTACTCAATCCATCATTTCTACTTTTTTCCAAGCATCAGATACATGTACAGGGCTGTGATGTTGTCCGTTTTCAACCAGAAATACATGTCCGCCTCCCCACCCCCCCCCCCAAAAAAAAAAAAAAAAAAAAAAAAAAGTTAATGTTTGCAGTAATTTAACACCATGTAATGATAATCTCTAAATGAGAAGGGTGGTTCTGCAAACAACCATTGGTTTCAACTCGACGTTTTGATTAGTATGTTCTGATTGTCTTCTGGAGAAAACTGGACTCTGATGCTGTGCTGCATAAGTTTGTTTCTGTTTAAGATATTTCACCATGAGGTTTTGTTATTCAATCAGGAAACACAAGATGGCTTGACTTGTCTGTTTATACATGTAAGTTTACTGGCCTGATGCTAAAACCACGAGCATTGGGTGGGGGGGGGGGAGTCTGCGGTCCAGTGTACAATTCTAGCCCTGTGTTATATCATCCCTTCTTGTAACTTGATCATTTTGTCGATTCATTTCAGTGACAAGAAGACTGTTTCACAATCTCCGGCCAACCTCACCTACCATGAAGTCCAATTACAAGGTATTATTAGATGTTAAATTTGCATCTGGGAAAAACAATCTGGAATATTACCTTTTTTTACCCCAAAACCGCTGGTTTTTTTTTTGCACTGTACACTCAGTACTTCCTCGAGTCCTGTGAAAAAATATCGCAGGCATATTACTAGGGTGGGATTCGAACCCATGACCCTTGCAATTCTAGAGCAGTGTCTTACCAACTACATTGTGTGTAGCATGACTAGACTACTGAGGTTGACGGGTAGCTGGAGGCAGTTTGAATCCTAAGTACTGAGTATCGGTGCTAACACACAACAGTGTCGGTAAAACAAGAATTAATTACAAGGTAACTACATACTCATTAAATTAATGACCATTATAACTTCCCCGTGAGAGGCACTGTCGATAGTACCGGACATACAATAATTGTTCACCCAAAATATAATAATAATAATATCGAAGTCTTATATAGCGCACGTATCTACCAAACAAGGTACTCAAGGCGCTGAGTATAATAATAATAATATCGAAGTCTTATATAGCGCACGTATCTACCAAACAAGGTACTCAAGGCGCTGAGTATAATATACAAACTTTCAGAAAGATAGGTTATTGCAGTGATGAATTCTGAGACCCAACATGTGATTTTTGAGGATTGATGTCCATTCACCAGAGAAGGGTTTGCACCCTCTGTCACCTCTCTAGACACTGCTCTTAAGGTCACTAGGAACTTGGTTATTGTCAAAGAGCAGTCTTCTCACTTGGTGTATCTCAACCTATGCACAAAATAACAAACCTGTGAAAATTTGAACTTGGTTATTGTCAAAGAGCAGTCTTCTCACTTGGTGTATCTCAACCTATGCACAAAATAACAAACCTGTGAAAATTTGAACTCAATTGGTCGTCGAAGTTGCAAGAGAATACGGGGAGAAAACCCCTTGTCGCACAAGTTGTGTGTATTAAGATGCTTGAATTCAAGATCTCAGCTACGGTCTCGAATTCAATTCAATTATTTAAGTGAGAATTTACTTCTTTAGTGAGGATTTTCTTCTTTCTCAAAAACTACGTTACCTCAGAGGGAGCCGTTTCTAACAATGTTTTCAACAGCTCTCCATTGCCTGTTACCAAGTATTTTTTTATGCTAACAATTATTTTGAGTGATTACCAATAGGGTCCAGTGCCTTTAATTGATCACCAAAGACACGACAAGAAGTCTTTGGCTGAACAAATACAAGTTATAAATAGTAATGATAATTTTGTTTAATTACTTGTATCTTTAGGAGGTGCAGATTTGTGCGGTAGTTGTCTTCGGGTCTTGGCAAGCTGCGAGTGCAAACAATGTGAGAATGCCAAATACTGCCGGCCGTGTTATAACAGAGTCCATCGTGGATCTCGATCTCTCATGACTCATAATGCTGTGCCAGTCTCTACTTCAAAGTAAGTCCTCAGAATAACATTCTATACCATGCGCCCGATATGGGACAGATAATGCCCCCCTCCCCACCCTCCTCCAAAGCTCAAATTCTTTGGGTGGAGTGGTTGACTTGTGCGTACATAATGCTGTACCAGTCTCTACTTCCAAGTAGGTCCACAGAATAAGATTCTATACCATGCCCGATATGGGACAGATAATGCCCCCCTCCCCACCCTCCTCCAAAGCTCCAATTCTTTGGGTGGCGTGGTTGACTTGTGCGTACATAATTCTGTACCAGTCTCTACATGTACTTCCAAGTAAGTTCACAGTATCACAGTATAAGATTCTATACCATGCGCCCGATATGGGACAGGGTGTCCCCCTCCCCACCCTCCTCCAAAGTTTAAATTCTTTGGGTGGCATGGTTGGCTTGTGCGTACATAATTCTCACCTTTCACCAATATGACCCTGGTTTGAAACCTGCATGGCTTAAGTCCATGAGAAGGGTTTTCCTCCAAATTCTGCTCTGTGGTGATACACATATAGGCCAAGGGCGCCCTCGCAAACCTGCGGCTCAAACACGTAGCCGCATTCCTGGCAACTAGGCTTCTCAGATTCTACACCATGCACTGGGGCAGAGGGTCACCCAAATTGGTCCCTTGTTTTATATAGAAAGTATGCTATCTTTCGTTTTTGGAGCCTTTTGATTGTTTTTATTGTTTTAACCATATTAATTTTTATGTACAATACTATTGTCACGTTTTGAAGATATCGCCCAAAATCCAGAGTGTTTATGTGTACATGTATGCAGGAAGAAAATCCCTAATTGTGACATGTGCACAATTTTATAGTAGTATTTCTCATATTCAAATTTTAAACAGCCCTTCATGACCACATTGCCACCCTTTGATTCTCTCATTTACAGTCATCATATTGGAGTTGGTACATGTACATTTATAAGGCAGCCTTCATCATTCTGTAAATGATTGGTAACATTTTGAATAAATGATCTCATCGACCTTCTCCTTGTTTGTGGTTGCTAGGGGACGCGGTGGATGTTGTAAGGAGCATGAAGGTAGAGACTATGAGTTCTTCTGTCAGGAAGACCAGGTGCCAATATGCGCTCTTTGCGCTCTGATGGGAACGCATAAAGGTCACGGTATCACCCATCTGGCTGATCAAGATAAAGAAGCATTCCAAGAGCTCAGACCAACCCTTGAGACGGCTAAAGATGCTCTGAAACAACAGTATTATGCTCTACAGGTAATATGCTAATGTTTAATTGCCTTATTCACACCTAAGGTGCAGCCCAGGAGGCTCAATGGGAAACTGCAAATCACCAAGAGGGGGCGCTCTTCACCAGGTAATTGTCAACAACTTAGGAATTGGAGATTCATGAGTGACGGTCACTGACAGCAAATACCTTGTGTTTTGCATGTTTTTGATTTTGTATTTAGATTTAGCCAAACTGTATTCTGTTTTTCATAACACAATGCCAGCATAAACCAAACTGTTCTGGAACAGGACGTACTGGACACGAATTCCCCAAGGATAACAAGCGGTGTGCATGAGTTTTTGGGAGTGTTTCTTCTAGGGTAATTAGCAAAAATTCCAAAATGCTGATCTACCAAAAATTGAGAAGAAATCTGAAATTTAGTTGTATGACAATGTATCTGATTTAATTTTCAAGAGGCTGTGAGACTTCTAAATATTTTTTGAGTATTTTTGAATTTTTAGCATTTACCATTGTTTGCTGTAGGAGTTGTGCACCCTTACCTGGTAGGTCTGCTGCCCTCTAGTGGCAGAGCTTTCAAAAAGTCTCCCATTGCACTGTGGTTACACTAAGTAAAAAGCTACATACAATGCACAGTAGATGGAACATATGAAAGTTACATAATTTTAACAAATTTACAAAGAAAAACCTGAGAAGAAGTTTTAAGACCAAAATTGTGTTATTTGTTAACTATTAAGAAATTAAGATAACACTCCTAAAGGCAATACATGGTGGACAATTCTAAGTAAGTGTACAGTAGCCTACTTAAAGTAAAGTTTGTCTTGACAACAAGTCAAATCTCTTTTGTGAGTAATGATGGCCCCGAGAAGAGCCATTTTTACGCTCGACATTACAATCAGTGTGCTCTGACCGTCTGTTGTGTATTAAAAGCACTGTTTCGTGGGCCCAGTCCATAGAGCTATATATATTGACTAGAGCGCTAACTTGCTCTGCGTTTTGAAGCCATCCTGGGCGCAGACATGTTTGATGTGTTGCGTGACTACGGAACGATCTTAATTTTAGGAGAACACACATTGCCGCGATTTTTTTTTACATTTGGCGTGGGCGCTTACATACGCGACTGTCCGTTTGCGTACTTCCGCGCCATGAAAACTGTAAGTTCGACTTGGTTGACGTACTAGAAAAAGTATACGCGCCTTTTAAACATGACGTACATGACGCTCGCAGTTTGTACGCTCATCAACTCGGATTGTGCGTTTACATTTGCTGCATTTTTTGGTTCGATGACACCAATAAAAGAACAAACGCACTATCATGCAAATAGCCTTACAATTGCCGTACAAAATTTCAAGCTTTTGTATTGGTTTGTACATAAACATGGATGCGCCCACACGGCTTCAAAACCTTAGTGCGTGTATAACGGGCTGTTAGCGCTCTAGTCAATATATATAGCTCTATGGCCCAGTCCTACTTGTACACTCATGTACCCGGTACGGTTTCAAGTTTTGCAAAAAATAATTCCACAGGCAAATCATTTGGGTGGGTTTGTTGAATCCCACCTGAGTGATTTGCCAGTGGATTATTTTTCACAAAACTCTGGAAAGTTATGATTATACAGTGCCTAATGCTCAACTATAATGCCCCACATAAACTTTTGCTTTGGGGTTTCCCAAGTAAGGATCCTCAGCCCAAGTACAACTCTTATCCATTATAATTATATTTTCTTTACCTTTTTTGTTTTTATGACTTTTGAAGATGACAAAAGAAGTCAAGCAAGATATCGGCAAGGACATGGTCCAGGTTTCTGATCTTGTCAAGGCTTCATTTTCTCGGCTCCATTCTGAGCTTCAACTCAGGTAAGTGTTCTGTAGTCATTCTGTAGTCATTCTGTAGTTTGACTTCTATGTCTGAAGTCTGCATCCTAGAGAAACGTCAAATGAAAGAGTGCCGAGCTCAATCTGCTGGATACACAGCCTATATTTCAGCTGTGAACATAAGGCCCTAACAAAAAAATTGTTGTATTGCCCTATCCCGACCGACCGTAAAAGTAGCAAAATCTCGGTCGAGTTTGTTTTCTTCTTTTTTTTTCCCCTTTTTTTTTTACTTCAGAATTTTGATTTGATGAATAGTTTATCCTCACAAAAATGGTAGTTTGACACAAATATTTGTTTTTGGCCGACTACTTACGGTCGACAATAGTTATCCTGTGCGACCATGGTGCAATACAGTCGTGGTATTCAACCGTTCACAAAAGCGCAACGGAGATCGATTTCCCTCACACAGTGACAAGCTAGGGATAGCACAAGCCTGTGTCGAATATCAAACCAAACGCCCGATTATCCGACGTCACGATTTCTCAAGGAACCAGTCTAACAATCCATTGAACAACAGAGGGTGCTGTTGCCAGTAATGCCCTAGTGGGTTGCGTTCGTTTAGCTTCTCTGGGTCGACCCCGGTCTGCCCTGGAACGTTCGAATAGCTTTTACGGGGCTCACCCGGGTTAGCCCCCAGTGCCCTGCTTGTGGAGTGGGTCGCTTGGGGGTGACCTCATGTGCATGACAACAACACGAGAGGGTGAGTGTGATCTTTTGATTAGCTCTTGTCAGGGGCTCACCCGAGTGAGCACCGCGGGGTCGACCCAGGGAAGCTAAACGAGCACACCCTATATGGTATCGCTCGTTTATTGAATGGACGAAAAATTGACTCTTGAGTCTTAAATCTTGGAAATTGTTTTCGAAGGAATTTGCCAAAATAAAGACACAAAAAAGAGTGCTTGAAGCGAGATGTATTTAAGATGAAATACCTTGCTTGCTTGACAACTAGATCTTTCATGAAATGTTTATGCAGTTTTGGGCATTCATTGACATCTCAAAAAAATAAAAACAAAATTAAAAAATAATCGATCGACCGACCTAAGCAAAAAATCAGGTGAAAGGGCAATCCAGCAGTTTTGTTTTTTTGGCCTAAAATATCAATATGGAAATAAAACACAGGGAATGCTGAGCTCAATTGTCATCTGTGTCTGTTGTGCACGTCCTCGTCAGCTGTGGTCATAGAGTATTAATATGTTAATAGTATAATATTCTGCAGCCATTCTTTGTTGTCAGAAAAAAAGAAGGGGGGTTCACCCTGGTGTTCCTGGTTTGATTGGCTACATACATGTATCATGCCACAGCACCTTGTAAATCATTACATGGTGTTTTGTAAAAGGAGTAGTTCTCACAAATCAAAGTTTTCCCACATATACTTTGCAGGAAAATACTGAATGTTGAAGTGCCTTGAGCGTCAAAATATGAGTGCCCATATAAAAAGCCACCTCGATACAATGTTACCTTTGTGAACATGAGCACACATTTGACTTACATGTACATGTACATGTACACAGTGTAACTTACAGTCTCATTCTGCAGTCATTCTGCAGTCAGTCTGCAGAGTGAATACGTTTGAGAGATCACACATTTGACTTACATGTACACAGTGTAACTTACAGTCTCATTCTGTAGTCATTCTGCAGTCAGTCTGCAGAGTGAGTATACGTTTGAGAGATCACACATTTGACTTACATGTACACAGTGTAACTTACAGTCTCATTCTGTAGTCATTCTGCAGTCAGTCTGCAGAGTGAGTATACGTTTGAGAGATCACACATTTGACTTGCATGTACACAGTGTAACTTACAGTTTTATATTCTGCAGTCATTCTGCAGTCAGTCTACAGAGTGATTTAGACTTCTATATTATCCTCAAACATTGCCATAAGGCCAAATAAAAAAAAAAAAACAGTTGATCGTCCAGATTTTTCAAAAAAGAGGAGGATGAGGGCCTTACTATTTACTATTTACTATTTTTTTTCAAGATGGCCGCTTAATATTTCAAATCAAACAGGCCACCAATTCTTCAGTTTGAACCCATCGCAAACTTATTTTATATCTATTTGTTGCATAAGGACCTGTGTTAACACTATTAAACAAGGTCGGATTACACTAAAAAGATTTGCTGGTGTAGGGTTCACTAATATTGTTTATGAAACAGATGGTTACACGTGTTGGCTCCTAGCTCCTAGGCAGTCCCCGGGTGGGGCGATCAACTGGTATTTTTTATTTATTTGGCTTAATATCTTTCTTGATGACAGAGAGCACAAACTACTAGATCAGATCGTCACCGTCTCAGCCCAGCATCAGAAGTATCTGATTTCAATGCTGACAAATATAGAAGGGAATATCAGCATCATGGAATCGGCCATGGTTGGTAAGTCTCATCAGAGGTCTCGAATTCAATTCAATATTTTAGTGGAAAATTACTTCTTTCTCGAAAAATACTGGACACTATTGGTAATTGTCAAAGACCTGTCTTCTCACTTGGTATATCTCAACATATGCACAAAATGACAAACCTGTGAAAATTTCAGCTGAATTGGTCGTCGAAGTTGCGAGATAATAAAGAAAAAACATCCTTGTCACACAAAGTGATGTGCTTTCAGATGCTTGATTTTGGGACCTGAAAATCTAATTCTGAGGTCTCAAACTCAAATTCAAATATTTTAGTGGAAAATTACTTTTTTCTTGAAAACTACGTTACTCCAGAGGGAGCTGTTTCTCACAATTATTTATACTATCACCAGCTCTCCATTGCTAGTTACCAAGTAATTTTGTTATGCTAATATTTTGAGAAATTAAAAAAAGTGTTGTGTGCCTTTTAAAGAAAATGAAATAAACTGATGGAAGAGCTCAGTCTCAGAGTGTCTTTTCTTATAAAATTGTTGTCTATTTCAGAAGCCATGATGGCCCTAGAGGACGAGTCCGAGCTTCCTTCCAACGTGACCAGTCTCGTCCATCTACTCAAGTCCAGTAAGAATCTACCATGTCACGTCGTCGTTCCTGATTCTCCGCAACCCGTGAGTCAATTCATGTACAACAGCGACGTCGTCAAAAGTATGATCACGTTCGGAGCTGTTGATATCTCCTCTGAACCAAGGTAAATAATAAATAATAATAATAATAATAATAAACAATAAATAATATCAATAATAATAAGTAATATACATGTAGGTAGAATGAGACTTGTGTTTCATAATTTTTTTTTATATTATTATAAAGCACATTTCAGGGCCGAAGCAGCTCTCAATGCGCTTAACAAATCAGTTTGATGGAAGTGTAAACTTGAAGTAGTTCAGAAATACAGTGGGGAACCTTGTCATTAAGTGCTTTGTGGACAATGAGCATCAGCTTGAAGATGATTCGTTGAGAGATAGGGAGCCAGTGTAGTTGTTTCAGAATGGGGGTGATGGAACAG
This sequence comes from Asterias rubens, assembly GCF_902459465.1. Taxonomy (NCBI): domain Eukaryota; kingdom Metazoa; phylum Echinodermata; class Asteroidea; order Forcipulatida; family Asteriidae; genus Asterias; species Asterias rubens. The sequence goes on from NC_047072.1 coordinate 1,689,400, forward strand.
GATTTTCTAGACAGTGTCACAATGCGGGCAGCAGTATTTTGGAGGAAAGCTATGACTGATAGGGCTCCTCCTTATCTTAAAGAAATTCTCTCGCCATATACACAAACTCGCAATCTTCGCTCTACAACCCAACTTCTTTTAACTGTCCCTAAAACCACCACTTCCAATGGCGATCCTGCATTCTCTGTATCTGCACACTCTCTCGGGAACTCTCTTCCTTTACATATCCGAGGTACAATGTCTGTGGACATTTTCAAAATATTGCTGAAACCCACTTATTAAATATTTCTTATGATTGACTTATAGTTTGTTATTTTTGACCACTGCATTTGCCAATACATTTATGTAATCTGTTTTATTCAATGTGCTCTTATTTGTTTTCGAAGTTCTGTAACTTGTAATCTCTTTTGTTACTTTGTTTTTGGTTTGTTTTTTATGCGCCTCAGAATAAGTTGTTTTTCCTTCCCTATGGAACTTACTACCCATCAAAACAATTAAGGAGACTTCCTGACTCGCATTCAAGAACAAACCTCAAAACCCATGTCTCATAAGTATTTGGTTGTTGTGAATAGATTACAGTTAAAGACAGCTGACGATCTCCCAGATGATTGGACGCCTCCTGAGATCAATGAAGACGTCCTGGCCTCGTCGGCAATTCACACTTTCAAGGCAAACTCACTCAAAGAAAAAGAATCCAGTAAGTTTACTACAACTCTTCAGTCTGTTTAGATGATGTTAAAATGATTATGAGAGTGGGAGGCGAGGAGTTCTCTGGGGCTTCCCTCTCACAACTAAAACGGAAACTTCCTTCGTGTCTTCTCTGCAAGGGTATTCTTGGCTAGTATGTATAAGCTTGGGCGATACCACGATATTATCGAACATCGCGATACTAATTTGGAAACGATTTCGATATCGGATGGATTTGGTTTTAATCGAAATATCGATATATCACAATATATCGCGATATCGATTAAGTATCACAATACCGTGATGTATTTCCTAGCTGAGACATCTTGCACCCCATAGGTTTGGAGTAAATCAGAAGAATAGATCGTTAGAACACCTCTTTTATGCTATGACTGTCTCTTCTGCAACTTTCACTGGGAGTTTGAAGACTGATGATGTCAAATTTAATTAATCGCGATTATATCGAATATCGCGATATATTGTAGGCGATATATCGTGAATAAAATAAATCGATATCGCCCAAGCTTAAGTATGTACAGTGATTCAGTTATGTAGCTTTCCCGAGAGTCATTGGCTTCACAATAAAATGTTTTTTTTTTTTTTTTGGGGGGGGGGGGGTGTGGTTTACAGTATTACTTTTCTTATTGTCCATATACTTCCATGTTTTCTATCGCTGTTTTTGTTTTTTTTCTCTTGTTCTTGTTTCTTTGTTTTATTGTAATGTGTGATCACCTTTAAGTGGCCATGCATTTCTGTTTCCCTTTTCAGAAAACAATCTGTTTCCCTTTTGCATTATTTTTTTATTTTTTATGTTTGTGCAATAAAAGTATTAAAAAATACAAAAATAGATTATCATGTTGCAGTTTCAAGTCTTATATAGCGCACGTATCTACCAAACAAGGTACTCAAGGCGCTGAGTATATGCAAACTTTCATTAAGATATGTAATTGCAGTGATGAATTCTGAGACCCAACTATTTAGCACCTTCTAAGGGTTTACAAGGTGCTACGGCGCATACAGCAGCCACAGCCAGGAACACTGGGGCGAACCCCTTCTCTTTTCGATACATAAGTGCACTGGGTTCTTTTACATGCGTTACACAACACATGGGACCAACGGCTTTACGTCCCATCCGAAGGACGAAGCAATGGTTAAGTGTCTTGCTTAAGGACGCAAGTGTCACGGCAGGGGATTCGAACCCACACTCTGCTGATCAGAAACACCAGAGTTTGAATTTGGTCAACCGTCCGGCCACGACACTTCCACAAACTAGAAACATGAATGATGGTGTATCTTTTCTATTATGGCTCCTTATCTTGTCTTTCAAAGGTAAAGCTAAAGGTGTTTCTGTAAAACAAGAGCCACTTTCTCCAAGAAGCCTGAACGATGGCTCACCAGGAGGGAAATACAGCAGACAAAACTCGGGTAAGCATTTTTACGATTTTTATCCATTTTCGTTTTACATTTTTGTTTGACATTTTCGTTTTACATCGATTGTGTGTTACCACTGTATACTCAGTACTTCCCGAGTCCTGTGAGAAAAAAAATCACAAGCATACTACTCGGGTGGGATTCACACCCATGACCTTTGCAATCACATCCATGACCTTTGCAATTCTAGAGCAGTGTCATACATGTACCAACTAGACCACCGTGCTAACACATGTATATGGGTAAAACAAAAATGGATATTCTTTATCCCTGATGCAAAATTAACATCTATTAGACTTTAAGATTTGTAAATTAGTATGTGCAGTATGGGTATGGTGACGTCTAAATGACTGTTGTTAATTGTATTTTTTTATTTTGTTTTAAATAAGGAATCAATGTGTGGTGAAGAGGTTTTCAACAAGTGGTTTAAACCCGTGCCATGGCCTGGACTTGATAATTTTACCGAGACGAAGTCAAGGTAAATTATCAAGAATCAGGCCTTGGTGGGTTTAAACCACTTGTTGAAAACCGATTCAACACACTTTGATTCCCATTCATAAATACCTTTACGATAAAAAAAACATCAACACCTTTGGTCACAAGGTAAAATAAATGCAAAAAATAAAATAATTATTCAATGATTTCTTTCAACACAACACCCCTCCAGCTATGAAATGGTTAGGCCCTCGGGTAAACAACTCCTTATAAGGAGATGCGTATCGCGTGATGCGGCACAACTGTTTCAGCCATTGCTCTCGACCAATAGGAATGAAGAAACTGTCTAATACGCACAGGTGCAAGCTCGCGTGTCACGCGCATGTTATAACACTTTTTACTGGTGTTATATCATCCGTTCAAACAACACCTCGTGATGCCCTCTCGACCAATCAGAATAGATAATAAACTGTCTTAGGTATTTATGAATATTTTGTTAATGTTTGTACATGTACAATGTACTTGTGACTTCTCAGCCCGATTAAATATTATTGTTATTATTCTTTTCTACAGGTGGCTCTGTAAAACAAGAACCACTCTCTCCAAGAACACTGAATGATCTTTCACCCGGAGGGAAATACAGCAGACAAAACTCAGGTAATATTATCAACAATTTGATAGTATTCTGTACACTTCTCTACTACTTTGTATTAATAATATTATTTTCCCGTACGCGCTAATCCATCAATTAGATTCTCGAACTGGAGGGTGGTATAAGATAGACCGTGTGAACCTTGTTTACAATAAGTGTGACCTTGTACATTCTTTAAGTATTCTGGCAGGCACTGTGCTACACTGGTCCTATGGGAAAGTTGACATTTTGTGTCATAATTTCCACATAAAACCAAAGAGTTATGAAAGTCAAAGCTGAACAAGTTTTGAGATGTGCCTCCTTTAATCATATCAAAAGTTGATAAGAATTAGACAGTGCAATCTCCATAAAATTGGATTTTATATTTTCTTCCATTAAGCTGTGTACAAATCATGCCTGCAGGAAGTCCAGGCTCTGTGGCTCTTCTGTAAACATGCGATGTCACAGGTCATATCGTCTATACAAATAATGAATGTTTATGAGTGCAATGGTGCGAAAATTTTCAAGAGTTGAAAGATGGAGTGTTCTATTCAACGAGGCGGAGCCGAGTTAAATGGAACATTCCATCTTTCAATGAATGAAAATTTTCTCCCTTTTGCATGAATGAAAACAATCCATTATTTGTTTTATATCACATCCAAGTAGATCTTTGTCATTTTGATTGGAGGATACAACTTTCCAAAACAAACAAAGCGTAGGACTACGCCTACATTTTTTAATTGCGAAACTACACATTTTCTTTTGGTTCGGCCTGTTGGATTTAACAGTGACAACAGCTATTTTTGACATGCAGACGCCGTAATGTATGTGCCTTGCAGTGCTGCACTGTTGCATTGCCAAAAATGTTTTTACGCATCGTGCCATAGTACTTTTCAGATGGAACGAAAAATGCAGGCGGAATGGAACGAAAAATGCACGGTGAGTGACTAGCGTGCAATAGTACTTTTGTTTGCTACCACGTGACGGACAATCCTCCAATCTAATGGCAAGGATCTGCTTGGGTGTTATATAAAAACCTATTACCTTCTGATTTTAAAGGGATGCTGCAGTGAATTAAAATAAAACAGTTAATTTTGAAGGCATTTATTTCTGATATATGTATTGAACATCAATAAAATGTGTTTTGTTTATTCCCGACATATCTGACTTGCGTAATTAGCGAATAAGTCATGCCCCCCCCCCCTTTGTGGATTGTTACCGCCCCCCTACCATCGACGTCACGTCGGGAATTCAAACATATCGTCGGCAAAAAGGGTCTGGTCCCTAACTACACGTGCCTAGGTACCAGGCCACACAATGCACACGTCTCTATATGCACACAGCCAGGGGGCCCGACGGCTCGGGTTACCGACATGACGTCACGTTTATGCAAATGAAGGCTCCCTTTTAGGGGCGGGGTGGGTTCCCCTAATCTCTTGAAAACCATTTTTAAAATACTTGCGCAATTAATAAAAAATCTGAAAAAATATTTCAGGTTTAAAAAGTCATGTTTAATCGTTTAAATGAATAAAAAAACACTGCAGCCACCCTTTAATGCTTTGTTGGAACTTTCAGGTGCTGGAGCGGCTGCTTCACCACAATTTGGGAAGAATGAACGCACACCACGGAGAGAGAAACCCAAAGATAAATCAACTAAACTCAAGAGGATTAATGCAGCTCCAAAAGGTTCATTTCATTCATGCATTTCTTTTATTTTTTTCAAATACACAAAGAATAAGTAATACATTTAGTCAAGTAACTTAAAGCCAGTGGACACCATTGGTAAATGTCAAAGACCATTCTTTTCACTTGGTGTACCTCAACATATGCATAAAATAACAAACCTGTGAAAATTTGAGCTCGATTGGTGATCGGAGTTGCGAGATAACTATGATGGAAAAAAACACCCGTGTCACACGAAGTTGTGTGCGTTTAGATGGTTGATTTTGCGACCTCAAATTCTAAACTTGAGGTCTCGAAATCAAATTCGTGGAAAATTACTTCTTTCTCGAAAACTACTCCACTTCAGAGGGAGCCGTTTCTCACAATGTTTTATACTATCAACCTCTCCCCATTACTCGCTACCAAGTAAGGTTTTATGCTAATAATTATTTTGAGTAATTACCAATAGTGTCCACTGCCATTAACATTTTATTAAGTAGGATTTGAAACTGTGCATGGTGGAAATAGGATATGGAAAGGTTTGCGGTAACACCATGTAATGACTATCTCTAAATGAGGAGTTGGGGTAGTTCTAAAAAGAACCGTTGGTTTCAACTCGACGTTTCAATCAGTATGCTCTGATCATCTTCTGGAGCTCAGAAGACAAAGTAAAAGGAAAACCACGCAATTTCGAGGCATACTTGTGTGGATCATTATATTCACCCTTAAACAAATCTTTCTAACCATTATGCATTTGATAACAAAAGGTTTAAAAACACTTTTCATATACCAACTTGCCCGACCCAAGGCAACGTGTCCCTTTAACCACCAGAACTTAATAATCAAGCATGTCATTTTACCAGACAAAATTCAAATCTTATGCGCAAATGGCTTATTAAAGCCATTATACCCTTTCGGTAGGCCTACAGGAAAAACAAAAATGAAAGTTCACAGATTTACAAATAATTTACAGGGTTGACAGAAGGTAATGGTGAAAGACTTCTCTTGAAATATTGTTCCATGAAATGCTTTACTTTTTGAGATAACATTAAAACAATATAAATTCTCGTTAGCGAGAATTACGGATTTATTTTAAACACATGTCATGACACGGCAAAACGCGCGGAAACAGGAATGGGTTTTCCCGTTATTTTCTCCCAACTCCGATGACCGATTGAACCTAAATTCTCACAGGTTTGTTATTTTATATATTAGTTGTGATACACGAAGTGTCAGACTTGGACAATACTGTTTACCGAAAGTGTATAATGGCTTTAAATTGTGTGAGGATGGAGGTGTCCAAGAAGCATTAGCCTATCGAGTGGAGACCCCACTCATACAAGAACTTAAGTTTAAAGGCAGTGGACACTATTGGTAATTACTCAAAATAATTATCATCATGAAACCTTTCTTGATTACGAGTAATGGGGAGAGGTTGATTGTGAGAAACAGCTCCCTCTGAAGTGACGTAGTTTTCGAGAAAGAAGTAATTTTCCACGAATTTGATTTAGAGACCTCAAGTTTAGAACTTGAGATCTCGAAATCAAGCATCAGAAAGCACACAACTTCGTGTGACAAGGGTTTTTTTTTTTTCATTATTATCTCGCAACTTCGACGACCGATTGAGCTCAAATTTTCACAGGTTTGTTATTTTTTGCATATGTTGAGATACATGTACACCAACTGTGAAGACTAGTCTTTGACAATTACCAAAAGTGTCCACTGTCTTGAATGCTCGGATTTAATTGTCTTCGCCATGACACCCTAAAGATGAGTTTTTTTCATCCCATCCTTCAGGTGTTCTTAAGAAGGAGCTTGTACGAGTGACGCACATCCGTAATCCTTGCTGTTTCTATATCCAACGAGAGTCCGATCAGCCACAACTCAGTAATATGATGGTGGGAATCAACAGAGAGTGTAAGCTGGTGCCCGAACATAACAGACTGCCAAATGACCTCAGCGAAGGTGAGTACAAAAATCATAAACAACAGAATTTATCAAAGAAAGTTAAAGGCAGTGGACACTATTGGTAATTACTCAAAATAATTATTAGCATAAAACCTTACTTGGTGACGAGTAATGGGGAGAGGTTAGTAGTATAAAACATTGTGAGAAACGGCTCCCTCTGAAGTAACGTAATTTGAGAAAGAAGTAACTTTCCTCGAATTTGATTTCGAGACCTCAGATTTAGAATTGGAGGTCTCAAAATCAAGCATCTGAAAGCACACAAATGCGTGCAACAAGGGTGTTTTTTTCTTTCATTATTATCTCGCAACTTCGATGACCAATTGAGCTCAAATTTTCACAGGTTTGTTATTTTATGCATATTATGAGATATAGCAAAAAAGTGGGAAGACTGGTCTTTGACAATTACCAATAGTGTCCAATTGTCTTTAAGTACTTCTAATAATTTAAGTACTGCGTTAATCCTAAGAAAAAAACCTACTTGAGTTTATATAGGACCCTAACTGTCTCATATAATGTGGATCACCCATTAAAGGATTTATATACTTTTCTTTTTAACACAAAACACAATGTCCACAGATTTTCATTAAACTTACACAGTTTGAAGAAAGCTTACCTTATAATATAACTAGCTGAGGGGGCTGTTCATGTAATTTTTGAGAAATGAGTAAAACAGTGCCACAAAAATATGTTTTACATGCTAAAATAAGTTTCTTCTTTAGAGAAAATTTTGTGTGTGTGACTTTTTAAAAAACTACAGCACCTCAGCAAATACAATGTAGCCTAATACTTGAAGGGAAACTTTCTACTGTCATTATTTTCAATTTGTTTGAACTTAATGTAAATTTGTGGAAATTGTGTTTTGTGTTCTACAAAAAAAAAACCAGGCGCTTTAAGAGCTGAGCCCAGTTTTTCAAACTCGGGTTGATACCATTGCTTTGTTTGTGTGCCAAAGCTGAAATGCATATAAACATGTATATTATGACCGTACAAAACAGAAACAACCTCAACAAAAAAATACGGTTGCGGAAGTGTGTTGATTGAAGACTGATTTCTACTCCACAAAATACCTTTACCGAGGCTGAGATGGTTCAAGAAACAAATTAAATGGATAAGTGACCAGGAGTAAGATTGTTGGAAGCACTTCGAGATGCCCTTTGCGTGTGAAAAGAGATATAAAAATTGGTTATTATTGTATTCTTATTTTTATTATAACATTTTAAAGGTGCTCTGATGGCTTGCCTCTATGAGACTGACAAAACGTGGTACCGAGCCCGGATCAAATCCGTCGCCACAACCGATCCCGATATCCCCCGCCCTAAAACACCCTCCGAGACTTCTCTTCTAAGCTCCACCCCTACCTTAGAACAGGAAACGCCAGAGAGCGCGTCAGGCGCAGAAACTCCTCGCGAAGGGGGAACGGAAGACGACACCATGTCGGACGTCAAATCCGAAGTCGGGTCGGAGGCGAGTTCAGAGGTCAGCCAGGATGTGCTGCTTGAGGTCATCCACGCTCAGGTCAAGGCAGAGGTCAATTCTGATGTCAAGTCAAAGGTCAAAGTTGAGGAGCCGAAGGTGGAAGTGATGTATGTGGATTATGGGAATAAGGAATGGGTGTCACTCTCAAAGTAAGTTATCTTCTCATTTTTTCTTTTCAAAATCTTTACATTGTTATGTGAGTCTTGGCACCAACAACTTGCTAAAATACTTGCTAAAATACAATGTAAAATTGCACAGAAAGAAAACAGTTGATTTAATATTTGGCCTCATAGTGCATACACAACTTTTGTTTATAATACTACGGTAGTTAAGTGGTCATTTGCATGGGTGTCACTTTCAAAGTAAGTTTTTTTCTAATTTTTTTTCTTTTTTTAAAAGCTAAGGTACATCTTTCTTTGTTTTGACGGTTTGTGAAGGTACATGTATAGGCATATGTTGGTGGTTATAGTTTTTATAAAGCGTATTTCACAACAACTGTATCAATGCTCTTAACATTAGCGCCCTGGTCATGGGGCCAATAACATCTCTGTGTAAGCTTTCTCAGCTCCCCGGGGTGTACATTGTATACCGCCCTACAGCCCCAAGCTGCCGTGGTGCTCTGAAGGCTTTTTCGTTCACAATATCAACCTCTACCCTGGCAGGTACCCATGTATACCCCATGGGTGAAGAGAAACAATTACAGTAAAGTATCTTGCTCAAGGACACAAGTGTCATGATCGGGATTCAAACCCACCCTCCGGTGACTTATCCACCAGAACTTGAATTTGATGCTCGTACTGTACATGTCAGTATCAAATTTACTTTGACGAAAGATTCAGATTGTACAGAACTCTGCAGCTCGTCTTATTTATCGTATCAGGAAACATGAACCTGTGTCTGTTATTCTAAGAGACTTACACTGGCTACCTATTCACTCTCGTATTTCATTCAAATATGGTTGTCAGCTTATGAATGTTTTTATGATTTTGCACCTCCTTATTTGACAGAGCTGTTAACATTGACACACCTTCTAAAAAATCTTTGTTCTAATAAGAAAAAGTTGTTTGTTATTCCACCAGTGATGACCAAATCATATGGTGAACGCAGCTTCGCTCACACTGCCTCAACCTTAATGGAACAATCTCCCGGAACACATAAAAAACATTGACTCCATTATTAAGTTTAAGATTGCTTTAAAGACGCACTTATTTAACATTTAATTCATCCATTTTGTTTGTTACCCAGTACATCTTGTCTTTGTATTCTGTTGTGTTTTTCTCAAGAGCGCTTAGGGACATGTTTGATTTCTATGTGTTATGCGCTATATAAGAATGGTTAATTATTATTGTTATTACCTAGTCAGTTTCCCGTGTGGCTTATTGTTTGATTTGTTAAAGTAAGAAGTTGCATCCCTTTAAGGTGAGCCCATGGCTGCTTCACACCATGGTTGTATCGTAAACTAGGGTGTAATCCCTGACTACACAACAGTTTAGCCAACAGTTGTTTGGCTTCTGGCTGAAACCCTGAATTAAGATCTTGACAAAATAGGGAGACCACTAACTTCAAGGCTAGATTGCTCAGTTAGAGCGATGGCATGTTTATCTGGAAGATGCAGGTTCAAGCCTCGCTCTAATACATTTTTCTTTGTTCTACCTACTATTAAATTAAATTTTACTTGGTCAGTTTCCCATGTGGTTTATTACTTGACTAATTACAAATATTATACAGTTCTTGTCATAGCTTTTTGTTCACACCCGAACATGCCGAAGGGTGTCCAAAAGCGGTCGACAAGAAGACAGGCCAACATTTAATCTAGATAGATTAGTTGGTAGAGCGCCGGCACGATAATCCGGAGGTCGCACGTTCAAGTCTCACTCTAGTCAATTGTTCTTTGCTCAACTCCAAAATTCTTTTTATTTTGTAAACAGGTTGTGTAGGTTGAAACCCAAGCATGAGAACATACCAGATTTAGCTGTCTGTTGCTCTCTCACTGACATCGTGCCAACTAGAAAGGTAAGAAAATATTCCACCAATATCTTCCACCAGGCCTGATTGCCCCCATGCCCTTTGGTCATTGCCTTGGTGCCCTTGAATTGCTACAGTTTAAATTTTCAATTTCCTCATAGGGTGCCCTTTACGAACGAGAAAATGCCGTGGCGCCCTTGCCCTTTCAAAAATGAAGCAAACAGGCATGTTCCGCTGTCCCTCATTTGTGTTTCCTTCATAAAATAATTTTTGACAAATCCTTAAAAATGTCAACAAGTTTTTATTAGTAGTTGATATTATTGAAACCATTTGGGTGCACCGACTTTTTTGTTTCAGATATCAAAGATATTGAGCATATAGCCGTCCTGCCACAAGGAATGTCTCCTAATACCCTCCCCTCGGTTTAAAGACCACCCAACCCTCAGATATAAAAAAAACACTGGCTTGGTAATCTGGAGGTTGTACAAACAAATTGTTCACTCCAGAATTGTATATTTTTTTCTGATTTCTTTTATTAGTCCGGTCGCTGGTCCATGGAGGGTGTAAAGAGCTTTGCTAAGATGGTGGGTGATAAACCGATATACATGAGTGTAAGTATAAAGAAAGTCTTAACAAAAATAATTGTACCAAAGTCTTATATAGCGCACATATCTACCAACTACAAACTCAAGGCGCTTTACTGTAGTATAATTTTTCTTTTTGCTTCACATTCTACTTCTGAGATGTAGATTTGACGATGACTGGACCAAGCTAGTCGTAACGTTGAGACCAATTAAAAACTCACTCCGCGGTAGTGGTACGTTAAAGCCATTGGACCCTTTCGGTACAGAAAAAAAAAAAAAGATCACAGATTTACAAATAACTTACAGGGTTTACAGAAGGTACATGTAGTGGTGAAAGACTTCTCTTGAAATATTATTCCATGAAATGCTTTACTTTTTGAGAAAACAGTAAAACAGTATCAATTCTCGATAGGGAGAATTACGGATTTATTTGAAACACATGTCATGACACGGCGAAACGCGCGGATACAAGGGTGGGTTTTCCCGTTGTTTTCTCCCTACTCTGATGACCGATTGAGCCTAAATTTTCACAGGTTTGTTGTTTGATATAGAAGTTGGATACAAGAAGTGTTGGCCTTGGACAATACTGTTTACCGAAAGGGTCCAATGGCTTTAAGTTAATAACAATCCACTAAAAGCTAAATAACGATCTACTAAAAGCTAAATTAGTAGTCCCAGCTGATTTCTACCTTCCACCCAGGTATAGTAGTTAAAAAGCAGAACAATTCTTTTCAGAACTGAGAAGTCTCCCGAATTCCAAAATAAAATCTAATCCCCGGTATAGACTATAAAGCAAGACAGTTCTCTAAAGAGCAAAGTCTATCTGGCAGACAGTACATGGTGTTACTGCAAACCAAAATACGTATATTTATTTTTTGTTATTATCATCTTGACAGATTCTTGGTCACTCAGGAGCGACTCTGTACGTAGATCTTCACAAGCTCCCAATCCAAGAGGTGGAGAATGATATGCCGATTTCCTTGCGAGATGCCTTGGTGTTTCTTGAGCTTGCCTGTTTTGTGTCCCCAGAGTCAGTGCCTGAAGGTAAAAAGGCAATCAAAAATACTAACAAAATATTATACATTGTAGGTTTTAAATTTCCATTTTTTTTTTTCGAACTGCCTCTAGCTACCGGGTAATCTCGGTAGTCTAGTTGGTAAGACAGTGCTCTAGAATTGCAAGGGTTGGGGTTCCAATCCCACCCGAGTAAATATGCCCGTAATAATTTTTTCACAGGACTCGGGAAAGTACTGAGTATACCGTGCTATTAAAAACACACCGGTGTTTGAGTAAAAACCCAAAGTTGATAGTACTAATTATTATTCATAGTTTTTTTTACGAAATGACAAGTATGTCAAAAAACATAACATTCTGCAAACGGTTTCTTCAAATTTATTTTCGAGGCACTCAATGCTGTGAAAACTTTCAATAAGTTTCAGAACCTAACATGTAAAGGTTACTCACATGTACATGTACTTACACAAATACATGTAAGCATAACCGACGAATTATATTATTTTTCATGAATTTGTTTTAGAATTTGGTTTGTACTATCGACCATTTTGTGGTTTTAATACCGGCCATGACACTTGTGTCCCTGAGCAGGACACTTTACTATCATTGCTTCTCTACACCCATGGTTGAAGGGTAGAGATGGTTCTTATGATTGATTTAGCTTGGTACACACATGTACATTGCTTATTTGACAGCACAGGCTGTGTTTATCCTCAGGTAGTCGAGATGGTTCAAGGAATGAAATTTAAGGGCCATCAATCAGGGGTAATAATTATGGAGAGCTACGCTATGTATGAGCATCGCTGAGTGACCATGGTGTGATATAACAATACACTTTCGTTAACAATCCCAACTCATTTCTTTTCCTCCTTTCTCTGTTCGTGGACGGCAGCATCTTCCTCGAGAGGCACACTTCTCAAGTTCATCCCAGCTGATCTACCCGCCCTAGGAGAGGAAATCTTGGCTACTGTCAGCCACTTCCAAGACCCGCTGTGTTTCTGTGTACAGGAGGTGAACATACATTTCTTCCATACTTTCATTTGACCATGGTGACTGTCGGGTAACAAAAGGTTATAAAGTTTCTGGTATTTGAGGCGTGGCATGGTGAGTTATCAATATTTATAACACACCTCTTGCTTGTTCTGTATTCTGGTTGGCTGAACGTGGGGTGAACTTGGGGTGAACAAATATAGTCAAGTGATCGCGTGCGTGTGTTGGTTTTGTATATGATGCTCTATAATAAACTATCAATACAAATATTTATTTATTTTCTTAAAACCTTTTTGCCAGATTGCAGCGGATAGTGAGTACCTTCTTAAGATGACGAAAGACCTTCAGGAAACCTACTATAAGAAGGTTGATGACCGCTGGAATATACTGTGCCCCAAGGTTGGCTCAATCTGTGTGGCCAAATTCTCCGAGGATAAACAGTGGTCAAGAGCGGAGATTGTTGGTCAGTTTTTATGAGTTCTTGTGTTGTAATAATGTCAGAAATTTGCTATTAAAAGTTTTAAAACGTAGTAAATTACCTTTTGATTCCACACACCCATTGAAGCACCAAATATTTTGCATGTGACTTTGTATACAAACACAGCATGTTTCATCAGGGCCCAATTTCATCAAGCCTGTAAGCACAACAATTTGCTTAGCATGAAATTTCTTCCTTAATAAAATCAGGATTACCAACCAAAATTTCCACATGATTTTCAGGATAAGCAAACAACAACTGAATGCCAGTAACAAGCAATATGCAACAAATTAAAATTTGGTTTGTAGTCTTGTTCTTATCAAGGAAGAAATTTCATGCTAAGCAAATTTGTTGTGCTTACAGGCTTTATCAAATTGGGGCCCAGGCTACTACAAAGTCTTTATAGAGTGGGAATTACCTTGGGACCACCTCCAAACACACTTTATTGCCCTATAACATGTATAATTAAAAGTACATGTACCTTCTGATGAGGCATGTTTTCTAAAGCACTTCCCAGGGTTCGGGTGATCCCCTGGCTGCTGCTTCACAGGTTGTATTATAATTTTGGTGTGATCCCTGGCTGCAAGGAGCTGGTATGGCTTCTGACTGGCACCCCCGAACAAAGCTATAAGCCCTTTTTTTTTTGAGGTATGGGTGACGTGATACGCGCGTCACACGCGGCGACTGATGCCACGCTCACCATGAACGTTGGTGGTCAATAGGTTTTTGTGTGAACGCCGCGTCGCCTAAAAAAATGCGCAGTTCACAGAATAACACACGTTCTATTTCTATGGTCAGTACGCACAAATTTACCCAAACCTTATAGTGTTGTAGCATTGTGTCCGCCATATCTCAAAAAGGCTTATTGCCATTTTTCGTGACGCAGGGGTAAGAACATAGATATAGAACTTAGAGGGCGCCTTTGCCTTATGTTTTTAATCTATTGCTTTGCCTTTTTGAATACTGCAGCTCTACCAGGGAAGCAGCTAGTTGACGTCTTGTATGTAGATTATGGTAACTACGAGAGACTCCATTGTTCAGAACTGCGGAAAATTCCTAAGAAATTCCTCAAGTTATCCATACAGGTACATGTAGAAGAACAAATTTATCACTATTTTTAATGAAGTATGGCAATACAGAGGGAGTAGGTAATACACATTAAAAAACGTCCCCAGTACACTTTAAAGCCACTTGGCACTACTGGTAATTACTCAAAATAATTGTAAGCATAAAACCTCACTTGGTAACGAGTAATGGAGAGCTATGGACAGTACGAAACACTGTGACAAACGGCTCCCTCTGAAGTATTGTAGTTCTTGAGAAAGAGGTAGTCTCCCACTCAAATATTTGAATCCAATAAAAGACTTCTGGCCTGTAGCCTTTTATTAGGCGTCTGGGATGAAAGCACACAAATTTGTGCAACAAGGGTGATATTTCTGTCGTTATTCTGTTGCAAGTTTGATGACAATAGAGTCAAATTTTCACAATTGTTATTTTATGCTTGTGTTTATAACTGTTACGCAAAACTAAGATATATAAATACTTGTCCTTTTTATTTGGACAGGCTTTGCCCTGCTCTTTAGTTGACGTTGGACCCAAGGATCCAGAGCTAGGATGGTCGGCTGAGGAGACCAAGGGCTTCGGAGATATCATTTTGACCAAAGCTCTTCGGGCAACGGTTAAAGGTAAATGAGAATGAGGGACTTACTGTAACTCAACTGCCTTATTTTATGGATGAGGGTGAGAGATTCAGATTGAAGCAGGGCTCTTAAAGACACTGGACACTATTGGTAATTGTCAAAGACCAGTCTTCACACTTGGTGTATCTCAACATATACATGTATAAAAGTAAAATAAAATAACAACCCTGTGAAAATTTGAGCTCAATTGGTTGTCGAAGTTGCGAGATAATAATGAAAGAAGAAACGCCCTTGTCACACAAAGTTGTGTGCTTTCAGATGCTTGATTTCGAGACCTGAAATTGTTTATCTGAGGTCTCGAAATCAAATTCGTGGAATATTACTAATTTCTTGAAAACTACGTCACTTCAGAGGGAGCCGTTTCTCACAATGTTTTATACTATCAAAAGCTCTCCATTACTCGTTACCAATAGTGTCCACTGCCTTTAAGGCCAGATCCAAAATCATCTGCTCTAGAATTTCAAAAGTTGTGGGTTCGAATCCTGCCCGAGTTATAAGCTTGTTTTTACAGAACTGAGGGGAAAGTACTGAGTATGCAGTCCTTTACACACACCGGTGTACGGTAAAACCAAGTGTTACTCTTTATTACTCTAAATTTAACATCTAGTTTATGTACAGTGTACATGGTGTATAGTTTTTTTTTGTATTGTATATCTGCAGGCATAAACAAAGGAAGATTGTCAGTTATTCTAATGGAGGACAGACAGGGACGTGAGATAAACATCAACGCTCTGTTAGTGCAGAAGGGGTTTGGCCAGAGCACAGGTCCAGGGTAAGTGACCAATGGTCATTGGTTCAATTCCCAGCATAGCATAGTTTGTTTATTAAAAAACCACAATGGATATGACTATACATACTTCATACATATTCATGAACGATTGCTGAAATTTAACTGGTCACTTCACCACCACAGGTCAGGTGATATTTTTGCTCTTTACCAAGCCCAGATAAGTATTTACGCACGGAGAAACGTCGAACATGCAATAGTCTACTACGCAATTAGCTTTATGATGCAATAATGGAAATGTTATATGGGTGTAGCATGCAGTTGCTACATGTGCATGGAAAGTATCACAAAACTCTTCCTAACTTAAGACTAATCTTAGGACAATCCTGCATTGTAGCATGCAGACCTTAAGATTAATACTAAGACGAGTCCTAACTCTTTGTGAAATCGACCCCTGTGCATTTAACAACCTTATAGCGTTGAGCGCATGATATTATTCTTCCCTCATCTTCCCCCATATTCTTTCATCAGGTCAGTGAGTGCAGCCATCATCTTTGAAATGCCCCACCTTGACATCTCCGATGACGACACTCTCCAGAACCAAGACCCATCCTTCTCTGATCCCGAAACCGACACCCAACCGGACACCCCATCCCATATTCCCAAGACAAACAGTGTGGTCGTGGAGAATCGCATCTCACCGTCACCAACTCGGTCCAACACGCTTTCGTCCAAGGCTAGAAGTCAGTATACTGCGGTTCATGTCAGCCACGTGGAGTCGCCGGCGTGTTTGTTTATTCAGCTCTCAACGGCGGGTACTGATGGTCTTAACAGGTGGGTTACAAAGATGTTGACATTTATACTATTTCTCAAGTACAGTTAATCAGTCAATCTATCAATGAATAAATCAATGAATAAATCAATCATTATTGCTTATTATTATTGGTTTATTTAATCTGAATAAAAAAAACCACAAGGTTGACAGCATTCAAATTTACAAAGTTTTTACTGAGTAATATACAGGTCGATCAATCAATCAATCATTCAATCAATCGGTCATTTAATCGATCAATCAATCACTACTACTTATTACTATTGGTTTATTTAATCTGAATAAAAAAACAACCACAAGGTTGACAGCATTCAAATGTACAAAGTTTTTCTGAGTAATATACAGGTCGATCAATCAATCAATCATTCAATCAATCACTACTACTTATTACTATTGGTTTATTTAATCTGAATAAAAAAACAACCACAAGGTTGACAGCATTCAAATGTACAAAGTTTTTCTGAGTAATATACAGGTCGATCAATCAATCAATCATTCAATCAATCACTACTACTTATTACTATTGGTTTATTTAATCTGAATAAAAAAACAACCACAAGGTTGACAGCATTCAAATGTACAAAGTTTTTCTGAGTAATATACAGGTCGATCAATCAATCAATCATTCAATCAATCACTACTACTTATTACTATTGGTTTATTTAATCTGAATAAAAAAACAACCACAAGGTTGACAGCATTCAAATGTACAAAGTTTTTCTGAGTAATATACAGGTCGATCAATCAATCAATCATTCAATCAATCGGTCATTTAATCGATCAATCAATCAATCACTACTACTTATTACTATTGGTTTATTTAATCTGAATAAAAATAAAAAAAAACACAAGGTTGACAGCATTCAAATTTACAAAGTTTTTACTGAGTAATATACAGGTCGATCAATCAATCAATCATTCAATCAATCGGTCATTTAATCGATCAATCAATCAATCAATCACCACTACTTATTACTATTGGTTTGTTTAATCTGAATAAAAATTAAAAAAATCACAAGGTTGACAGCATTCAAATTTCCACAGTTTTTACTGAGTAATATACAGGTCGATCAATCAATCAATCATTCAATCAACCGGTCATTTAATCGATCAATCAATCAATCAATCAATCAATCACTACTACTTACTATTATTGGTTTATTTAATCTGAATAAAAATAAAAAAAAACACAAGGTTGACAGCATTCAAATTTCCACAGTTTTTACTGAGTAATATACAGGTCGATCAATCAATCAATCATTCAACCAATCAATCAATCATTCATCCAATCATTCAATCGCTCAGTTTGATTTTTTTGTTTACATTTCAAAGCAAGCTTTTTGATTCATTCACAAAATACACAGACTAATAAAGAAAAACTAACAAATTACATAAATGGACAGGAAATATCTGTTACAAAAACAGGTCAGTAGCTACATGTACATGTAGGATTGAAATTACATCAAAATTAATAGTTTTAAGAAAGTGGACACTATTGGTAATTGTCAAAGACTAGTCTTCTCACTTGGTGTATCTCAACATATGCATAAATGAACAAACCTGTGAAAATCTGAGCTCAATCGGTCGTCGAAGTTGCGAGATAATATTGAAAGAAAAAACACCCTTGTCACACGAAGTTGTGTGCTTCCAGATGCTTGATTTCGAGACCTCAAATTCTAGTTCAGAGGTCTCAAAATCAATTTCGTGGAAAATTACTTCTTTCTCGGAAACTATGGCACTTCAGAGGGAGCCATTTCTCACAATGTTTTATGTTATCAACCTCTCCCCATTACTTGTCACCAGTTAAGGTTTTATGCTAATAATTATTTTGAGTAATTACCAATAGTGTCCACTGCCTTTAAAATCCTGCATTTAGTGAGAAAGCCAAAGTTAATCAGCATTTTTTGTCAAGTACTCCTCTTATGAATAAAGTAGAATTTTTATTTTTTTTTTAACTTCCTCCATTATACGATTGAGAAACATAATGGAGAATTTGAGTGGCCTTGCTTATCTGGTTTATCCCCTACATCCAATTCAACTGGCACTGGTCCAAGGTCTATAGGCGTTTCCCAATGGATTTGCATTTGCAATGCCTTAGTGCAGAGTGTTTCGGTCTGCATTACCGAAACGCAGGGTTAAGCAAACACAATTAGTTTAGTATGGCATGGTAGACAAGGATTGAAATCAGAATACCAGAGTCCATTCAATGTCATTATCAGTGAACTGTAATTTGTTGTAGAGACCCCATTTCGTGATCAACCAATCATTTGCCCTTAAATTTTTCAGTGACTAGTCAGCAGGACCATGTGTCGATTTCACAAAGAGTTAGGACTCGTCTTATCTCGAGTTAGGACGAGTAACTCGTCCTAACTTAGGATTAATCTTAAGGTCCGCATGCTACAGTGCAGGGTTGGGACTCGTCCTAAGTCCTAAAATTAGTCTTAAATTAGGAAGAGTTTTGTGAAATCGACGGCAGGGCCCGATATACATGTAGAGCTGCTTAGCACAAAAATTAGCTTAGCATGAAATATCTTTATTGATAAAAACAGGGTTACCAACCAAATTTCCACGTGAGTTTCAGGATATGCAAACAACAGCTGAATACCAGTAACAAGCAATTTATGCAACAAATGGAAATTTGGTTGGTATTAATCCTGTTTGGATCAAGGAAGAAATTTCGTGCTAAGGAAATATTTCTGCTTAGCAGCTCTATGAAATTGGGCCCAGTTAGCCTGTCATTTTGCTGGCCCGCCAGCTTTTTCACTGGTCTGTTGTTTGAGATTTCCTTTCAACATAATACTAGCATTGGACTACGTGATTTGAAGCAATAACAATAATAATAAAAGACATTTTTATATAGGGCCAAATCCATTAAAAATGCTTGCAGGCGCTTTACATGTACAACAATAACAACTATAACATTAAACCACAGAAAGCAAAATCATTTAAGGTCAAGATAAAGTAAGACCCACAAATGTGGTCATAAAACAATAAAGGTACATGTACTGTACATGTACAAGTAAGTAAACAGGTATATACATGTATAATACATATAAACAATCAAGCACATTAGTAAAAACCACATAAAATCTATAGATCCAGAAAAATTACCCTTATATACACTTGCAGAAAAGGGAAACAAAATGCAACCAAAACTTATTGTCGCAGTTTGTTGTTGCATATTAGGAAACATGAACCTGTGTCTGTTATTCTAAGAGACTTACACTGGCTACCTATTCACTCTCGCATTTCATTCAAAATATTGTTGTTAGCATATGAATGTTTTTATGATTTTGCGCCTCCTTATTTGACAGAGCTGTTAACATTGTGCACACCTTCTAGAAATCTTCGTTCGAACAAGAAAAAGTTGTTTGTTATTCCACCAGTGATAACCAAATCATATGGTGAACGCAGCTTCGTTCACACTGCCTCAACCTTATGGAACAATCTCCCGGAACACATAAAAAACATTGATTCCATTATTAGGTTTAAGATTGCTTTAAAGACGCACTTATTTATCATTTAATTCATCCATTTTATTTGTTACCCAGTACGTCTTGTCTTTGTATTCTGTTGTGTTTTTCTCAGAAGCGCTTAGGGACATGTTTGATTTCTATGTGTTATGCGCTATATAAGAATGGTTAATTATTATTATTATTAACAATCGGTGGTTTTTCTTGTATACAATCAACTATTCAGCAGCATATTTCGTTTGGCCCCCGCACTCAGGCCCCCGTACCCCCTTTCAATGTTGGCTGTCCTTGCGCGGTCTCTGGCGTTCCCATCAACATTTGGCGGGGGGACGGGGGGATGAGGGGCAGGGTAAGAGAATGTTTATTGTCACTGGGAATTGGACAGCGAATGTTTATTATGTAACATTGTGAATGGTTGCCCGGAGAAGGATACAATTCTGACTGATCCTCGGTTGTTTTAACTGGCATTCGACCACTGTTTAAGGCACTGGACACCTTTGGTGATTGTCAAATACCAGTTTTCTCAACATATTCATAAAATAACAAACTTGCGAACATCTGAGATTAATTGGTCGTCAAAATTGCGAGAAAATAATGGAGAAAACACACCCTTTTCTCACAAGTTGTGTGCTTTCAGATGGTTGTTTTCGAGACCTCAGCCGAGGTCTCAAATTCAATTCAAATATATAGGAGTGAGAACTAACTTTTTTTTCACAAAAACTACGTTACTTCAGAGGAAGCTGTTTTTCACAAAGTTGTATACTACATGTATCAACAGCTCTCCATTGCTCATTAACAAGTAAATTTGTATGCTTACAATTATTTTGAGTAATTATCATTAATAGTCGATGCTTTTAAGGGGGAACACTGCCTAAGGCCGTGTCCGAAACGGCGACTTCGGCTACAGCTACGGCTAGATCGCGCGCGTCTGCCTATTCTTCAACACTGGTAGACGCGCTGATCTAGACGTAGCTGTAGCCGAAGTCTTCGTTTCGGACACGACCTAAGAAGCTGCACATTTTATAATACCTGACAAAAAAACCTCAGCCCGATCAGCCTGTTCCTTTTAGTATTACTTTGTTATTTGTTGTTACAATTTAAGAAAGTAATGATTGTAAAGCATGTTTTTTTTCTCCCCTCATCTCTCGACAGCTTGCTAGAGTCCATGACTCTTAATTACCAACATACAGAGATGGAGGAAGGGGACACATTGTGGCAAGAGGGGGACCTATGTAGCGCCCTCTATGTCAAGGAAGGGGCGTGGTGCCGTGGGCGTGTCAAGACGGTCCTACCGGACAACAATGCAGTGGTGAGTAAAATCAATCAATCAATCAATCAATCAATCAATTGAAACATTTTTATGTCGCCATGTTCTGTTCGATCATTGCTCATGTCGCCTTACAGTCAGGTCTGGTGAGATTTGAGTTACGTCTTAAACTATGTACATGTGTTGTAGGTGATTGTCTGATGTTGTTAGGAAGACTGTTTCGTATCTTGGGGTCCACGACAGAAAAGGCGTGTTCACCCCCAACTGATCTTTTATTGATATCAAAAATGAAGTGTACATAATATCCAAATTGCATTTACATGTACATGTATGGTAAACAAACACTTTACAAACAGGTTTAAATAGCATTTCTGTCAAAAACAAATTCGCGCAAGTACTTCTTTTAAGCAACAATTCTTCAATTTTGTTGTTTTCCCCTGAACACCCCTTGCTATTTACAAAAACGAGATACTGACTTTTTTTCTCAAACAATTAAGTTTTGTTTCACTCCTTATCATCCCCTAAGGGGGTGTGGCCTGTACTTCCCTCCCTCAGCTTACCCAACAATCTAATTCTTGTTTCCAATGTCAGCATAAAGCGTCTCCTCCGTGTTGATAATTCTTGCCAATCCTCGCGATAGATTCAAGTCAGCGTAGATCAGACCTTCCACATTCCTTTGTCTTGGGTCATCCTTGACGAGACCGTCCTCACTACGGTCTGCCATCCGCTCTAGTCCGGCCTGGGCTTGGGTCATGGTGCTTGCTCGGAGTTTGGCGGAGAGATGGTACGGAATGACGCGAGGGGGTTTCTGACCGAAGGGTTGACTGTCAACGACGCGTTGCAAAGCCTTCACAGCGACAGTTGGTTTCTTATGCTCAGAGGGAGTTTCAGTGGAGCCGCGACTTTTGTCCACCACAGCATACATGGACTCAGGCTGATTCTGTTTATCTTTACGTTTCTCCCCATCCTTGACTGATCCACCAGTTTCAGCGGACAGAGGAATCTCTTGATCATGTTTTGTCTCTGCCTGCTGGTGTAAGTCCGGTGTCACTACCACAGTAACTGTTTCGCTTGGGGACTCAACTGACCTCTCGCCTGCAGAGCTAGTGTGCTCATTTTCTTGATCACACCTTAGAGTGTCTCTGTGCAGTTGGGTTTCTGATATCCCGTCTGCATCACTTTCTCCTCCATCATCTTGAGGTGTGTGAGATTGACGTCTATTGATAGTCTTGGATTGAGATTGTCCTCTGAAGACAAGAAAGTACAGGAGGATAACAATGAGGAGAACTAAGAAACCGGCTCCTACAGCTCCTCCTACTAAGATGACTGTAGAGTCAGGAGATCCTGAAGAAGGGTTCTTACTGTCAGGATCGGGATCAGGATCTTGTTGGTCTAGTCGATCTCTCGGTGCGGGTTCAGTGCTGCTGAGTGCAGGGTACCTGGACGTGGTCACTGTCAGTTGAGATGTCAGCACTTCACTTGTGGTTACTTCATTCTGATGAACAAGTAACAAGCCACTGGTAGTCTTACCAGTAAATGATGTGGCTCCGTTAAACACCTTACATTTCACTGTAGTGCCGTTGTCTCTTATTGTCAATCCCAGTATTGTCATTTGTTCACAGCTATCACAAAATTGAAATCGATAACTTTCCGTTACTCTTTGCCATGAGCCACCAGGATTAAGGTACTTTGGTTTGATGAACCATTTGTAGTGCAGTTGGTACTCGATTATTGACCGCGATTGGCAATGAAACGTTGCATCCTGACCCACTTCGTATCTACCGATCTGAGACCGTGTGACAGTAGTGTCTATCGGATCAACTACAGTCAGTCTAGCTGATTCAGAGGTTTCACGTTCTTGCGGATTCTTGTTGATAAAGCAGGCATAATATCTGCCATTTCCCGGGCTCCAATTGTTTATGTGTAAAGTCCACGTACAGCCTTGCTTTGAGACCGTGTACCTCTCACTGCCAGGGAATCTGTTATACACCACAGTGCCTTTGGACAAGTACTCGGTCGATGTCGTCGCCCTCGTCATTTTACGCACCCAGTAGAGATCATAGGGAGACCCACTTCCAGTGCACTTTATATTCTTGAGAGAGCAACTCAATGTCACATTTTGTCCTGTCAATGCGAGGGTGTCAACTGGGTGACTGCTGAAATAATACGGCATCCCACATGACCCAACAATCGATGTCACAAAAAGAATGAGCAGAAACATTGTGGCTGATGATACGTGTTTAATTAGCGATGAAACAACATCAAACTGCAGTCTTCACATTGATATGAAAAACCAGAGATCCTTACGACTCACTCGTCAACTTCTAACTAACTTGGAAACAAGACAATCAGCTTTATAAAAACCTCAAACCTGGAAATAACTTCAGAAAATACAGCATTGGTAAAGAAAGCTATGTTTACACTCTAAATTGTCTGTATTTTTTCCCCTCATTTTATTTTAAAAATACTTCCTTCATTGCGGTTTAAAGCAAACATGCCTAAAAAAACTGTAATGATGTAAATGATGGTTTTTAAAGTTCAAAGGCTGAGTGACATACGAGATTCAGAAAAAAGATAAACAGCAGATCAAATACCAATTGCCGTTCTCTGATTATGAGCTTCATCATGTTTTATTTCCATCATTAAATGTAACAAATGTGATGGGCTCTGCAAAAATGAGTCACAAGGGGGACAATTGACTTATTGGGTTTTATACATGGCCGAAAAGAGCAAACAACAAGCTTCATTAGGTGTTCGTGCTGATGCACGTACACCTATTGTTATTGCTCTGTTTTTTTTTTCTTCTCCATCTTCCTTCTTCTTCCCATCAACTCTTATCTACAGCATAACTCAAGATTCAAGCCAAACTGAACCTTGAAACTCACCAGACAATTGAACCTCAATACGAAGACGGCACAGTTTTCATTACGTCATGATGACGTCATTAGGTGTCAAATTACAGGGTTTTTAAAGTTGAAAAGGGACCATTTTCGTTTTGCTGTATCTCAACGAATATGAAAGCTATGATGTTCAAAGTTTTCGCATCTGATAGACCAAGACTGGGGCAACATTTGAAAAGTTAACGCCAAAATCGTACGACCTTAGCATCCGGGTCGTTACCCTGGGTCGAAGTTCACCTTCGGGTTTTTTTCGTCAAAAAACAACTTTCGAGCTTTTCTACGGAATAACTCAAGATTGAGATTGAATAGAATGTTGAAACTCAACAGTTAGTTGAACCTCAGTATCAAGACAACACATACTTAATTACGTCATTATGACGTCATCGGGAATTGAATTACGTTAGATCAAAGTTTAATATTTGTAAAAATCATAACTCAAAAACTATGATTCGGATTTTGACAATCTACACATCATCGGATAGATCATTAAAAGTTGGACAAATGCTTCACAGAACACGTAAAATATTTTTAATACTTCTAGTGCAAAACAAAATTTGAAAATTTCATAAAATCTTATCGTATTCATGTTTTTAAAACTACTGATCATTTCAACGTAATTTTTGTTTCAGATTGTAAAACAGCAATCCCGCTCAATCTTTTGCACAGAAATAACAAAATTTGGACCTTTACATCAGTCGAAAAGGGACGTCAAAGCACCTGTTGACCCACGCGTTTACCCCATTTTGATCAACAACGCACGCTATGTACGCTATGCAGTGCAAGCGCGGGAATTCCCAAAAGTGCTCTCTTTAGTCCAGCGAAAGAGGGCGCTGTAACGTTTTTAGTAACATCGAGCGCTGAGTGAACCGCGGTGAATCGCAATAGTTGAGTAATAATGAACAACGTCTCGCACCAAAACTACAAGTAGGAATACATATGCATTGATGTTATAAGATACATTATACACCTTCAGATAGTCCATCACATAATTATAAAATGTTTACAAGTCATACATCAGCTGAAAGGTTTTAATGAACTAGTCAGGATCTACACAAATGAAATCAGTTTAAACTTGGCTTCTTGTTCAAACCAGAGGTTGAAAATAATTGGTCAAAGAAAAATAATTTCACAACCACACATTTGATTTTTTATATATTTATACGTCATTGGGTAGGTATGTAACAACTTAAGAAACGATACACAACATTGACTATTAAACCTTGACCTCCAGTTAAACAGGAAGATTCAGTTAATTATTTGAAAAAATATTACCCCAGAACCAGAAATTAGTTGTTTATTATCTGAACGTCGTCAGATAAGGCTTTGAAAAACATTACTAACGCTATAATTTGTGACCTGACAAAATTGTCTTCCGGTTCAAACCGGATGTTTAATATTTGAAAAAAATCATAACATCTGAACCATACATTGGATTTTTTTCAATCTATGCATCATCTGAAAGGTCTTAATAGACTTATCACGTGCTATACAATATGCGACCCTGTTTGACCTTGACTTCCAGTTAAAGTTGGAAACTGATATATAATGTTTGAAAAATTAAAAAATCCTAAACCACATGATTTGATTTTTATCATCTATACGTCAAAAGAAAGAACTCAAAAGACATCACCAACGCTACCAAGTGTGACCTCATTTGACAGTACCTTCCGGTTCAAAACGGAAGTTGAAACTTTATATTTGAAAAAATCATAACTTCTAAACCAAATATTGGATTTTTACAACCCATCCATCATTTAAAAGGTCTTAATAAACTTATCACGCGCTACATAAAAAGTAACCCCTATTTGACCTTTTATCCGATGCAAACCGGAAGTTGGTGTTTAATTTGTAAACAAATCATAACTCCTTAACCAGTCATTGGATTGATGAGGTAAATGTTGTCACCAATTCATTCACTCACTCACCACGAACACCTTGTTTTTGTAATAAACAAAAACTGTACATGTACCTCTAGTTTTGACATATCTTACACACTTTTGTGATGTTTGGATCAAAGTAATGACTTTTTACAAAACAGATTATGTCACAGTCTGAAAATAACCTACATTGGGGAAACAGTCGTTTCATAAAAACATCAACCATTGATAATGTGTATCGCGATTCAGAAACGCACTGCATTGTGGGAAGGAATATGGGGCGGTTACTGTGCAGTTTGTACGACTCGCGCACGCAACGCCTATACCTTTGTGTGCGTTGAACAGCGCCCTCTCTTGAGATTTTGCTATTCGCGATAAACCTTATGTATAGGGGATGAACAGAAAATATGTTTTATTCACATTTATCCTTAACAAACAAAGTGTTTTTTTTTTCAAAAATGTGAAAATATAGGCCCTATAAAGGACCATAAAACAAATAAATAAAATAAAAACTCCCATCATTCAACAGCCCTGTACTGAAATGTGGGTTGTGCGACAAGCGACTCATTTTTGTAGAGCCTGTCACACTAAATCTTTCTTCCATTATTTCATCAGGAGGTAGCATGATTTTTAAACCTAGTTTAAATGCACCTCATTTATGGAACAATCTCCCTCTACACATCAAACAAGCCACCACTATCTATCACCACTACCGCTATCACTATCTCAAGTTTCAAGTTTCAAGACTCTTCTCAAAACATTTCTGATCAATTCCTCATTGAAAAACATAGTTATTCTTTTGTTCCTCTAAGCGCTTAGAGACTTTCTTTAGGCGCTATAAAAATGCAGTTGTTATTACTATTATTAGTTGCTGTCCTACTATAAGTTATCACACAAGCGCGAGTGGAATACGGAAAAATACATTGCTTCTGCGTCCCATATCCAACGAGGCCGAAAGTCGAGTTGGATATGGTACGGAGACGCGCTAGATTTTTTTGTATTCCACGAGCGCGCGTGTTGTAACAAATTTATAAATTTATCTTCCAGTCTCACGTGTAATGCGCAAAGTTTAAAATTTCAGAACGTTATTTCGCGAAGCAACAAACAGCATGCACGCGCACGTTATTTTGCGACGAACAGCATGCACGCGCACAAAGTTTAGAACCATAGTTTTTGCACTGTCCGTATACGGAGCGTGGCGCATTGGGCCGTATTCATAAAAAAACACAATTGCCTTTTCTAGGCTTTTGCCTAGCTACATCTTTATACTATACATCCTGTATAAAGATGTAAGGAAAAACCTAGAAAAAGCAATTGCTATTTTTTTATGAATAGGGCCAATGACACTCACAATACGCATTGTGCAATAAAAACAGAGGAAGTAGGATATAAAAACAGAGGAAGTAGTATATGTTTTTATCACCCTATTAGTTGGAGCGTCTGATTGGTGGATTAGCACATACTGGAAGATAAAGTTAATTAATTGCTTAATTGAAAGCCTCAGTTAGGGTACTGATTTCATCTCAAATGTACACTTGATAAAGGAAACTCAGATTTATTGGCATCCTCAGTGGTCTGTGGTTTGTTTGTTCATTTTCTTTGACTTCCTTCCCTGTGTATATTGAAGAAATGCCCCGAGCACATGACTGATGTTAATATGTAAATATCGTGTCTCTACACGTTTTTGTAATCATCAGATCTTTAGGATGCGTTGTAATTAGCCTTCCGATTCGTTAGAGGTTGGCCTAAGTCCTTTGGCGCTTACAAAATTAAAAACCAAAATGTAGGCTGCTTGTTTTTCAGTGAGCAGTCACCCAAGCATTAATTATTTTCTGACTTTTTGGTGTCATATAAAAGTTGAGTTCATAACCTATCCATACATCTAAACCTTTTCCGCCAGACATGCCAGAATCATATATTTTTTATTCGGCAGCATTTTAAAAGTGTGTAGTTTTTTTAAAGACATTACACAATCTTAGTAGCATGACAACTAAGCATGCCAACAAATACATCATGTATTATTCAAAAGAATTTGAGGGTGTACACATTAATGACAGTCAGCAGTTTGATGCATGAATTCTAGTGAGAGCGCCCTCATTAGTCAGAAAAGAGCCAGCTGACTCTTGAGCCAAGGCACTGTGTAGGGATTAAACGGATGTATGTAACAATGAATTGAACCAGGGATAGGTCTATCTCTCTGTATTTACACAGAGTCAGATTTTAACCACTGTCCCAAAGTGGATTTAAGGAAAGCACATAATGGCAAAATATACCTGGGGCTTATTCGTACATTGTAAGTTGTCCAATTTCATAGCTTTTGGTTTAGGACTACCTCTTGAAATAGAGGGAAGAAAGGGTCTGCAGCCCTTCATCATTGTTTTATAAGTACTCTTGTTATTATTATAGGATGCATTACAGCATTAACTGTACAGTGATATACTCCCCTCCCTAATCTTACCCACAATCTAATTCTTGTTTCCAATGTCAGCATAAACCGTCTCCTCCTCCGTGTTGATGATTCTTGCCGATCTTCGCGATAGATTCAAGTCAGCGTAGATCAGACCTTCCACATTCCTCTGTCTTGGGTCATCCTTGACGAGACCGTCCTCACCACGGTCTGCCGTCTGCTCTAGCCCGGCCTGGGCTTGGTGGGTCATGGTGCTTGCTCGGCGTTTAGAGAGATGGTACGGAATGACGCGAGGGGGTTTCTGACCGGACGCGACGCGTCCCGGTACCGGCAAAGCTTTCACAGCGACGGTTGGTTTCTCACGCTCAGAGGGAGTTTCATTGTGAATGGCGCCCAGTGTCTTACTTTTGGCGCGACTTTTATCCACCGCGGCATACATGGACTCAGGATGAATCTGCTTACCTTCACGTTTCTTCCCATCTTTGACCAATCCACCAGTTTTAGTTGACAGAGGTTTGTCCACATTGTCCTGATCATGTTGTGATGGACTTTCAGTGGAAATGGCGCCCAATGTTTTACTTTTGGCGCCACTTTTATTCACCACAGCATAAGAGGACTCAGGATTAATCTGTTTGTCATTGCGTTTCTTGACTGATCCATCAGTTTCAGCTGACAGAGGAATGTCTTGATCTTGTTTTGTCTCTGCCTGCTGGTGTAAGTCCGGCGTCACTACTACAGCAACTGTTTCGCTCGGGGACTCAACTAACCTCTCGCCTGCAGAGCTAGTGTGCTCATTTTCTTGATCACACCTTGGAGTGTTTCCGTGCAGTTGGGTTTCTGATATCCCGTCTGCATCACTTTCTCCTCCATCATCTTGAGGTGTGTGAGATTGATGTCTATCGATAGTCTTGGATTGAGATCGTCCTCTGAAGACAAGAAAGTACAGGAGGATAACAATGAGGAGAACTAAGAAACCAGCTCCTACAGCTCCTCCTACTAAGATGACTGTAGAGTCCGTAGATCCTGAAGAAGGGTTCTTACCGTCTGGATCAGGATCTTGCTTCTTGGTCGGTAGAGTGGATGGGGTCTGGGGTGCAGTTGGGGTAGGCTGTCGGTCTGGTCGATCTCTCGGTACGGGTTCAGTGCTGCTGAGTGCAGGGTACCTGGAAGTGGTCACTGTCAGTTGAGATGTCAGCACTTCACTTGTGGTTACTTCATTACGATGAACAAGCAGCAAGCCACTGGTAGTCTCACCAGTAAATGATGTGGCTCCGTTAAACACCTTACATTTCACTGTAGTGCCGTTGTCTCTTGTTGTCAATCTATGCATTGTCATTTGTTCACAGCTATCACAAAATGTAAATCGATAACTTTCCCTTACTCGTTGCCATAAGCCACCACCAGGATTATTGTACTTTAATGGTTTGATGAACCAAACGTATTTCAGTCGGTACTCAATGATTGGTCGCATTTGGCAACGAAATTTCGCACTCTGACTCACGTTTCTCTCAATCTGAGACGGTGTGACAGTAGTGTCTATCGGATCAACTTCAGTTAGTCTAGCTAGATCAGAGGTTTCACGTTCTTTGTTATATATAACGTAGATATAGCAGGCATAATATCCGTTGTCTCTCTGGTTCACATTGTGTATGCGTAAAGTCCACTTACAGCCTTGTTGTGAGACTGTGTACCTCTCACTGTCGGCTATGTTATAATCCACCACCTTGCCTCTTGACAAATACTCGACCACATTTGTTGCCCTCATCATCTTACGCACCCAGTGAAAATTATAGTTGTACTCACTTTCAGCGCATCGTACATTATCGATATTGCAACTCAATGTCACACTCTGTCCTGTCAATGCGAGGGTGTCAACTGGATGTCTGCTGAAATATAACATCCCACGTGACCCAACAATCCAAGTCATAACAAGAATGAGCAGAAACATTGTAGCTGATGATACGTGTATAATGAGCGATAAAACAACAGCAAACTGCAGTCTTCACATTGATATGAAAAACCAGAGATCCTTACGACTTGCTCGTCAACTTCTAACTAAACTTGGAAACAAGACAATCAGCTTTATAAAAACCTCAAACCTGGAAATAACTTCAGAAAATACAGCATGGGTAAAGAAAGCTATGTTTACACTCTAAATTGTCTGTATTTTTTCCCCTCATTTTATTTTAAAAATACTTCCTTCATTGTGGTTTAAAGCGAACATGCCTAAAAAAACTGTAATGATGTAAGTGATGGTTTTTAAAGCCTTCAAAGTCTGAGTGAGCGTACAAGATGCAGAAAGAAAGAAGATTTACAGCAGAGCAAATAACCGTTTAAAGATGCTATGTCAGATTTTATGCCTCAAACATTAAAAAATTTATTTTTTTGGAGTGAATGGTATTTCAATGAGTATCACCCGCTCTAACGAAAAAAAGTTTAACTTTTACTTTTAATGGTCAGGAACCATGACAAAAATGTAAAACGTTTCTTATAAAACACATAAGAATTGGTCACGTGATATATTGTCGGAATCCCGACAAAAACTAATTTTGAGCACTTGATTTCACTGCTACTAATAATTGGCGGACTTTTTTGAGCAATGGCTCAAATGAAAGCTTGTTACTTTCTCGACCCCCATCAAAATACCTATTAAATTTTAAATCAAAAATTTTGGGTCAAATCGGCCAAAAATCTGACATAGCATCTTTAATAAAAACATCAACCATTGATGTATAGGGGATAAACAGAAAGTACATGTTTTGTTCACATCGATCAAAAGCAATATTTTTGTAATAACAAAATGTGAGAATATAGACCCTAACTAATCATAAAACCACATGAAAAAAATATTTAAAAACCTATTTTTTTTTTCACCCTTCCATCACTCACCAGCCCTGTACTGGAAAGTGGGTTGTGCGACAAGTGACTCATTTTTGTAGAGCCTGCCACAAATCGTTCTTCCATTATTTCATCATGAGTTGAAGCGTGACCTTTACACTAGTTTAAAGACAGTGGACACTATTGGTAATTGTCAAAGACCAGTCTTCTCACTTGGTGTATCTCACATACATGTATAGGCATAAAATAACAAACCTGTGAAAATTTGAGCTCAATTGGTCATCGAAGTTGCGAGATAATAATGTAAGAAAAAAACACCCTTGTCACACGAAGTTGTGTGCTTTCGATCAGATGCTTGATTTTGAGACCTCAAACTCTAAATCTAAGGTCTCGAAATCAAACTCGTGGAATATTACTTCTTTCTCGAAAACTACATGTACATTACTTCAGAGAGGGCCGTTTCTCACAACGTTTTATACCATCAATATGATCAATCTCTCCCCATTACTCGTTACCAAGTAAGGTTTTATGGTCTGTGGTTTGTTTGTTCATTTTCTTTGACTTCCTTCCTTAATATATTGAAGAAATGCCCAAAGCACATGACTGATGTTAATAAATATCATGTCGACTCACTCGTCAACTTCAAACTAAACTTGCAAAATGACAACCAGTTTCTAAATAAAGTTTTGGTAAAGAAAGCTTGTTTTTCAGACTTTTCTGTTTTTCTATCACTTCCTTCCTTGTAATTGGTTAAAGCCAGTGGACACTATTGGTAATTGTCAAAGACTAATCTTCACAGTTGGTGTATCTCAACATATGCATAAAATAACAAACCTGTGAACATATGAGCTAAATCGGTGGTCGAAGTTGCGAGATATTAATGAAAGAACAAAACAACCTTATCGCACCATGTCACACAAAGGTGTGTGCTTTCTGATGCTTGATTTCGAAACCTCAATTTCTAAATCTGAGGTCACGAAATCAAATTCGTGGAAAATTATTCTTCTTTCTTGAAAACTACGTCACTTCAGAGGGAGCTGTTTCTCACAATGTTTCATACTACCAACCTCTCCCCATTACTCGTAATCAAGAAAGGTTTTATGATAACAATTATTTGCAGTAATTACCACTAGTGTCCACTGCCTTTAAAAACAAAGCGCCTTAAAAAAAACATAAAACCTGGAAATGATTTCAGAAAAAACACACTTTTTATTTAGACTTGTTTACATTCTCGATAGTCTGTGTTTTCTTCGTTTATTGCTTTTATTGAAGGTCAAAGGCAAAACGCCCAACAAATTAAATGCTGTATATAATCATTTTTAAAAGCAAGAGACACAATTAGGCTGAGCGTACAAGATGCAGAAAAGATAAAATACTGCAGACTGTTTCTAAATTGAAGATTATGTTCAGATTATTTTCTTAGCACAACAACACAAAATATTTTTCTCTATTGTTCTTCCTCTTCTGCATCAAAGTCAGAAGAATTCCCGCCTTGATTTGATTAATATAAACATGTCTTTGGTTGTGTCAAGCAGGAAGTATTTTTTGATCGTTTGTTCCTTATAAGTTTTGGAAAGACCCCTGCCCTAGGAAAGTTCAGATTCTATACCTTATAATTACTGTTAGAACTGCACAGATTGTTTGTTCCTTATGAGTTTTGTAAACACCCTTGCCCTGGGAAAGTTCAGAATCTACTCTTAGAATTATTGTTAGAACTGCACAGATTGTTTGTTCCTTATAAGTTTTGTAAACACCCCTGCCCTGGGAAAGTTCAGATTCTACTCTTAAAATTACTGTTAGAACTGCACAGATTGTTTGTTCCTTATGAGTTTTGTAAACGCCCTTGCCCTGGGAAAGTTCAGATTCTACCCTTATAATTGCAGTTAGAATTGCACAGATTGTTTGTTCCTTATGAGTTTTCTAAACTCCCCTGCCCTGGGAAAGTTCAGATTCTACCCTTATAATTACTGCTAGAACTGAACAGATTGTTAGTTCCTTATGAGTTTTGTAAACTCCCCTGCCCTGGGAAAGTTCAGATTCTACCCTTATAATTACTGTTAGAACTGCACAGATTGTTTGTTCCTTATGAGTTTTGTAAACACCCCTACCCTGGGAAAGTTCAGATTCTACTCTTATAATTACTGTTAGAACTGCACAGATTGTTTGTTCCTTATGAGTTTTGTAAACACCCCTGCCCTGGGAAAGTTCAGATTCTACCCTTATAATTACTGTTAGAAATGCACAGATTGTTTGTTCCTTATGAGTTTTGTAAACTCCCCTGCCCTGGGAAAGTTCAGATACTACCCTTAGAATTACTGTTAGAACTGCACAGATTGTTTGTTCCCTTTGGAGTTTTGTGAACATCCCTGCCCTGGGAATGTTCAGATTCACTGTTATACCTGCAACGAATACTTTGCATTTTGTTTTTCTTCATTAGTTCTTTTTCCCCTCTATGTTTCCTAAAGGAGTCAAAACACTTACATCGCCTGTTTTATGTTCATATCTTCTTCCTTTAATAAAACTACACATTTGGTTTCATACAAGACAAGATTTTAAGAAAGCTTTACTTTTAGTTGAATCGATGACTATAAAAGCTTAATGTCTAGCACTGTGTCGACACCTTTTAAACATGATGGAAATAAAGATCAACTTAAACCAACAACCGACGGATGTGATTTAATGAAATAAAATTAGCACTTCACTCTAAAACTACAGCGTCAGGACTCACCCGGATTCCACTCCGGGAAGGGGGGGGGGGGGGTAGGTTGACCAGGAAACTGCTGTCAACACTAGGGATTTTAACAGCTGTTTTGCGTCCTTTTGACCCACTCCGGGTTACTTGACGCTGATTCCGGGTCTAACCCCGAAGTGGGTCAGACCCAACTTGACCTGGATCCATGGTTAATCCTGACCCAGATGTTCTCGGAGTGGATTGATATTAAATTGATGAGAAAAGTTTTAAGCTGACTGTTCTTTTGTTAACAATTTGAGCTCTTATTTTTTTTCTCAAACGGCTTATATGATTTTTCTATTTTATTTATTTAATAGCTCATTGTCCGTTTAAAGTCATATCACCGATATTAGTCATTTTGTGCCGTGTGGTAATATTTCTTGAATAAATATTGAGCAATGCATGCATGGAGGTGAAGAGATGACGTCATACCCCAGTGACCATCTAAAGATTGTATCTGAGTTTGATATGAATGTAAATAAGAAACACGAAATGGTTATAAAAGAACGTTTCACTTTGCAGTTAAATGTTGCATGTCAGATTGGTCAGCTATCCAACAAAACAAATTTTCAATCCGGAAGCATAAAGTTCTTCCCCTAGAAAGTAACCCCAAAGGAAATAAATTGGATTTCCAACACTACGTTGAGGGATATATACGATTTAAAGGGTCTATGTACTTTTTCCTAACACAAAACACAATGTCCACAGATTTACATTAAACTTACACAGTTTGAAGATTATGATGGTAGAAAGCTTCCCCTGAAATTTTACTTACTGAGGTGCTGTAGTTTTTGAGAAATGAGTAAAACTAATAGTTTTTGTCTAAGTTTTAGCATGTAAAATCGTATTAACCAGTTATGCTATGTTTATGGTATAATACCATAACTGGTTAAAGACAGTAGACACTATTGGTAATTGTCAAAGACCAGTTTTCTCACTTGGTGTATCTCAACATATACATAAAATAACAAACCTGTGAAAATTTGAGCTCAATCGGTCGTCGAAGTTGCGAGATAATAATGAAAGAAAAAAAAACAACCTTGTCACACGAAGTTGTGTGCTTTTACATGGTTGATTTCGATACCTCAAATTCTAAACTTGAGGTCTCGAAATCAAATTCGTTGAAAAATACTTCTTTCTCGTAAACTATGTCACTTCAGAGGGAGCCGTTTCTCACAATGTTTTATACCATCAACCTCTCCCCATTACTCACTACCAAGAAAGGTTTTATGCTAATAATTATTTTGGGTAATTACCAATAGTGTCCACTGCCTTTAATGGGATTTTACATGCTAAAATAATTTTCCTCTCACTTGAGACGAAAATCATTTTGTGACTTGTTTTACCCATTTCTCAAAAACTACAGAATCTCAGTTTGTAATACTTTAGGGAAGTTTTCCACTATCATTATCTTCAAACCCTGTAAGTTTAATGTAAATCTGGTGACATTTTGAAAAAAGTCCAGAATTCTTTAAAGATCTTTCAAAAACACCACTTTTCTAACAACAATCCAAGCAAATGTTTCATTCATGGATCATTAATCGGAAAAGTAAAATGTCGGATCGGTTACCATTGAAGAAAACAACATCAGTTTCAGTTTGGAGTCTCATTGCTTGTACATTTTATATCAGCGCCATTCTCCGCGGATAGTATGTTAAAAGCGACGATAAAGGATTTGCAGACCTAACCGTTGCTGAAAGGGTTGTAATTCGTATTTACAAAAAGTACAAAGATGGCGTCCATTTGACGAACACAGACTACTTGAATATCATATCTTGGTAGCTGGATGGTGAGGTTTCTTTAGGGCCAGTAGAAGCAGCTTGTCCGTGTAGTTGGGTTTCCATTTCCTCATACGCATTTGCATCTTCATATGGACCTGTCTGAGCTACACGGGTTGAATTAGGATTGGCTCTGGATCTTCTTTTGATCACGATAATGTACGGGAGTAATGCGAGGAAGAGCAGGGTGGAGATAGCAGCTAGAAACCATCCTACTAAGGTGACTGTAGAGTCCGTAGATTCTGAAGAAGGGTTCTTACTGTCAGGATCGGGATCTTGCTTCTTGGTCGGTAGAGGGCATGGGGTCTCGGGTGCAGATGGGGTAGAATGTCGGTCCGGTCGATCTCTCGGTGCGGGTTCAGTGCTGCTGAGTGCAGGGTATCTGGAAGTGGTCACTGTCAGTTGAGATGTCAGCACTTCACTTGTGGTTACTTCATTACGATGAACAAGTAACAAGCCACTGGTAGTCTCACCAGTAAATGATGTGGCTCCGTTAAACACCTTACATTTCACTGTAGTGCCGTTGTCACTTATTGTCAACCCCAGTATTGTCATTTGTTCACAGGTATCACAAAGTTGAAATCGATAACTTTCCGTTACTCTTTGCCATAAGCCACTGGAATTATTGTACTTTAATGGTTTGATGAACCAAATGTATTTCAGTCGGTTCTCAATGATTGGTCGCGTTTGGCAATGAAATCTCGCACTCTGACTCACGTTTCTCTCAATCTGAGACGGTGTGACAGTAGTGTCTATCGGATCCACTACAGTCAGTCTAGCTGTATCAGAGCTTTCAACTTTGTTGTTATATATAATGTAGATGTAGCAATAATAATATCTGCTATCTCTCTGGTTCACGTTGTGTATGTGTAAAGTCCACGTACAGCCTTGTTGTGAGACTGTATACCTCTCACTGCCAGCTATGTTATACACCACAGTGCCTTTAGACACGTACTCAGCCGATGTCGTTGCCCTGTACACAGTACGCACCCAGTGAAAATTAAAATTATTCCCACTTCCAGTACAATATTGGTCTACATTCTGGAGAGTGCAACTCAATGTCACATTTTGTCCTGTCACAGCGAGGGTGTCAACTGGGTGACTGCTGAAATACATGTAGTATGGCATTCCACATGACCCAACAATCGATGTCATAAAAAGAATGAGCAGAAACATTGTGGCTGTTGATACGATATAGAATGAGCGATGAAATAACAGTAAACTGCAGTCTTCACATTGATATGAAAACAAGAGATCCTTACGACTCACTCGTCAACTTTAAACTAAACTTGGAAACAAGACAATCAGCTTTATAAAAACCTCAAACCTGGAAATAACTTCAGAAAATACAGCATTGGTAAATAAGACTATGTTTACACTCTCAATAGTCTGTCTTTTTCCCCTCATTTTACTTAAATGCTTCCTTCATTGTGGTTTAAAGGGAACACGCCTAAAAAAAAAACTGTAATGATGTAAATGATGGTTTTCAAAATTCAAAGTCTGAGTGAGCGTACAAGATGCAGAAAGAAAGAAGATATACAGCAGAGCAATAGTGCAAGCCGCTCTCCGGTTATGAGCCTTATCATGTTTTATTTCCATCGTTAAATGTTACAAATGTGATGGGCTCTGCAAAAATGACTCATTGGGTTTTATACATAGCTGAAAAGAGCATACAACGAGCTTCATTTTAAAGCCATTGGACCCTTTCGGTAAACAGTGTTGTCCAAGGCCCACACTTTGTGTACCACAACTTCTATATCAAATAACAAACCTATGAAAATTTAGGCTCAATCGGTCATCGGAGTTGGGAGAAAACAACGAAAAAACCCACCCTTGTGTCCGCGCCTTTCGCCGTGTCATGACATGTGTTTAAAATAAATCCGTAATTCTCGTCGTTAACGAGAATTTATATTGTTTTTGCTGTTTTCTCAAAAAGTAAAGCATTTCATGGAATAATATTTCAAGAGAAGTCTTTCACCATTGCCTTCTGTAAACCCTGTGAGTTATTTGTAAATCTGTGAACTTTTTTTTTTTTTTCTGAACCGAAAGGGTCCAATGGCTTTAACATGTCTTACACACTTGTGTGGTGTTTGGTTCAAAAGTTATGACCTTTTGAAAAATATACTATGTCACAATCTGAGAATAACCCATACTGGGGAAACAGCCCGTTTAATAAAAACATCAACCATTGATGTAAAGGGGATAAACAGAAAGTATTCGTTTTATTCACCTTTATCGACCAAAAACAACGTTTTTTTTAATGAAAATGTGAAAATATAGGCCCTAAAGAAGCATAAAACCACATAAAAAATAAATAAAAAAAATAAATAGGGGAATCAATGTGTGGTGAAGAGGTTTTCATCTAGTGGTTTAATCCCGCCGAGGCCTGGTTCTTGATAATTTTAACGAGACGAAGTCGAGGTTAATTATCAAGAACCAGGCCTCTAGTTGAAAACGGATTCAACACACTTTGATTCCCATTCATACATTGTAAATTATACCTTTTCGGTCAAAAAACATCAATACTTTTTTTTCAAAAAAGTAAAATAAATTCAAAAATTCTAATTATTTAATGATTTCTGTCAACACAACACCCCTCACAGCTATGAAATGGTAAAGCCCTCCGTCGCCCCACGGATAAACAACTCCTTATAAGGAGATTGCTGTGCGCTTCGCATGTATCACGTGATGTGGCGCAACTGTTCCAGCCGTCGCTCTCGACCAATTGGAATGAAGAAACTGTCTTATAAGCACAGGTGCAATCTCGCGTGTCACACCTATATTTGAACACTTTTTACTGGTCATTATCAAAGGTTTAAACAACCCGTGTGCTGCGCTCTCCACCAATAGGAATAGCGAAATTTATGAATATTTGTTTTCACCCTCCCATCACTCAACAGCCCTGTACTGGAAAGTGGGTTGTGCGACAAGCGACTCATTTTTTTGTAGTGCCTGTCACAAATCGTTCTTCCATTATTTCATCAGGAGTTAGCATGACTTTTAACCCTAGTTTAAATGCACCTCGCTTATTGAACAATCTCCCAGCCTTTACACATCAAACAAGCCACCACTCTCTATCACCACTAACACTATCACTATCTCAAGTTTCAAGTGTCAAGACTCTTCTCGAAACATTGCTGATCAATTCCTCATTTAAAAACATAATTATTCTTTTGTTCCTCTAAGCGCTTAGAGATTTTCTTTAGAAGCTATAAAAATGCAGTTATTATTATTAATATTAGTTGCTGACTTACAGTTAATTCATTATCTAATTGAAAGCTTCATTTAGGGAACTGATTTCACCTCAAATGTAGACTTGATATAGGAAACTCAGATTTATTGGCATCCTCAGTGGTCTGTGGTTTGTTTGTTCATTTTCTTTGACTTCCTTCCTTATGTATATTGAAGAAACGCCCCAAGCACATGACTGATGTTAATAAATATCATGTCTCTACACAATTTTTGTAAACATGGAAACATGATAAAGACAATGATACATGGCGAGTTGTGGTTAATTATAAGATTTACTTCATGTCGTGCGTTTATCACGGGCATTTGCTACTCATTCTTTAAACATGTTAAAGGCAGTGGACACTATTGGTAACTGTCAAAGACTAGCCTTCATAGTTGGTGTATCTCAAAATATGCATAAAATAACAAACCTGTGAAAATTTGAGCTCAATCGGTCACCGAACTTGCGAGATAATAATGTAAGATAAAACAACCGTGTCTCACGAAGTTGTGTGCTTTCAGATGCAAATTGATTTCAAGACCTCATCTAACTCTGAGGTCTCGAAATCAAATTTGTGGAAAATTACTTCTTTCTCGAAAACTACGTTATTTCAGAGGAAGCCGTTTCTCACAGTGTTTTATACTATCAACATCTCCCCATTACTCATTACCAAGTAAGGTTTTATGCTAATAATTATTTTGAGTAATTACCAATAGAGTCCACTGCCTTTAAGGGCAAAGTAAACCATGTTTTTTTTTAGCAGTTTCATTGTATAAATCCAATAAAAGTGGAGACATTAACAATAAAACTACGTACATTGTAACATCAGCTAAAATTTAAATTCAAAAAGCGGTCGCGTTTTTAAGACATTTTCGAAAACCCAAAGTGATTACAATGTCCTCACAGTAAAACAAATCCTTAGCACCGTTTAATATAGGATTACACAATTTGAGAAGCGTGCAGTACATGTACATGCCAAAACACACTTTATTCAAAAGAATTTTAGGGTGTACACATTAATGACAGTCAGCAGTTTGATGCATCAATTCTAATGAGAGCGCCCTCATTAGTCAGAGTAAAGCCAGCTGACTCGTGAGCCAAGGCACTGTGTGGGGATCAAACGGAGGTATGTAACAATGAATTGAACCAGGGATAGGTTTATCTCTCTGTATTTACACAGAGTCAGATTATAACCACTGTCCCAAAGTGGATTTAAGGAAAGCAAATAATGGCAAAATATACCTGGGGCTTATTCGTAAGTTGTCCAATTTCATAGCTTTGGTTTAGGACTACCTCTTGAAATAGAGGGAAGAAAGGGTCTGCAGCCCTTCATCAGCGTTTTAGAGTACTCTTGTTATTATTATAGGATGCATTACAGCATTAACTGTACAGTGATATACTCCCCTCCCTCAGCTTACCCACAGTCTAATTCTTGTTTCCAATGTCAGCATAAAGCGTCTCCTCCGTGTTGATCATTCTTGCCGATCCTCGCGATAAATTCAAGTCAGCGTAGATCAGACCTTCCACATTCCTCTGTCTTGGGTCATCCTTGACGAGACTGTCCTCACCACGGTCTGCCGTCTGCTCTAGCCCGGCCTGGGCTTGGTGGGTCATGGTGCTTGCTCGGCGTTTAGAGAGATGGTACGGAATGATGCGAGGGGGTTTCTGACCGGACGCGACGCGTCCCGGTACCGGCAAAGCCTTCACAGCGGCGGTTGGTTTCTCACGCTCAGAGGGAGTTTCATTATGAATGGTGCCCAGTGTCTTACTTTTGGCGCGACTTTTATCCACCGCGGCATACATGGACTCGGGATGAATCTGCTTACCTTCACGTTTCTTCCCATCTTTGACCGATCCACCAGTTTCAGTGGACAGAGGTTTGTCCACATTGTCCAGATTATGTTGTGACGGACTTTCAGTGGAAATGGCGCCCAATGTTTTACTTTTGGCGCCACTTTTATTAACCACAGCATAAGAGGACTCAGGATTAATCTGTTTGTCATTGCGTTTCTTCCTATCTTTGACTGAACCATCAATTTCAGCGGACAGAGGAATGTCTCGATCATGTTTTGTCTCTGCCTGCTGGTGTAAGTCTGGCGTCACTACTACAGTAACTGTTTCTCTCGGGGACTCAACTGACCTCTCGACTGCAGAGCTAGGGTGCTCATTTTCTTGATCACACCATGGAGTGTCTCCGTGCAGTTGGGTTTCTGATATCACGTCTGCATCACTTTCTCCTCCATCATCCTGAGGTGTGTGAGATTGACGTCTATCAATAGTCTTGGATTGAGATCGTCCTCTGAAGACAAGAAAGTACAGGAGGATAACAATGA
The DNA here is from genome assembly GCF_902459465.1 of Asterias rubens. Taxonomy (NCBI): domain Eukaryota; kingdom Metazoa; phylum Echinodermata; class Asteroidea; order Forcipulatida; family Asteriidae; genus Asterias; species Asterias rubens. The sequence goes on from NC_047072.1 coordinate 1,730,816, forward strand.
GGAGAACTAAGAAACCCGCTCCTACAGCTCCTCCTACTAAGATGACTGTAGAGTCCATAGATCCTGAAGAAGGGTTCTTACTGTCTGGGTCGGGATCTTGCTTTTTGGTCGGTAGAGGGGATGGGGTCTGGGGTGCAGGTGGGGTAGGCTGTCGGTCTGGTTGTTCTCTCGGTACGGGTTTGGTGATGCTGATTGCAGGGTATCTGGTAGGTGAATGGGAAGTGGTCACTGCCATTTGAGATGTCGACACCACGCCTGTGGTTACTTCATTCTGATGAACAAGTAACAAGCCTTTAACAGTCTTACCAGTAATTGACATGGCTCCTCTCAACACCATACATTTCACTGCAGTGCCGTTTTCTCTCAATGTCAATCTCTGCATTGTCATTGTTTTACTGTTATCACCAAACGTAATAAGATGATCTCCTGCCATTAATTCACGCCAAGATCCATCGTGATTATTGTACTTTGATTTAATGTACCAAATGTATGTTAGTCCTGAGTCAACGATTGGTCGCGTTTGGCAACGAAACTTTGCATTTTGATCCACGTTTCTCTCAATCATTGTAGGTGTGACAGTTGTGTTGGTCGGACCAACTACCAGTCTAGCTACATTGGAATCTTCATTTTTTGCTTTAGGTTTTACTTTGTAGACATAACATCCGTAATATCCCTCATCATTTGGTTGTAAATTGCGAATGTGAAAAGTCCATGTACATTCACTTAACGTGACCGTGTACCTCTCTCTATCAACGACAGTATCGTACACCCAATCCCAATCAGATATCAGCGCAAAGGGTTCATCTTTCAATTGACGTTTCCAATACAAATAATAATTGTCCTTTCTACGACACCATACATTTTGGACTGTACAGCTTAAAGTTACATCATTTCCTTTCAAGGCGAGGGTGTCAACTGGGTGTGTCTGGAAAAACGTAGCCTGACCCAACCCCCAGATGGACATCATAGCAAGAATGAGCAGAAACATTGTAGCTGTTGATACGAGTAGAATGAGCGATGAAATAACAGCAAACTGCAGTCTTCACATTGATATAAAAACCAGAGATCCTTACGACTCACTCGTCAACTTCAACTAAACTTGGAAATGACAGCAAGCTTTTTAAAGTCCTCAAACCTGGAAATGACTTAAGGAAATACAGCGTTGGTAAATAAGACTATGTTTACACTCTCAATAGTCTGTCTTTTTCCCCTCATTTTATCTAAATACTTCCTTCATTGTGGTTTAAAGGGAACACGCCTAAAAAACTGTAATGTTGTAAATAATGGTTATCAAAATTCATTCGTTGAGTGAGTGTGCGAGATGTAGAAAGAAAGAAAGAAGATAAATAGCAGAGCAAATAACGCAAGCCGTTCTCTGGTTATGAGCCTTATCATGTTTTATTTCCATCGTTAAATGTAACAAATGTGATGGGCTCTGCAAAAAAGAGTCACAAGGGGGACAATTGACTTATTGGGTTTTATACGTGGCTGGAAATAGCATACAACAAGCTTCATTTTGACATATCTTACATACTTTGTATGAAGTTTGTTTGAAAAGTTATGACTTTTTGCAAAATAGATTATGTCTCAATCTGAAAATAACCCATACTGGGGAAACAGCCCGTTTAATAAAAACATCAACCATTGATGTATAGGGGATAAACAGAAAGTATATGTTTTATTCACCTTCATCGATCAAAAGCAATGTTTTATTATTACAAAATGTGAGAATATAAACCCTAAATAATCATAAAACCACATGAAAAAAATATTTGTAAAACTATTTTTTGTTCACCCTCCCATCACTCAACAGCCCTGTACTGGAAAGTGGGTTGTGCGACAAGCGACTCATTTTTGTAGAGCCTGCCACAAATCGTTCTTCCATTATTTCATCATGAGTTGTAGCATGACCTTTACACTAGTTTAAAGACAGTAGACACTATTGGTAATTGTCAAAGACCAGTCTTCTCACTTGGTGTATCTCACATACATGTATAGGCATAAAATAACAAACCTGTGAAAATTTGAGCTCAATCGGTCATCGCAGTTGCGAGATAATAATGTACGAAAAAAACACCCTTGCCACACAAAGTTGTGTGCTTTCGATCAGATGCTTGATTTTGAGACCTCAAACTCAAAATCTGAGGTCTCGAAATCACACCCGTGGAAAATTACGTCTTTCTTGAAAACTACATTACTTCAGAAGGGGCTGTTTCTCACAATGTTTTATACTATCAACATGATCAATCTCTCCCCATTACTTGTTACCAAGTACAGTTATTTTATGCATATGTTGAGATACACTAACTATGAAGGCTAGTCTTTGACAATTACCAATAGTGTCCACTGCCTTTAAATGCACCTTGTTTATTGAACAATCTCCCTTTACACATCAAACAAGCCACCACTATCTATCACCACTAACACTATCACTATCTCAAGTTTCAAGTTTCAAGACTCTTCTCAAAACATTTCCGATCAATTCCTCATTTAAAAACATAATTATTCTTTTGTTCCTCTAAGCGCTTAGAGATTTTGTTTAGAAGCTATAAAAATGCAGTTGTTATTACTATTATTAGTTGCTGACTTACAGTTAATTCATGATCTAATTAAAAGCTTCATTTAGGGAACTGATTTCATCTCAAATGTAGACTTGATAAAGGAAGCTCAGACTTTTTTTTTGGCATCCTCGGTGGTCTGTGGTTTGTTTGTTCATTTGCTTTGACTTCCTTCCTTAATATATTGAAGAAATGCCCAAAGCACATGACTGATGTTAATAAATATCATGTCTCTACACAATTTTTGTAAACATGGAAACATGATAAAAACAATGATACATGGCGAGTTGTGTTTATTTATAAGATTTACTTCATGTCGTGCATTTATATCGGGCATTGGCTAAGCCATTCTTTAAAGGCAGTGGACACTATTGGTAATTGTCAAAGACTAGCCTTCACAATTGGTGTATCTCAACATAAGCATAAAATAACAAACCTGTGAAAATTTGAGCTCAGTCCGTCATCGAAGTTGCGAGATATGAATGAAATAAAAAAAACCTTAATCACACGAAGTTGTGTGCTTTCATACAGTATATGCTTGATTTTGAGTCCTCAAATTCTAAACATGAGGTCTCGAAATAAATTCGTAAAAAATTACTTCTTTCTCGAAACCTACGTTACTTCAGAGGGAGCCGTTTCTTACAATGTTTTACCATCAACCTTTCCCCATTACTCGTCACTAACCCCAATGACTAAGAAAGGTTTTATGCTAATAATTATTTTGAGTAATTACCAATAGTGTCCACTGCCTTTAAGGGCAAAGTAAACCATGTTTTTTTTTAGCCGTTTCATTGTATAAATCCAATAAAAGTGGAGACATTTACAATAAAACTACGTACATTGTAATTATTAAAATTAAATGCAAATGGCGGTCGCGTTTTTAAGACATTTTCGAAAATCCAAAGTGAATACAATGTCCTCACAGTAAAACAAATCCTTAGCACAGTTTAATATAGGATTACACAATTTGAGAAGCGTGCAGTACATGTACATGCCAAAACACACTTTATTCAAAAGAATTTTAGGGTGTACACAATAATGACAGTCAGCAGTTTGATGCATGAATTCTAGTGAGAGCGCCCTCATTAGTCAGAGTAAAGCCAGCTGACTCGTGGGCTAGGGCGCTGTGTGGGGATCGAACGGGCAAATAACAATGAATTGAACCAGGGATAAGTTTATCTCTCTGTATTTACACGGAGTCAGATTATAACCACTGTCCGAAAGTGGATTTAAGGAAAGCACATAATGGCAAAATATACCTGGGGCTTATTCGTAAGTTGTCCAATTTCATAGCTTTGGTTTAATAGGACAACCTCTTGAAATAGAGGGAAGAAAGGGTCTGCAGCCCTTCATCATTGTTTTATAAGTACTCTTGTTATTATTATAGGATGCATTACAGCGTTAACTGTGCAGTGATATACTCCCCTCCCTCAGCTTACCCACAGTCTAATTCTTGTTTCCAATGTCAGCATAAAGCGTCTCCTCCGTGTTGATAATTCTTGCCGATCCTCGCGATAGATTCAAGTCAGCGTAGATCAGACCTTCCACATTCCTCCGTCTTGGGTCATCCTTGATGAGACCGTCGTCACTACGGTCTGCCGTCCGCTCTAGCCCGGCCTGGGCTTGGTGGGTCATGGTGCTTGCTCGGAGTTTGGCGGAAAGATGGTACGGAATGACGCGAGGGGGTTTCTGACCGGAGGGTTGACTGTCAACGACGCGTTGCAAAGCCTTCACAGCGACAGTTGGTTTCTTATGCTCAGAGGGAGTTTCAGTGGAGCCGCGACTTTTGTCCACCACAGCATACATGGACTCAGGCTGATTCTGTTTATCTTTACGTTTCTCCCCATCCTTGACTGATCCACCAGTTTCCGCTGACAGAGGAATGTCTCGATCATGTTTTGTCTCTGCCTGCTGGTGTAAGTCCGGTGTCACTACCACAGTAACTGTTTCGCTCGGGACTCAACTAACCTCTCGCCTGCAGAGCTAGTGTGCTCATTTTCTTGATCACACCTCGGAGTGTCTCCGTGCAGTTGGGTTTCTGATATTCCGTCTGCATCACTTTCTCCTCCATCATCTTGAGGTGTGTGAGATTGACGCCTATCAATAGTCTTGGATTGAGATCATCCTCTGAAGACAAGAAAGTACAGGAGGATAACAATGAGGAGAACTAAGAGACCAGCTCCTACAGCTCCTCCTACTAAGATGACTGTAGAGTCCGTAGATCCTGAAGAAGGGTTCTTACTGTCTGGATCGGGATCTTGCTTTTTGGTCGGTAGAGGGGATGAGGTCTGGGGTGCAGGTGGGGTAGGCTGTCGGTCTGGTCGTTCTCTCGGTACGGGGTCAGTGCTGCTGATTGCAGGGTATCTGGTAGGTGAATGGGAAGTGGTCACTGCCATTTGAGATGTCGACACTTCGCCTGTGGTTACTTCATTCTGATGAACAAGTAACAAGCCTTTAACAGTCTTACCAGTAATTGACATGGCTCCTCTGAACAGCATACATTTCACTGCAGTGCCGTTTTTTCTCAATGTCAATCTCTGCATTGTCATTGTTTTACTTTCATCACGAAACGCAATTGAATGATCTCCTGCCATTAATTCACGCCAAGATCCATCGGGATTATTATACTTTGATTTAATGTACCAAATGTATGTTAGTCCTGAGTCAACGATTGAACGCGTTTGGCAACGAAACTTTGCATTTTGATCCACGTTTCTCTCAATCATAGTAGGTGTGACAGTTGTGTCGGTCGGACCAACTACCAGTCTAGCTACATTGGAATCTTCATTTTTTACTTCAGTTACTACTTTGTAGACATAACAGCTGTAATATCCCTCATCATTTGGCTGTAAATTGTGAATGTGCAAAGTCCATGTACATTCACTTAATGTGACCGTGTACCTCTCTCTACCAACGACAGTATCGTACACCCGATCCCAATTAGATATCACCGCAAAGGGTTCTTCTCCCAATCGACGTTTCCAATACATAAAATATCTGTCCTTATTACTACACCATACGTTCTGGAGTGTGCAGCTTAATGTCACATTACTTCCTTTCAAGCCGAGGGTGTCAACTGGGTGAGTCTTGAAAAATGTGGCCTCACCCAACCCCCATATTGAAGTCATAACAAGAATGAGCAGAAACATTGTGACTGTTGATACGTGTAGAATGAGCGATGAAATAACAGCAAACTGCAGTCTTCACATTGATATGAAAACCAGAGATCCTTACGACTCACTCGTCAACTTCAACTAAACTTGGAAATGTTGAAGACAACCAACTTTATAAAAACCTCAAACCTGGAAATGATTTAAGGAAAAACAGCATTGGTAAATAAGACTATGTTTACACTCTCAAGAGTCTGTCTTTTTCCCCTCATTTTACTTAAATGCTTCCTTCATTGTGGTTTAAAGGGAACACGCCTACAAAAACTGTATAATGTAAATAATGGTTTTCAAAATTCAAAGGCTGAGTGAGCGTACGAGATGCAGAAAAAGGGCAGTGGCGTTCTCTGATTATGAGCTTTTTCATGTTTTTACTTCCATTGTTAAATGTAATAATAAATAATAACTAACCATTTTTGTATAGCGCATAACACAGTAATTAAACATGTTCTAAGCGCTCTAGAGAAAATACAACATAAATTGTTCTTCCATCAATTCATCAGGAGTTAGCATGACTTTTAAACTTAGTTGTTATACTACAATTAATGAACTATTTAATTGAAAGCCTAAATTAGAGAAGTGATTTCATTTACAATGCAGACTTGATAAAGGAAGCTTGTAAGACTTGTTTTTTTTTTTCATTTTCTTTGACTTCCTTCTTTGTACATTGAAGAAACGCCCAAAGCATGTTAGTAATGTTGTGTCGCTACACATTTTTGTAAGCATGGAAACATTCATTGACATTGTATAATACATGGCAGTTTTTGTTTAAAATTATAAGATTAACTTCATGCCATGTTTTTATGGCGGGCATTTGCTACTCATTCTTAAAGTAAACCACGGTTGTCCCGCAAATCTGAGAAGATTGTGTATTCCATCTACGGATTAGCCTACTCTTCCTGGTTCAGGTTTTGTGTGAACATAAGCCTTTCAAATTTTCACACCCAGGTCGTGGGTTTGAATCCCACCCAGGTCGTGGGTTTGAATCCCACCCAGGTCGTGGGTGTGAATCCCACTCGAGTAATATGCCTACGGTGATTATTGTCACAGAACTCGTGAGGTATTGAGTATACAGTGCTAAACACATCGTTGTACAAATGTATGAGTAAAAACCAAAATGAGTATTCTTTATCCTCGATGCATTAAAATCGTTTGCATGACCGACTTTAAAGGCAGTGGACACTATTGGTAATTGTCAAAGACCAGTCTTCTCACTTGGTGTATCTGCACATATGCATAAAATAACAAACCTGTGAAAATATGAGCTCAATTGGTCGTCGAAGTTGCGAGATATGAATGAAATAAAAAACACCTTTGTCACACAAAGTTGAGTGCTTTCAGATGCTTGAGGTCTCGAAATCAAATTCATGGAAAATTATTTCTTTCTCGAAAACTACGTCACTTCAGAGGGAGCCGTTTCGCACAATGTTTTATACCACCAACCTCTCCCCATTACTCGTCACCAAGTAAGGTTTTATGCTGATAATTATTTTGAGTGATTACCAATAGTGTCCAGTGCCTTTAAAGCCTACATGTACAATGTATAAAGTCTTCACAAAAGTTGAAGCACATAACCCCCAAGTTGTGGTAGGTTATAATTACGCAATTAGTTGCATGACAAACATGACAAAACGTATTATTCAGAAGAAATTGAGGGTGTGCAATTTATGACAGTCGGCAGTTTTGTGCATGAATTCTAGTCAGAGCGCCCTCATCATGTATTATTCAAAAGAATTTGAGAGTGAAAACATTTATGACAGTCAGCAGTTTGATGCATGAATTCTAGTGAGAGCGCCCTCATTAGTCAGAAAAGAGCCAGCTGACTCGTGAGCCAAGGCACTGTGTGGGGATCAAATGGATGTATACGTAACAATGAATTGAACCAGGGACAGGTTTGTCTCTCTGTATTTACACAGAGTCAGATTATAACCACTGTCCCAAAGTGGATTTAAGGAAAGCAAATAATGCCCAAAAACACCCGGGGCTTATTGTCCAATTTCATAGCCTTGGTTGGGACTCCCTCTCGAAATTCGGGGGAGAAAGGGTCTGCAGCAGTAAAAGAGCGTTTTAAAGTACTCTTGTTATTTATTATAGGATGCATTACATTGTTAACTGTCTGTGGTGATATGCCACTATTGTTGGGCTAAGTGGGTAGGCAGGGCACTCAGGGTAGGGTGTGCGCCATTATTCTCTCACATTGTACTGACATTGATGGTTGGAGTAAAAAAAGGAGGGAAACTGTTCCGCCAAGAAGGAGTTCGTTCCTTGCATTCAGGTCTTTTCTGAATAAAATCGTGCTTTTGGATAATATAGATGAAGAGGCCTGTTCTGGGGAAGAACTGACAGAATCGTAGCTCTGATTTTTGTATTCATTTTTTTTTCTTCTCCCTGTGGTTGAACAGATACCTAAATGTTTGCATCCCGCCAGTTTTTTTTTTTTATTGTTGCCGTTTCCGTCTCCCCCTTGAAAAAAAATCTTGAGACATTATTTGAAAATTAAGCAATAGTTTCAGATTTCACTGAACTTTTGTTTTCCTGTCGCAGACGCCATAAAGTGTCTCATTGCGCAAACAGAAATTGAAACGACCATTTGGATAAAACGCATTGTGTCGGTTGCTAAGTGCAGAGATCTCCCTAAACTAAATCTGGGTTGGCCAGTCAGTCGGGTCTCAATCGGCAACGTATCAAGTTTGGACCGAACGTTAACAACATTGATGCTCCTTTCCCATCCCCACTTTGTGCGTCTTTGAAGATAAGAAAATGATACCGGTAACTAAGACGGGTCTTCTGTCTCGCGCCTTTTTTTACCCGCGCCCACATCTCAATTGCGTCAAATATACTCAAGGAATTAGCTGAGCGACTACCACTGTTACCGTATATGGTACTTTTGTGTGCCCCAAATAGAACCGGACACAGCGTCAAAGTAGAATGATTGAATACCTCGCACAGGGAAAAACAAGTCCCCTTGAAGCGAAAATGTTAATTTTGAACATCTACTCATTCACGTTGCAGCATCACTTCTGCGTTGACGGTCCTCATTAAAGACTCTCGACACTATTGGTAATTGTCAAAGACCAGTCTTCTCATTTGGTGTATCTCAACATATGCATACAATAACAAACCTGTTTAAATTTGAGCTCAATAGGTCATCGAAGTTGCGAGATAACTATGAAAGAATAAAACACCCTTGTCGCACGAAGTTGTGTGCTATCAGATGCTTGATTTCGAGACCTCAAATTCTAAATCTGTGGTCTCGAAATCAAATTCGTGGAAAATTACTTCTTTCTCGAAAACTACTTCACTTCGGAGGGAGCAGTTTCTCACAATGTTGTATACTTTCAACCTCTAACCATTACTCGTTACCAAGTAAGGTGTATGCTAATATTTATTTTGAGTAATTACATGTAGCAATAGTGTCCACTGCCTTTAAAGGCACTTGACACTATTAGTAATTACTCAAAACAACTGTTAGCATGATGAAAACTTACTCGGTAAAGCATGATAGAGAGAGCTGTTGATAATGTAAAACATTGTGAGAACTGGTGCCCTCTGAAGTAATGTAGTTTTTGAGAAAGAGGTAAATTCTCACTCAAATAGTAAACAAAAATTCAGACCTGAAGCCTTTTACCTACATGTACATTCCATGTACTACATATAAGCATTTGAAAGGACACACATTTGTGCAACAAAGGTGTTTTTTCTTCCATCACTTTTCTGCAACTTCGATGACCAATTCAATTGAGTAAAAATGTTCACAGATTTGTTATTTTATGCATATTATGTTGAGGTCCAGTGCCTTTAATACACTTTATGTGGGTCAGTAACCGTTGGTGATATTATGGTATCTCTGTTTGCCGGTAAATTAAATTATAAACCAACTAATGAATCAAAAGTTTGCGCATAATCCAGAAAGTGTGCACTCTATAATTCTCAATAAATCTATCTCATTTTTAAAATACACTTCACGTGGGTGTAACCATTTTGTGCAGAGAAACATGTATCTCTTTTTTACCTTGTTTGCCGGTAAATTAAATTATAAACCAACTAATGAATCAAAAGTTTGCGCATGTTCCAGAAAGTGTGCACTCTATAATTCTCAATAAATCTATCTCATTTTTAAAATACACTTCACGTGGGTGTAACCATTTTGTGCAAAGAAACATGTATCTCTTTTTTACCTTGTTTGCCGGTAAATTAAATTATAAACCAACTAATGAATCAAAAGTTTGCGCATGTTCAAGAAAGTGTGCACTCTATAATTTTCAATAAATCTATCTCATTTTAAAATACACTTCACGTGGGAGTAAACCATTTGTGCAAAGGTATCTCTTTTTGACCTTGTTTGGCAAAACGTAAATTATAAACCAACTAATGAATCAAAAGTTTGCGCTTGTTCCAGATAGTGTGCCCTCTATAATTCTCAATAAATCTACTACAATATATCTCAATTATACACTGCATTTGGGAGTAACCGTTTGCGACAAAGATATTTCGTTTTGACTTTGTTTGCTGGTATATTAAAGTATCAACAACATTGTATTGAAAGTTTGTGCAAGTTCTAGATAGTGGGGGCTGTGTGTTCTTAATAAATTTATAAATGTCATAGCTGAGTGAAATAGAAATGACAGAACCGTGCTTTGTGGATTTTTCTGACATTGGAGTTCCATTTGTTACGATTAATGTCATAGACACTTTACTTTTTAATAGCTTGTGATAGTACACTCTTAAAGACACTGGACAAGTATTAGTAATTGTCAAAGACCAGTCCGCTCACATTGTGTATCTCAATATATGCATAAAATAACAAACCTGAGAAAATTTGAGCTTAATTAGTGATTGAAGTTGCCAGATAATAATGTAAGAAAAAAACACCCTTGTCAGACGAAGTTGTGTGCTTTTAGAAGTTTGATTTCGAGACCTCAAGTTCTAAACTGGAGGTCTCGAAATCAAATTCGTGGAAAATTACTTCTTTCTCGAAAACTATGGCACTTCAGAGGGAGCTGTTTCTCACAATTATACTATCAACAGCTCTCCATTACTCGTTACCAAGTAAGTTTTTATGCTTACAATTATTTTGAGTAATTACCAATAGTGTCCACTGCCTTTAAAAGGTCTAAATTGCAACAGACCCCATTGTCAGTTTAATACAAATAGTGTCAGCTATATAGCTGCCTGTAATTAACTTATTGATGTGATAAATGACTTCAGAAGGAATCAACTCAAGTGATAATAAAAGATGCACCATAGACTTTCTAAACAGTTGCATGTTTAACAACGATTTGATAAATTACAATTCGGGAAAAGCCGGGATGTATCTAACCAGTCGGGGGGAAAAAATCTGATTTTTTTTTTATTAAATGATTCGTCAAAAGCCTCTTTTGACAATTCATCCATTTGAAGAAAACTAAGTCAAAAGTCATTTATAAAAACCACAAACTGTAATAAATGAAGTAGGGCCTACAACATGACATTTATTGTTTTTAACACTGATAAATCAAACAAGGCTGTTTTACGGAGAGCTTTTACTTTTTTTGTGCAGAGAAGAGTTTGTGCACTTGCAAAATAAAAACATAAAGTTCTTTAAAATATAATGTAACACTTCTAATAAATGGCAAACTTTCTTGCAGTCTTACAGCCGCCAGTAATCTTGTGGCCAACCTCGATTTGCAAAAACTTACGATGACATTCTAAAAAAGAATTAAATTGAAGGATCAGTCGCTTCTTCCAAGAAAAATATCGTTTTACATATTTGCACTTGAGTCCGAGATTGACATAAAGTTTTTTATAATGTAACATTTCTAATAAATGGCAAACTTTCTTGCAGTCTTACAGCTGCCAGTAATCTTGTGGCCAACCTCGATTTGCAAAAACTTACGATGACATTCTAAAAAAGAATTGAGTTAAAGGATCAGTCGCTTCTTCCAAGAAAAGTATCGTTTTACATATTTGCACTTGAGTCCGAGATTGACATGGTATTATGTACATTCTAAATCATCTATCACTTAGCGCTTCACCAGTAGTTTATAATTGATATTGACTCTGCGTTTATTGAAGAGGTATCCGATATGATACTCTTGTATTCATATTTTCGCTACAGATTAAGATTATAAGCAGAACACATGATGTTTATAAGACCAGTCTGCTCACTTTGTGTGTTTCAACATATGCATAAAATAATAAACCGGAGAAAATTTGAGATTAATTGGTCGTAGAAGTTGCCAGATAATATCGGAAGAAAAAACACCCTCGTCACACGAAGTTGTGTGCTTTATTTCAAGACCTCAAAATCTAATTCTAAGGTCTCAAAATTAAATTTGTGGAAAATTGCTCAGTTCTTTTCCAAAACTACCTTCCTTCAAAGGGAGCCGTTTCTCACAATGTTTTAAACTACCAACAGCTCCCCATTACTTGTTGCCAAGTAAATTTGTATGCTAATTATTATTTTGAGTAATTACCAATAGTGTCCACTGCCTTTAAAAGGTCTAAATTGCAACAGACCCCATTGTCAGTTTAATACAAATAGTGTCAGCTATATAGCTGCCTGTAATTAACTTATTGATGTGATAAATGAATTCAGAAGGAATCAACTCAAGCGATAATAAAAGATGCACATACGTAGACAGTTAGAACAATGATTTGATAAATAACACTTCAGCAAAGCCGGGATGTACTTGTTTTTAACCGGGCGGGGGAAAAAAAATCTGAATTTTTGTTTTCAAATGATTTGTTAAAAGCCTCATTTGACATTTAAAGAAAACTAAGTGAAAAAGTCATTTATAAAAACCACAAACTGTAATAAATGAAGTAGGGCCTACAATATGACATTTATTGTTTTTAACACTGATAAATCAAACAAGGCTGTTTTACGGAGAGCTTTTACTTTTTTTGTGCAGAGAAGAGTTTGTGCACTTGCACAATAAAAACATAAAATTCTTTATAATGTAACATTTCTAATAAATGGCAAACTTTCTTGCAGTCTTAAGGCCGCCAGTAATCTTGTGGCCAACCTTGATTTGCAAAAACTTACGGTGACAAAAAAGAACTAAATTGAAGGATCAGTCGCTTCTTCCAAGAAAAATATCCTTTTACATATTTGCACTTGAGTCCGAGATTGACAAGGTATTATGTACATTCTAAATTGTCTATCACTTAGCGATTCACCGGTAGTTACAAATGTATAATTGATATTGACTCTGCGTTTATTGAAAAGCTATCCGATATGATACTCTTATATTCATAATTTCGCTACAGATTAAGATTATAAGCCGAACACTTGATGTTTCATCTTAGTGCTCGGAGCAGTGAATGACCGGTCACTATCCTGCACTGACATCAGGGTCGGCTGTCTTTAGCGCTTCTCAGCAAGTTTTGTTTACTGAAGTAAAAACTGAGTGGGGGAAGTCGGTCACTTACTGTGTACAATGTATGTTGGATGGTAACCAGGGCCCATATTAACCAGGAAATACTCATTTGCTAAGCAAAAATTTAGTCGGGCACCAGGCACAACAATGCAAAGTTAACATAATTTGGACTGGTAACCTGTTTCTGCTTAATATTCAGTGCTTAGCAAGTTTTTGTTTTTTATCAGCTTAATGAAATGGGGCCCTGTTTGTGTAGCATTATTTTGGTTCCTGTCTAGCATTTTTTTTCTGTCACTTTATATTGTTTTTGTTTGTCCAGCAAAACCCAACAATGGTTTAAATTACATATCGCGCCACAGCACCTTATTACAGGTTATTATTATTTTTTTTACCAATTTTGATTTGATGCATTCTCACAACTTCAATTTCTACATAAACAGTTTGTAAAATAAAACAGAATTGATATAGCGCAATATGAATAAAACATTTCTCAAAGCGCTTAACAGCAAAATGAAAAGCATTAAGAAAACAAAACTAAGAGTATAATTCCCAATTTAAGCTCACCAAAAAAAATGTATACAATATGGCCAGATCAGCTGTTAACTAAACTAAACCATTAAAAATACTACAAACAACTAAAAGGAACTGTAAAATTACTGTAAAACTATTAAAAATTACAATTTAAAAAGTATAAATGCTGAAAACTGCAATGCAACCAACACTGTTAAGGATTATAAATAATATTATAACTTCCTGTCTTTTTGTTTGTCTCTTCTGCGTTCAGGTTTTATTTACAGACTATGGAAATACTGAAGTAGTGTCCTTGAGCAATATCCGCTCACTGGTTGGGAAATTTCAAAAAGATCCACCCTTCGCTATCCAGTGCCATCTGTCGGAGGTCATGCCAGGGGCCGATAAATGGACTAAGACGGCCTGCGAGTTCCTGGCCGACACGCTGTCGGATTTGGAGTGCGTCATTGTCAAAAAGGTAATGCTTGAGGAAACAGACACGAATCAAGTCAGAGGAACAGACCTGGCGTGTCACAAGGCCATGGTCTCTGTTGCTCTGTTGACCCCTTGCACACATGTTATACGCGGCAACTGTGCCACGTTCACCATTTTTGTGGGCAATAACATTTCGTGTAAACGCTCTGTCGCCCAAAATACGCACAGTGACATTCCCCTACAAAGTGGCGCATCCAAGATTATTCTGATGATGATATCAGGTGAATTAGGTCAATAGACCTTTTAATTAACTTGTGCAAATGGAAAATTGACCTCTCTGAAGGTCCTTAAAGTCACCTGGAAGTGGTATTTTTTCAAAATAAAGCTTTTGTCACTGATATATGTGTTTTGATGAGTGGAATGTGAATAAACAGTTAACTAAGGTTTTTAAAAATTGCACGAAGTGAAGGAGCTTGTAGTAATTGAACTGATCTCTCTCTAAAGCCCGGTTCATACTTCATGCGAATGCGAATGCGAAGCGAACTTGACGTCACAACTATCCTTTCGCAGCGATATTTGCAAGTGAGTTGAACGGAGCTAAACTGCTGCGAATATTCGTGGCGATTTTTGTGACGTCAACATTCGCTTCGCATTCGCATTCGCAGGAAGTATGAACCGGGCTTAATGTGGCCACTATCCCTTCATTCTCTAAATATGTGCCGACTAACCTCTGTAATATGGCCATCAATCCATCCTCATTTTTTACAACGTGACCCCCCGTACCCTCTATCTATCATTTTGTCTATTACAGCCACTCATCAACACCCTGATTCCCACGTCCCCACATAACCACCTCAATCGTCATAATGACTTATTCTTCATCTCAACACAGGGTGAACTCTTCAACGGGTCACTGCCAATAGATCTATTGTACGAGCGTTCAATCGAAGAGAAGATCCAAGAGGAGTCCGTTGACGATTTCGGGAGCATCTCCAAATTACTCATTCTTAGGGGACACGCTCTTCCAGCCAAGTAAGATTTCTCTCGCCGGGCGTCTTTTTCGGCGTCATGATAATATTGTAAAGTGCTTTTCATTTTGGCTGAACCGAATCTTCAGGGGTTTTCTTATTCAGAGAATGGGAGACTATCTGGGCATGTTGGGATTCGAGATGGGATGGCAACAAAGAGTTGCTTTCATGGAATAAAATGAGATTATATTAGAACTAAGATTGGGTTGAATTTTAGTATTCGGTTGAACAACTCGGCTAATAAGAACTCTGTATGGCATGTCATATTTGAAATTGTGTTTCGGGGACGGTTCAGTGTATTAAGCTGTTGATTTTTTTCTTTTTTCTTTCAAGTATTATAAACCAGAAGGGAAACTGACTGGGTAAATTTGAAGTGATTTAGGGTTGAACAAAAAAAAGAGTGGGACTAGTGTTCATAGGTTTTGGAGTTACGTCGGCCGGTTGACCACGTCAGAGCCAATGAACAGCTCTCCCTGGGCAGCTACACCCACAATTTACATACACGACGAACGTTGCAGAGGTTTCCTTTATTCGGATTCAATACAGCCGGGTGAATATTCATGTATCGGCCTCTGCGATGACGAAACACCTGAAGCTTACCCGCGCTATTCAAAGGCGAATAAACAATGCAGGACTGTCTCAACTCACATTGGCTGTTTACTTGGTACATTTAGGTCACGAGCACGCAGTCTATTCATTTGCCTATGAATAGCGCGATTAGCTTATACCGGGGGTTTCGTCATCGCAGAGGCCGATACATGAATATTCACCCTGCTGTATTGAATCAGAATAAAGGAAACCTGTGCAACAATCGTCGTGTATGTAAATTGTGGGTGGAGCTACCCAGGGAAAGCTGTTCATTGGCTCTGACGTGGTCGACTGCCCGACGTACCTCCAAAACCTATGAATTCTACTTGAACCAACGACCTCCAGATTAATTTGCCGGCGCTCACAAACTGAGCTATCTAGCCCTACATGTATATTGGCAGTCTCTTTTTGTTCTCTTCACAGTCTCTAGCTCATTTCCTAAAAGTATTTTTTGCACAACGATAGTTGATGACCTGATGTTTTTAAAGGCAGTGGACACTATTGGTAATTGTCAAAGACCAGTCTTCTCACTTGGTGTATCTCAACATATGCATAAAATAACAAACCTGTGAAAATTTGAGATCAATTGGTCGTCGAAGTTGCAAGATAATAATGGAAAAAAAAACACCCTTTGATTCAATTCAAAATTATATTTTATTTATTTCCATACTTCACAAAGTTGTGTGCATTTAGATGGTTGATTTCGAGACCTCAAATTCTAAATCTGAGGTCTCAAAATCAAATTCGTGGAAAACTACTTCTTTCTCGAAAACTACGTCACTTCAGAGGGAGCCGTTTCTCACAATGTTTTACACTATCAACAGCTCTCCATTGCTTGTCACCAAGTAAGGTTTTTTGCTAAAAATTATTTGGAGTAATTACCAACAGTGTCCACTGCCTTTAACCCTAGCAGAGTATTTCTCAAAGGCTACATGGCAAGTACAATTCAAATAAACAGGTATGTGTGTACTTGTGATTGATTTAGCTTTAAAGTAGCGCATATTTGTTGCACAGGCTCCCCAGGGAGCTGTGATGATTCAAGGAATGAATTAAATGGCCCAGTGATGACTAGGGGTTAATGATGTTGGAGAGGATTAAGGTGTCCTTCCGGTGTGAAAAGCATGATATAAAACCGATTATTGTTATACTGGTGAATCGTAAGCGGTCAGGTGGAAATACATGAATAGAGAGAGAATTGCAGAATGTGCACAACAAGCAAGAGGAAAACATAGAATAAGATCTAAGAAGATACAAAGGGAGTGGGGGCTGGAGGGAAGGGGCTTGTTTGGTGGGATGAGGGAGAAAAAATCATGTAAATTTGTGCTATTTTATTTGATTTTACTTGGGTTATTAAATTTTAAATGATGGAAATATACATACATGTAGGGGAGTAGAGAAGGAATATTCACTATAGTTTTAACCATATACACCGATATGTGTAAGCACTGTATATTCTGTACTTCCCCGATTCCTGAGAAAACAAAACAAAAAAACACTGGGCATGTTATTCAGGTGGGGTTTGAACCCACGATTGTGGCAATTCTCGAACAGTGTCTTGCCAACTAGACGTTACTATTTTATTTCTGTGCACAACAGACCAGCCCCATCCAAGTCCGTCACAAACTCAGCAGAGACACAGAGCCCTCAATCTCACCCAGCGGAGAGTGATGCTCCACTTGGACTCGAAACCCAAGAAAACCCTGCAGAGAAAACCCACCAAAGTTTCACTAAAGAAACAAACACTGCAGCATCTTCAATCATCGCGGCCGACAAGGATGGTGTGGTCCTAACTGATGATGATGAAGTACCGAGGTATCTTGCCAGACCGTTACCAACCAGCGGCCGGCTGGACATCGTCATAACTTTTGTCAGTAACGACGGGATCATTTCTGGTCTGGAGGCTAGCGAAGGTACGTAGACTCCTGGTGGTGTGTCGTGGTTGAGCCTTTGCGAACTCAAGCCTCAAGCTCAGGTGTTCCCAACCCCCAGAAATATATAAAAAATTGATTCATGCATGAATCGTTTCTCAGAAATGTTTTTGGGTGGAAACAAATAATCCAAACCGTCTATCTTCAAAGGGAATCCTTTCTGAATCAGTTTATACTACCAACAACTGCAGTGCATCTCACTTAACTTATCACTCCTTACCAGCTTGATCACACACTCCGCTCCAGCTCATTCGTTTATCAATATTACAAATAGCTTTTAAATATATTTTTATATTTATACAATTTTAAGATTGTAGTGTGTATGTAGTTGCTGGGCACCTCTAAAAAACAGTGTTTTACTGAGATGTTTCCCCAGGGTAAAGAAAAAAAAATTAAACAAATAAATAAATCAGATACCAGGATTCTCACAAAACCACAAACCAGATACTTTTCATCTTCCAAAGGTTCTTATGCAGCAGCTCCAAAGGTTTGGAACAATCTTTCTTATGTCGTGACATTTCACTTACTGAGTTAAAAACATCTCTTAAAACTCACTTTTTCCAGACTCATTTTGCTTCTAAGCCTAAAGGCTGTTTAATTCATTCCTATTCCTTTTGTATTGTTGATTTATTCGTGGTAGTACCCTTTTTTTTGGGCGTAAGAACGCTATACAAGTGCTTTGTCTACCATTAACCAATCTATGTGAGCCTACCTATAACTAAAACTGTTTTCCACTCTTATTAATTCCTTTTCAATTCAATAAATTTGTTGAGTATTTTCCAATTTATGAACATACCTTTAACCTTTGTATTTTATGTGTAATTTATTCCAGTGAGTACATTCCGTAGTGTGATGGAGCAACTTGAAGTTGCCAACGCTGTCAAACAGACCCCACCAACGCCTGAGAGTTTAAGACCAGGACAGGCTGTGTGTGCACGCTACCAAGAAGATGGGTTGTGGTATAGGGCTACCATCATCAGAGTAAACCAAGATACTGCAACGGTAAGTTCAATCATTCAGTTTCCTTGGCTCAATGCTGCAGGTCTGGTCGTGGTTTCCCTCCTGGTTTCTGATTTCTTTCCGACTGTTGTTGTTGTTTTTAATGGTGTTTTTATTATTGTTTACCCAGCATTCACAGGATATGGTGTATTGTTTATCTACATTGTCTCTGCTGCGCCTTGAACATCTATTTTGTCAATATCTTTGTTCGGGGGTGCCAGTCAGAAGCCATACAACCGTTAACTGCCGTGTAGCCAGGGATCACACCCAAATTACGATACAACCTGGGAAACGGCAGCCGGGGATCACCTTAAGGGGATGCAAGTTTTCATTTCAGATATCAAATTTTAAACCACAAGGGAAACTGAGTGGGTAAATATTAAATGATTTGGGGTTGAACAAATAAATTGGACTAGAGTGGGACTCGAACAAACGACCACCAGATTAAGGTGCCGGAGTTATACAAATAGCACAGTATGAGGTATGATATATTAAGTTTACAATAAGGGAATCAATTTGTGGTGAAGAGGTTTTCAACTAGTGGTTTAATCCCAACGAGGCCTGAATCTTGATACTTTTACCGAGACGAAGTCGAGGTAAATTATAGAGAACCAGGCCTCGGCGGGTTTAAACCACTAGTTGAAAACCGATTCAACACACTTTGATTCCCATTCATAAATACATTTTCGGTCAAAAACATCATCGCAAAAATTATAATTGTTGAATGATTTCTTTCAACACAACACCCCTCCAGCTATGAAATGGTAAAGCCCTCCGCCGCCCTCGGGTAAACAACTCCTTATAAGGGAATGCTGTGCGCGTCGCGCGTATCGCGTTATGTGGCACCACTGTTTCAGCCGTTGCTCTCGACCAATAGGAATGAAGAAACTGTCTTATAAGAACAGATGCAAGGTCGCGTGTCACGCCCATGAAAACACTTTTTACCGGTCATAAACATTTGAAGGTTTATACACACCCACGTAACGCGCTCTCCACTAATAGGAATAGCGAAACTGTCTGAGGTATTTATGAATGATTCAATCATAAGCATCAAATTAATGACAATAGTTTGGTTAAGCGAGATGCTTTTGTTCCCTAACCCATTGTCAGACAAACATTTAGAATAACCATGGTACAATCAAGGATCGGTAACATGGACGTAGGAGACAGGGCCAAGTTTCTGTAATTTAGGTGGTTTGAATTTTACAGCAATGTGTGGTACATGTGACGTGGAAGGCATTTTCGAATAATAAATAATATTATTATTATTATTAATAGCTTACAAATTACACTTAGGCTTTTGAATACGAGTCAAGGAACTGAGCTCTTAATTTTTTTTTTTAAACAAAGACAGATAGTGAGGGTGATGATTTTGAAATGGAAGTAGATTTCAGATTTTTCAGAAGGACCAATCAGAGCAGTGCTGACTCTATACTGATACCTCAGAATCTCAATAAAGAGACCAGGGGCCAATTTCATAGGGCTGCGAAGCACAAGAGTTTGCTTAGCATTGAAAATTCTTGCTTGATAAAAACAGGATTACCAACTAAATTTCCATTTGTGGCATGTTTGCTCATACTGAAAATCATGTGGGAATATGGTTGGTAATCCTGGTTTTTTTAACGAGGCAGAAATTTCATGCTAAGCAAATTTGTGTGCTTAGCAGATCTATTAAATTGGGCCCTGTATAGCAAATAATCCTTAAGATCTCCTTAAGATAACTAGAGTAGGCTAGTTGAAGTTAATCGTGAGAAGTTCCTTCAATCCACTTAGTGAAAGTAGTAGTCCCGGCCGATTTCCTACATGTACATTGTACCTTCCACTAAGGTAGTAGTTAATAACCAAGACAGTTCTCTTTCAGAACTAAGTACATGTAGTTTCGGGAATTCCCAAATCTGAGGGGAATCACCAGAGCTTGAGTTCGGTGTTCTTATCCGCTTGATCACGACACCCCCAGACACCTTCACAATAAACTATGCTGTTTCATCCACACTCCCACAAACTTCTTATTCTTCAGCATGTTCAAAAGTAATGAAAATACAGATTGGACACAAACATGGACAGGTGCAGAGTAGAAAATTTGACTTCCAAATAATATCGATTGTAATACTTTGAGCTATCTTCTACAAAGACCCCATCATTGTACCAGGGTTTTCGTAGTAATTGAAAGTGTAATTGTATGCAAATTTTATACGTTTGGACAAAGAGAGACAGCGACAATCTATAACTTGCCGAGGGGATACATCAGTCTGCATCCAGTAAAGTCAAAATTGATTGTTTATTAGGAATATTTCATTACTCATAGGGATTTTCAAATATGTGCCTGGGCTTTATGCATTATGCTCTTGAAAAAATCAATCCAGGGACGGACTTTGTTGAAAAATTGTGTTCCACTTTCTCCAATCATGAAAAAAAGGAAGAAGCTATCATGATATTATCAAAGTCTTATATTAGCGAACGTATCTGTCAAACAAGGTACTCCGGGCGCTGAGTATAACATGCACAAACTTTCAGAAAACTAGGTTATTGCAGTGATGAATTCTTAGACCCAATTATGTAGCAACAAATTAGGGTTTACAAGGTGCTATAGCGCATACAGCAGCCACAGCCAGGAACACTGGGGCGAACCCCTTCTCTTTTCGATAAGTGCACTGGGTTCTTTTACATGCGTTACACAACACATGGGACCAACGGCTTTACTACCCATCCGAAGGACGAAGTAGTGGTTAAGTGTCTTGCTTAAGGACACAAGTGTCACGGCCGGGGATTCGAACCCACACTCTGCTGATCAGAAACACCAGAGTATGAATTCGGTGCTCTTAACCGCTCGGCCACGACACTTACACTATCGCTTTATCATCACATCCGCCAGCACAAAGCTCTCATGACAATACAAACAATAATGATGATGGTACAGAGTTTCACAAGCGGATGGGTTTCTCTCAAGTCATCTTTAAGAGATATATTTTTCGTCGAGGTGGTGTGCTGGAGATAATAAATTCCCACGGGTACTGCTTTTAGTTGATAAGTCATCGACGAAAACAAGTTTCCCTCTTAGGACACCACTTATCTTGGTTACTGTCTAAATAATACGTCCATTAACCCGTCCATTATCAGTACGCCAAGACAATGTCCGAGAAAAAAAAGGAAAAACTACAGAGCGGCTTTCCTTCTTGCGAGTTATGCTCGCCCAACAACTCGCCCACTTTACTTGAGCGACACTCAAGAGTGAGCTGCCCGTGAAGTTTGGCGTCAATGAGTAGATTTTGAAATACTAGCAGAAAAAAGAGAATATATCGCAAAAGGTATCGAGTTACCGCTGTTTTAATAAAGTTGTCATCATAAATATTTGATGTTTGATTATGTAAATGCTATGTTTATATTGGATTGACCATGGGTTTAGTATTCCTGAGTGTTTTTTTCTTAATCTTGAAACACTTGAGGCTTCATGGTAAAAATCCTGTTTTGACGGATTTGTTTTGTCCTGTGATTCAAGGAAGTGTGAGTTTTAGTATATTATTTGTCTGGTTATGAACCCAAGGAATTTGAAATATTTTGATGAACCTGTCGATATTCTTGTGAGGAGAAGATGTTGAAGTAATGTTAGTTCTAGATGTTGGAGGAAAAACGTTGGCCTTAATTGTTCTTCTACACTATTTACACACAGCAATTTAAAGCCCATGGACCCTTTCGGTACATAAAAAAAATATAAGTTCACAGATTTACAAATAACTTTCAGGGTTTACAGAAGGTAGTGGTGAAAGACTTCTCTTGAAATATTATTCCATGAAATGCTTTACTTTTTGAGAACACAGTAAAACAATATCAGTTCTCGATAACGAGAATTACGGATTTATTTTAAACACATGTCATGACACGGCGAAACGCGCGGAAACAAGGGTGGGTTTTTCCGTTGTTTTCTCCCGACTCCGATGACCGATTGAGCCTAAATTTTCACAGGTTTGTTATTTGATATAGAAGTTGTGGTACACAAAGTGTGGGCCTTGGACAATACTGTTTACCGAAAGGGTCCAATGTCTTTAACTGTGGACCCTTGCTTAATTTAAGGATGGTTGTAAAATGTAGCAATGCTGACAAGATTTTGCAAGAGAACTTGGACAGTAGAAACAATTGTTGTCCTTTCATCACACAAGGTACATTTTGTAAAATTTTACAACATGAGCTACATTTAGCAAGGGACCCTTGCTAAATTGCCCCTATGTGAAAGGGGCTTTTGTCTCGATGCAAATGCATGGCTTTAGGGACAATAGCCTACAAGCTCTGCTTCTAAAATGGATCCCTCTGCAGTGTCTTCTCATCTAATCTAATCCGATCTAATATAATCTAATCTAATATAACCTAATCTAATCTAGCCTAATCTAATCATTTATCTCAGCACACTACACAGTGCAAATTCAAAGTTGAACATTAAACAATTAAAGGGTAACAAATTATAGTAAACAAAGACTACTATAATAAGAACGAAACAAATGAGTTTTAACCAAAAATTACCTAAAAGGATTCAGTGGCTGTGGGCCGCACGAATGTTTGATGGAAGATCATTCCCTGCCTTGGGAGCAAGAACCGAGAAAGCACGATTACCATAATACTTGGTCATCGTAGAATTCACAGGTGGAGGCTCCAGACGAGTCTCACTACTGTGCCTTGTTGATCTCTGCGGAAGGCGGAGACCAACCAGGTCAGTGAGGACAGTGACTTTCTCAATTGTTTTATGCACAATGGCAAGAATTTTGAACCGAATCTGCAGTTCAACAAACACAGTTCTTGATACATTTTTACTTTTAAGTTGTATTCTTTAAAATGATCGCTCTTGAGTGATAGTGTCTTTTATTTTTGGGTTTGTGGAAAATAATCGAGCCTTAAACCTTGAACCAGGGGGAGAACTATTGCAACGGCTAAGCAACCCTTTCAGTTGGACAATCATTATGGATACTTTCATTTTACGACACAAAACACAAATGCCACAGATAAACTTACACTTGTTGTCGTAAAAGTACCTCAACCCTTCATTGGTTTGCTTAAAAAAAGTTCTGCTATCCGGCTAAAGGTCAAAATGTAGCCTACAGATTCCAAAAACGGTCATTAAAAATTATTAAACAGCTACCTGAGCGGAATGTTTTTAACAGAAATGGTATTATTACTTGTTTATAATGCACTTGTTCACCATTTTAATGTAATTTTGATATGTGTACACTTCTGAACTTTTCGTAATTATCGATTCAAAAATCAGGCCCCTACCTAAAGGTTTTTGGAAAAACTAAAAACACTTCTGCCGTTGAGAGCGGGCGTCAAAGGACAATGCCGCTGACGTCATTTGTGGGAGTTTGCTTTGTTATACATCCACGCTGCAGAGTGATTACGTAACGGGGCTTTTCGCAAATCTCGCAGAAAAGCTCTGGATAAGGGCATACAAAATGATTGTTTTTTTACACAATTGAAACCTATTTATGATCATATGAATCGATTTCCTTATTCATCGAAAACATTTTAAGTGGAATTCAGCAAAGTTCACGACTTGACATTTTCGTTCAAGCAGGTCTTTAAAAGCATTAGAATAGCAGTGTGATACAATTACACACAACTGAAAAAAGGGAGCAAATATTTAGGACTATATGCAAAGGGCTCTTTTATGATAGCTCAAAAGCCATTAATCATATATTTCATCGTAGCATCCACACCAAAAAATCATTGAATTCTGGCGACTTTATTTATTATGATCTAGTAGACGGCTCTGAGTTTGAACACCTACGTGTAGAATAGTAGTTATGATGTTGATTGAAGGGGGGGGGGGGGGGGGGGGTCGACTAACCTTTCGAGAAGACAAACAAAATCCAGCACTGTTTCTACAAATGAAATCCACCTGCTTCAAGGGTATCAGGGGAGGGGGTACAAATAGAAAATGTCCACCCACCCAACACTGAGGAAACATAATCGACAAAAAGGTGGATACTGCCAATGGTCTTTTTGCTCATCATTGATTGGCAGGGGGGGATTTATACTATCAGTAGATGGTGACTTGATGGGTGTGGAAATTTAATACCTTCATTCTATCAACCCTTGGGGACTAGCGGTAATACATGTAGATGCGGTGGCGTTGCCCTCTGAGGAATGGTTTTGCTACACCATGCTGCTGGTCAATACCTTAAAGCAGGGGACACTATTGCCAGTACATTCCACCTGGGAAGACTAACAGTATGACACGTACTGTTATGAATGAAGAGAGCTTTCTTCTGAAGACGAGCAGAGTATAGTGTGCGAAACGTGATTTATATATTGGTTAGATGTACCTGCAAGTTACCTATGATTTTATAGTTTCTTCCCATTTGTCCACACCATGCAAAGCTTCAAACAATACTTATTGTTACATTGCTCAAAGTTTGGGGGCATTTAAAGCTAATATCTGTTTACATGAGCCACACTTTGGAAGTAAAAAAAATGTAGGTTTAATATACACGTACATGTAAACCTGTTTATGTTTTTTTGTCATACAAATACATGCAGTACCCAAACCCTTTAATAAACTCTGAAAAATTCATCATAGCAATTTATCAAAACTAATAAATAACAACAATAATGACACGCCTTGTGGCTGAGTTATCAATCAAATCAAGTAAAAGTGGCTAGGAATTATTTGACGCTGGCGTTTGTCAAGCCTGACGCTCATGTCCCATGAACATTATTACTCCTAGTCACTGGGCCATTTATCTCCATCCTCAAACCGTCTCAGCCCCCTGGGGAGTATATACAGCCTGTGCAACAAATATGCACTACTCGGCTAAATCAATCACAAGAACCATCTCTGCCCTCGCAGATACCCATTTACCCCTGGGTGGAGAGAAGCATGGTTAAAGGCAGTGGACACTATTGGTAATTGTCAAAGACTAGCCTTCACAGTTGGTGTATCTCAACATATGCATAAAATAACAAAGCTGTGAAAATTTGAGCTCAATCGGTCATCAAAGTTGCGAGATAATAATGAAAGAAGAAAACATCCTTGTCACACGAAGTTGTGTGCGTTTAGATGGTTGATTTCGAGACCTCAAGTTCTAAACTTGAGGTCTCGAAATCAAATTCGTGGAAAATTACTTCTTTCTCCAAAACTATGGCACTTCAGAGGGAGCTGTTTCTCACAATGTCTTATACCACCAACCTCTCCCCATTACTTGTCACCAAGAAAGGTTTTATGCGAATAATTATTTTGAGTAATTACCAATAGTGTCCACTGCCTTTAAGTGTCTTGCTCAAACAGCGTATGACGCTTTGTTACAATGTTTAAAAGTGCTGTATATGAATTTCCTCGAGTGATGTTAATAATAATTTGGGGGGATTCTGCCTGGGAGCAGAACAACATTTCTTACTGAAAAAGCATACAAAGACGCGTCTAAACAATGTTTAAAAGTGCTATATAAATTTCCTCGAGCATTGTTATTAACATTCTGCAACCTCAATGCAAGTTTTGCTTTGGTTTTTGCAGAGATTCTTATTTTGATTTATTTTGTAGTATCATTTTTAATTTTTACGTACTGGCCAAACCCACAGTGTTTTTTAACCGAATTTGTTATTGCATAATTTTAAACAGGGCATTATTCGGGACACGTTTGTAGTGAAAAGAAGACAAATTGACCAGAGCGAGGTTTGAATAAAAAGTCACATCCCCTGTCCATCATAAACGTTGGTGTGATCCCTGGCTACACGGCAGGTTGTAGGCTTCTGACTAGCACCCCTGGCGCACAAGGATTTTGTCCTTGGAGATCTCTATAACATAAAGGCTAAATGTTTGAGTTGGACACTGGTAGAGTGCCAGCCTGTTGAACATGTTGAAGGCAGTGGACACTATTGGTAATTACTCAAAATAATTATTAGCATAAAACCTTACTTGGTAACGAGTAATGAGGAGAGGTTGATAATATGAAACATTGTGAGAAACGGCTCCCTCTGAAGTAATGTACGTTGTAGTATGACAAGGGTGTTTTTTTCTTTCTTTATTACATGTATCTTGTAACTTCGAAGACCAATTGAGCTCTAATTTTCACAGGTTTGTTATTTTATCCATATGTTGAGATACACCAAGTGAGAAGACTGGTCTTTGACAATTACCAACAGTGTCCACCGTCTTTAATCCGAAGGTCGCAGGTTCAAATTCCACCACAGAAAATGTTCCTTGACAATATCTCACGTCCATCAGCAATCGACAACAATTGTTATTATATTTATATTGTGCATTGTCTGTATGTGTATGTTTTTCATTTTGAAACAGAATCACTGTCTAATATTATTCAGGACAACAAAATTACTACAAAAATTGTTTTCTGGGAGAATAATTCCACGCAACTCTAGGAAAACAAATTTATGGATGAAGTGGGGCTTACTTTGTTTATTTTGATCCATTAATGGCAGTGTTTTTGTACCTAATACAATGATCACGTCATAATGATTTTTGCCATTTGGTTGTCGTAATTAAAATCAGCCCTAGCCTGGAGAGCGGAAATTAAAAACACATCTTTACTATCCTTGACTTCCACATTAGCTTTTCCCGCTCTGAGGCGGTTAATTCTAAACGTTTGTGGCAGGATCAATTAAAATTTAATAAAAGACGTTGTTTTTTTAATGAGTTTGGAGAGATTTTTGTCTGCATATCAATGATCTTAATGCCACTGCCTGCCCCTGCCATGGATTATTGGATAATAATAACATCTGGACGGTACATGTAGGTGGTCATTAGACATGCTTTGTTTTTGAAAGGACAAGGCCATCAAGGCGTTTTCTTGTTGGTAAAGGGAATCCTATGAGGAAAATGTAAATTCCTACTGGAACATTTTTAAGGCATGAAGGCGTTGACCAGGGGCATGGAGGCAAACACCTTCAGTGCCTCCTTGAAGTATCAAGCCTGAGTGCAGTGTTTTGCCCACAGTGGTCCGTGCCAGAAAACCCGCCGGACACTCAGGATTCCCAAACCACACATGAATGGAAGAATTCCCTGTTTCAAACCACCACACATGTTTAACATTTCAAATTACCCTTGCAATTTCCTTATAAAGGTTTTCAATGAAATGTAACAACGGGTCCAGTAAAAATGGTATCCAAAGCCATTTATTCTGAGCGCTTCTATGATTTGAGTCTATTTATATTGATCTACTATGACACTGATCCATCTCGCAATGGTTTCAAGGGAGACATTTTACCACCACTAACATGACTAAAGAAATCCTTGGCAGAACCGTGTGGGTGGTGGGGGAAGAGCAGTTATATTGAGGGCAAAGTCAATAGTCGGCCTTGTCTGTTTTGTAGCGAATGATGAAATAATCAGCTGACTGGTGACTGTACATAAATGATCACTAGTGATTTTCTTGCCTTTTTGAAAAACTTTGGGACTGGGTTTCGATTCACTCATTGAATGTGGCTGGAAATTTTTCTTCCATTTGAAATTTTGTTTTCTCCTTAAAATAGCAATGATTATAACACACCTCTTGCTTGTTCTGTATTCTGGTTGGCTGAAACACGGTCACGTGGGATGAACTCATACAGGCTAGTGATTGCGCGCGCGTGTTTTGCAGGAATAGTACCAGAGCGGGCACTAGTCTTTGCAAATAGTGCCCGCGGTAACAGCACCCTCTCTTGACTTGAACCGTGAACAAACAAAAATCAAAAATTCCTTTTTCTGTTCTTATTTGACATTTTAAGACCGAGCTGTGTTATAAAACACATATTGACTGGCATGTGTATACTAGTAATCTTGGTGCTCTGTTGTTGATCTCTGAGAGCCACAACGGTCAATACTATTTTTATATATTTTCATTAAAATTGATTTTATGGCGTGCGTTCTTGAGGGAATTGGTAGACTGTTGAAAATCAACAATCGCCACAGGTACAAACATACGTCATCATGAGTTGTAAGATGAAATTTTAATATTGTTGCTTTTGCTGATTGTCGGTGTTGTCATGGAAATAACTATCAGCGTGTCATTCTAGAGAATGGTGGATGGAAGAGGGTATACGTAATAAAAGATTACTCTTTTAGTTTGAGTCTGTCGTAAGCAGTTTCGTATTTTTACCGTAACTGTATGCCAGACTAGGCCTTTTTGTGCATGCCACTGAGGCCATGCCCTCCATTGTCCCTGGTCTTGTTCTTTGTGGCCTTCATAAGTTTCCCATTGACTTTAAGATTTTCCATTGGAAGTGTTATTGCAAAATGAAAATGGCCTTGCCCTTTCATAATGTTCAAAAATGAGGCCTGTTTTAGTCCGTCAGTGCACTTCCCTCCAACTCAGGGTACCATTGCCCTCTGTTGCCCTTGGTTTTGGCCTCGGTGTCTTTCAAAAGTTTCCCACTGACTTTGAGATTTTCCATGGGAAATGCCATTCCAAATTGAAAATGGCCTTGCCCTTTCATAATGTTCAATAATGAAGCTCGTGGCCTGTCAGTCTGTCGGTGCACTATCCTCCAACCAGGGTACCATTGCCCTCTGTTGCCCTTGGTTTTGGCCTCGGTGTCTTTCAAAAGTTTCCCACTGACTTTGAGATTTTCCATGGGAAATGCCATTCCAAATTGAAAATGGCCTTGCCCTTTCATAATGTTCAATAATGAAGCTCGAGGCCTGTCAGTCTGTCGGTGCACTATCCTCCAACCAGGGTACCATTGCCTTTGTTGCCCTTGGTCTTGGCCTCACTGTCTTTGAAAAGTTTCCCATTGACTGGCAGTGCCCTTTGCAAAACGAAAATGGCCTTGCCCTTTCAAAGATTAAACTCCAGGCCTGTCAGTCTGCCAGTGCACTACCCTCTAAGTCAGGATACCGTGGCCTCTGTTGCCCCTGATCTTGGCCTTAATGGGTGCCTTTCAAAAGTTTCCAATTGACTTTAAGATTGTCCAATAGTGCCCTTTGCAAAATGAAAATGGCCTTGCCCTTTCAACATGTTCAATGATAAAACTCCAGTGCACTACCCTCCAAGTCAGGGTATCGTCTTCAAACGACAGTTTACCCGCCTTATGAAAATGAAGACGATCGCTTCCCGGCATTCCTGTTGTGTTTAGAAGAATCTAGGCTAGAGGTAAGATGAAGTGACGTGTGCAATTCACCCTCCTCATCCCACCGTAACTCCCACCGCTCGTACGCTGCGTAAAAGTGCCACTCACCAATAAAATGGATACCAGCTCGGTTACCTGTGCAGCGAAACCTGAATCCGCCGAGCTGAGCACATCCTTTACATCTCTGTAACATTCCATCCCGAGAGAGTTTTCCCCTCCGAGATCCGGCTAATCGTTTCAAGCTAACGAGGGCTGGAAATCTGAACCGAGGCGGGGGGGGGGGGGGGGGGGGGGGGGGGTATTAGTGGCCAGCTCGGCCCAGAAGCATCATGTTTGATCTTCATAAACACAGTATAACGAGGGCAGTATGATTGTCTTTTTCCTTCTGGACTGGGATCAGGTGGGTTTGCAGCGTGTCGTTGCGTCCACACAATGAGTCCATTGACCCTAGTAATTGACAACGCTGGGATGTGTAGGCACGTGTATTTACGCATGCACTCCCGTTAAAAAGAACGGTATTAAAATGCATTGAGGGCTAATGGCCATTAAGGTGTGCGCATTAATAGCTTAATCAATCTTGGTTAATGGGAATTTGCATCGGGATAAAGGATAATAAGTTTGGTTTTTGACCTATATTCACCGATGTGTGTAAGCACTATACATATATTATAGTGTAAGCACTATAGAGGCAGTAGCTAGAGGCAGTTCAAATCCTACTTTTTGTTTTGTAAAATCAAAATAATTAATCTTGGTCATTCATTAAAGGCACTGGACACTGTTGGTAATTACTCAACAATTCCTAGCATAACAACTTACTTGGTAATGAGCAATGGAGAGCTGTTGAAAGTATGAAACATCGTGAGAATCGGATCCCTCTGAAGTAATGTAGTTTTTTTGAGATAGGGGTAATTATTTTTTGATTCAATATATTTATAGACTTCAGGCATGGAACCCCTTTTTAGGCATCTGAAAGCAAACAAATGTGTGCAACAAGGGTGTTTTTCTCTTAAATTATTTTCTTGAAACTTTGATGGCCAATTGAGTCCAAATTGTCACAGATTTGTTATTTTATGCATAACGTTGGGCTACACCAATGAGAATATTGGTGTTTTACATTTACCAAAGATGTTCAGTACCTGAAATTGTTCCACGGTGATACCATAAACTGAGAAGTCTCCGGAACACCCTAACAATCTTCTCCGCGGTATTAGAATTAAGGAAGACAGTTCTCTAAGAACAAACTCTACCTGGTAAGTAGATACACACATGGTGTTACCACAAACCAAATATATATTGATACCATAAACTTTGTAGTTGTAGTCTAAGGATTTGAAATCATGGAACTGAAATCATGGATTTTCTAAACATAAAAACCTACTTTTTTGTTCCATATCTGCATTTTCAATATAGTCAATTTAACCAT
This sequence comes from Asterias rubens, assembly GCF_902459465.1. Taxonomy (NCBI): domain Eukaryota; kingdom Metazoa; phylum Echinodermata; class Asteroidea; order Forcipulatida; family Asteriidae; genus Asterias; species Asterias rubens. Next base: position 1,761,856 of record NC_047072.1, read on the forward strand.
AAACTTTTCACTCAAAATTGTACACCTCTTAGGATAGCACACACACAACATTAGTAACTGTCAAAGACCAGAATGCACATTTCAAGCGACCCAATTTATACAAATAGCATCCGCCTGGGTCCTCCGAAAGTTTAAGCTCAATCAGTCACCAGTAAAAAAGAACATGGGGTTTAACACCATTTTAACGTGAAGTTAGAGATTTGCAATTTCTGTTCACTTTCCTTAAAAAGCTCATTCTACATGTGTATTGGAAGTTAAGTGCATCACCAAACATAATCCCAGATCCATTAGGTAAAAAAAAATACTTGGTCTTGACGAGTACAACTCCATCAAATTTTACCACAATCTTGTTTTGCGGCAGTGAATGTCAAACTTACAATTAAGGGGTCTGTGTAACTGCAGAGTTTTTTACCCTGTCGTTTTGGTGGCAAAGGCACAAGGGATTTTCCCCCCTGTGACTCGGAATAGAAATGTGGACAGATGGATCATCTGGTTGTCATGGCTACCGGCCATTCTCATTTTGTTGTCCGATGAGATTGGTTGATTGGATTCCAGGGCCCTCTCTGTTTATCGATGTAGTGCCGTCTTTGTGTGGCGATAAATTGACCGAGACAATGAGCCATTGTGCCTTACTTTCAAAGACATCATTTTTAACTCCATTCCATCGATTGTCGTTTCAATGCACAGCATCAAATCACAGCGAGGCCTAATTGTGAAGAATTGTTAGAAATTATGAAAGGGAAAAAAATCAGAGCGCAACCCAATTCTGTAAGATTAACAATAAAGGTTAAAGGGATGAGAAATTGCCAACCATTACATATCACAAGGCCAGATGGCCACTTTAAAGTGAGGGTTGCAACACTCTGCTGATTTGGGCTACGGACAACATGTATCACAACTGGCACGGCCTTATCACCTACATTGTATTCTCGGTAGTATAGTGGTAAGTATCTCTGACCGTTACTCAGGAGACAGGGGTTCGATTCCCCGCCGGGGAGGATGCAATTTTACCCTCCTCAAATCTGACCTCAATCGTCTAGAATCGTTCCACATGAGGTGTCAACGATAAATTATCGGCATCAGTGAGGTCACCCAAAGCACATGTCTGCCCACCACCAACCAACTAATTCAACGCCGCCGCTCTGCCCTTTTCGGTCATGTCGCTCGCCTACCTGACAACATCCCAGCTAAAAAAGCTTGATCATCCTGGGCCAAACAACTTGGCCGGCCTAGCGAAACCGCCAACATGTGGCGTGAGGCTGTAGGACGTGGACACAGGAGATCAGTGCGACTGACCCTACTGTCACTGCGGTTGATTGATTGATTGACAGTCCATAAGGATGTATACATACATGTACATGTACATGTAGACTTGGGAATTATCCACTAGTAGCCTAGCTGGTAGAGAAGAATGCACTACATTCCAACTTTTTACGAAGCAATTATTGATAAAGCCCCTTTGCTTAAAGCCAGTGGACACTATTGGTAATTGTCAAAGACCAGTCTTCTCACTTGCTGTATCTCAACATATGCATAAAATAACAAACCTGTGAAAATTTGAGCTCGATTGGTCGTCGGAGTTCCGAGATAACTATGAAAGACACAAACACCCTTGTCACACGAAGTTGTGTGCTTTCATATGCTTGATTTTGAGACCTCAAATTCCAAACCTGAGGTCTCGAAATCAAATGCGTGGAAAATTACTTCTTTCTCGAAAACTACGTCACTTCAGAGGGAGCCATTTCTCACAATGTTTTATACCATTAACCTCTCCCCATTACTCGTTACCAAGTAAGGTTTTCTGCTAATAATTATTTTGAGTAATTACCAATAGTGTCCTCTGCCTTTAAGGGCAAAAGTGTCATGACCAGGTATTAATTAAAATCCACACTCTGCTGCTGACAACACCAGAGCTTGGGTCCAGTGAACTAAACTGCTCAGCCACGACACGCTTTTTGTATTTAGTCAAAATAGTATGACCATAAAAATGTATCGTTGCGGTACCCGCTGCCAAAACATAGGATTCGAACTGCCTCTAGCTACTGGGCAATGTCGGTAGTCTAGTGGGTAAGACACTGCTCTAGAATTGCAAGGGTCGTGGGTTCGAATCCCACCCGAGTAACATGCCTGTGGTATTTTTTCACAAGACTCGGGAAAGTACCGAGTATACAGCGCTAACACACATCGGTGTATGGGTAAAACCCAAAATTTATCCCCGATGCAAATTTAACATCTATTAAAAAATGGATTTGGTAATAAACAGCACTAGAGAGCAGTTAATATTACTCTTAGCTTGCTACTACTATATTTTTATCTACATGATCTTGTCTTTTCTTACTGTGAGTATGGAAATAAAATCTTTCATTGAATTAAATAGAATTACTACACACTGTACTCCAGGATGCTGTTTCTTCTCACTTGGTGTATCTCAACATATGCAAAAAATAACAAACCTGTGAAAATTTGAACTCGATCGTTGATTGGTTGTCGAAGTTGTGAGATAATAATGGAAAACAAAACACCCTGTCACACAAAGTTTTGTGCTTTCAGATGCTTGATTTCGGGACCTCAAATAATTCTGAGGTCTCGAAAACTACGTTACATCAGAGGGAGCCGTTTCTCACAATGTTTTATACTATCAACAGCTCTCCATTGCTTGTTACCAAGTAAGTTTTTATGCTAATAATTATTTTGAGTAATTATCAATAGTGTCCACTGCCTTTTAATTGATGATGTTGTTTTTAATCTTCTCAGGTTCGTTATGTAGACTTTGGTAACACTGAGGAGGTAGCCGTTAACAGTATCCACACCAAGCCTTTCATGATAGACATGCCACAGCAGAGTAGAGATTGCGTTCTCATCGGTCTACGACCGGTAAGTCAAATCTGTGGTTCTTTTAAAGCCATTGGACCCTTTCGGTAAACAGTATTGTCCAAGGCCCACACTTTGTGTATCACAACTTCTATATACGGGTAAAACCCAAAATTTTTCCCCGATGCAAATTTAACATCTATTAAAAAATGGACTTGGTAATAAACAGCACTAGAGAGCAGTTAATATTACTCTTAGCTTGCTATTGCTATATTTGTATCTATACATGTATGATCTTGTCGCAAGATTCGCAAGTACTTGGGCAAAAGTGCCACTGAAAAGGTCATTCACGCATTTGTTACTTCTCGTCTTGGCAACGGCAATGCTCTTCTCTACAGTCTTCCTAACAACCAGATTTCCCGACTTCAACGGCTCCAAAATACTGCTGCCCGCATTGTGACACTGTCTAGAAAATCCTGTGCTATCACCCCCATTCTGAAACAACTACACTGGCTCCCTATCTCTCAACGAATCATCTTCAAGCTGATGCTCATTGTCCACAAAGCTCTTAATGGCAAGGCTCCCCACTATATTTCTGAACTGCTTCAAGTTTACACTCCATCAAGGAATCTTCGATCAAGTTCCATGCTTCTCCTCATTGAACCCAAGTCTCGACACTCATGGGGTGACAGGTCTTTTTCTTCAGCCGCGCCACGCATCTGGAACTCTCTACCACTTAATCTTCGATCTTGTGTTTGTACCGCAAAATTCAAGTCTCTTCTCAAAACTTTTCTTATGTCACAGGTTTTCAATGACTAATTTTGTTGTTTCTGTTTTTCTTTGTGTTGTGTTTTTTTTTTTTTTTTTTTTCTTTTTTTTACTGCGCCTTGAACACCCAGCAGGGTGGATATGTGCGCATTACAAGTCTTATTATTATTTTATTATTATTATATAAAATAACAAACCTGTGAAAATTTAGGCTCAATCGGTCATCGGTGTCGGGAGAAAATAACGGGAAAACCCACCCTTGTATCCGCACGTTTCACCGTGTCATGACAATAAAATAAATCCGTAATTCTCGATATCAAGAATTGATATTCTTTTACTGTTTTCTCAAAAAGTAAAGCATTTCATGGACAAATATTTCAAGAGAAGTCTTTCACCACTACCTTCTGTAAACCCTGTAAGTTATTGTAAATCTGTGAACTTTTTTTCTTTTTTTCTGTACCGAAAGGGTCCAATGGCTTTAATATGTTTAATTAATGGTATTTTTTACCCTGTAGGCATTCTGTACCATCTGTACTCTTAATCCTGCAAGTGTTCTGTACTCTTAACAAGTATGGTATAAGGAGTAAAAAATAGCAACACTTTGAGAGCTTTGAAGGTAGTGCGCCTTTAATAATTTGGGAGGCTAATCATCCTTACTCGCAGCTAAGAGCTGAATTGCGAAGGAGGCAGTCAAGGGCGCCTTTGCAGCCTGCCACATCAACCAATTATGACCACAGACCACAGCCAAAGATCAAAAGTAGTTGAGATCAAAGGTGTTTACTCTTTGGAAAACTTGCAAAGCAAGTGGGAACCAAATGCTTACAAAGTATTTTGTGTTTGCGCAAGCCTTGTAGTCTATGGACTGTTCTTTGATCTATTTCGATAGTGCAGCAAGTCATTATTTGCAATTCCAAGTCAAGTCACATTCATTTTTTTGCAACAAGTCTATTTTTTCTTTAAAGTCACAATACATTGCTGAAAGTTCATGAAGTTACAAGAAGTAAAAAGTCAAAAAAGTAGCAAGCAACTCAAGTCCAAATCGAATGACTGGAGTCAACAAGTCAGCTAGCGCTGTTTCCAGAAGTTCCTTGCCATTTATAGCTCCAGGGATCTAGAAGTTTGAAATGCCCTCCTACCAGCACCCATTTTAATATCTGGATCCCAGTTGCGGACAACTTGTCAAAAAATCAGTCCCACCCTCGCCAAATGCAAATCCATTTTTCATTTCCGCGGCCATAAGCCTTTTTGAGATATGGCGGACACAATGCTACAACACTATAAGGTTTGGGTAAATTTGTCTGTATAAGCCTTTTTGAGATATGGCGGACACAATGCTACAACACTATTAGGTTTTGGGTAAATTTTCTGGTGTACATGCATCCTTAAAACCAAACAATACACTCCTAGTCCGCCGTACCTTAAACAGCCATTAAAGGATGATTTCAAATATTGAGTCTCTTACCTCACGTTAAACATGGTAAAAATGGGTTTTTCTCCAGAACGCTCCAAGCCAAATTTCTGAAAAATGTGTGGTCAAACAAGCCCGCACGACAAAGGAATCGTGACGTCAGTGGCGGCTATATGGTGTGGAAATGCCAAAGCTGGAGAACTGTGTTCAAAACCAATAGGGGATAATCGTCACTAGCGTCCGGGGTCATTATAATAGATAAGATGTTTTTGACTCTCGGCTGAAAAAGCCACGCGGCCGGGTGCATTTTTGACTCAAGTTATTTATTACTAAATGCAAATTTTTGAGAGTAAAATGGTTATTAACCGGTATCTGCGATGTCTATTTGGCCATAAAAAGGTAATAGTTGACATATTGAGATCATCCTTTATTGGCTCTTTAAAAAAGTCTATTGTATCTACCATAAAAATGCTCAACGCTGGAGTCTATTTTCCCTAGAATCTCCTGACAACTTTCCTCCTAATATCTGGAACCTAGTTTGTTTCAGACATTTTGTCAGCAATTATTCCCACCAGGGCCTCTCCAAATTCATACATTTTTCATTTCCGGGGCAATGCTCTTCACTGGCCGGCCTACATTCTTCCGTACAATCTCCTGGGCTTGCAGATTGCACCAGCGGAGACATCGCCGGTGATTTCATTCAAATCAAGCAATCAAAACCCTTGTATAAATGGAGGCATGTTGACACAAAGACACGGTGTAACAATGGCCTAGTCCTTAATTAACTTGTGACTATCGATTCTAGATGACTATCAAACACCTTGACTCCCCCCCCCCCCTTGACGGCGAGAGAGAGTTGTTTTGGGTGTATTCGTTCTAACTCTGTCAACCTTCATCTGTTTCATACGAGGGCAGTGGATTAAATGACCTAGATTCTTTACAGTTTAATATCGGCGCCTGTTTGTATAAATTGTTTTTTCGGATCGTGCTATCGTCGGACTCTATTTGCTGTCAGTGGGTACACGTAAATAGGTAGCTAAGATGCTTTCGGACACATTTAGTCTTGCGATGGTTCACCGTCTGATGAGCAACACTAGGCCAGTGTATAGATGAATTTCCAGGGCAAGACAAACATTCTTGTCTGTGTCTTAAAGACATTGGACATTATTGGTAATTGTCAAAGACCAGTCTTACTTGGTGTATCTCTTAACAATGCATACAAGAACAAACCTGTGAAAATTTGAGCTCAATTGGTCTTCAAAGTTGCAAGAAATAATGGGGAAAAAAACACCCTTGTCGCACAAATTGTGTGGTTTCAGATGCTTGAATTCGAGACCTCAGCTGAGGTCTGGAATTCAGCTGAGGTCTCAAATTCAAATTCAAATATTTTAGTGAGAATTATTATTCTTTTTTTCAAAAAAAAAAATTACTTACTTACTAAGAGGTAGCCATTTCTCACAATGTTTTATACTACATGTGTATCAACAGCTCTGGGTTAATGCCCCTTATTTTTGACAGCGCGAGGGCGCTATAAATAGTATTTTTATCACTTCCGGGGGTACACGCGATTCGCCCTGCACAAATTAATAGGCGTTCTGTCACTTTTGTTGCGCCGTAGTTTCAATTTGCTTTAGAGGTGGATTATAACGGCTCCTTTAAAAGTCTTATTGTCTGTGATGGATTAGATGTCTGTGGTGGTAATGTGTTCCAATCTTTAAAAACTGTTTTGGGTATGAATGAATATACCCCCGGAAGTGATTGAGAGCGCCCTCACATGGTCAAAAATATGGCCCATTGTTAAGTTTTTTTTATTACTCATGTTTCCAGTGCCTTAAAGGTTTGGGTACTTTTTGAACGACAGACTAGTATTCTCACTTGGTGTATCCCAACATGCATAAAATAACAAACCTGTGAAAACTTTGACTCAATTGATCATCAAAGTTGCAAGATATCGAATAATGATGTAATAATAGGACTGAACAAACTGCATTCTATAAACTGCATCTTATGTTTGCCGTTGTCATGGATGTGAAGTTGGTTGTGTTTCCATTTCGGCTTCTGGTCATGATCAACAATCACACCAGCCTCAGACGTTGCTACGACGATCAGGCGATCCAACCTCGAGGCCCTGAATTTAATGCGTAACCTCGTCTCGGATGCCAACCGTTGTCCTGCGTGGGTTACCCCCATCGCTATTAATCATCTAATCCATGCATCCTCGCTGCTAGCTAATATCTGGAATCTAGGAACTTTTTTCGTTTGCTCTTGACGTGTCTGGAATTTAAATTTGGACATTAATCCTCTCTCCGCTACCCTTCAGACATAATGTCTGATCCCGTCTTTAAAAATGTGCTTTATAGAGGAAAAATAGGCAATAATTGGGATTTAGGTATTAAGCTGTTTTAATGAACTACAGGTTTAGGGCCTACATGTGCGTTAAAGGCAGTGGACACTATTGGTAATTACTCAAAATAATTATCATCATAAAACCTTTCTTGATTACGAGTAATGGGGAGAGGTTGATAGTATAAAACATTGTGAGAAGTAGCTCCCTCTGAAGTGACGTAGTTTTTGAGAAAGAAGTAATTTTCCACGAATTTGATTTCGAGACCTCAAGTTTAGAATTTGAGGTCTCGAAATCAAGCATCAGAAAGCACACAACTTCATGTGACAAGGGTGTCTTTTTTCTTTCACAGTTATCTCGCAACTCCGACGACCGATTGAGTTCAAATTTGCACGGGTTTGTTATTTTATGCATATGTTGAGATACACCAACTGTGAAGACTAGTCTTTGACAACTACCAATTGTGTCCACTGTCTTTAAGGACACTGGAAACCTTTGGTAGAGGTCAAAGACCAGTATTTCCACTTGGTGTATCCCCAACAATATGCTTAAAATATCAGGTCTGTGAAAATTTGGAATCAATTGCTCATCAAAGTTGCAAGAGAATAATGAAAGAAAACACACCCTTCTTGAGCACGTTTGTGTGCTCGTAGATGTCTAATGAAAGGCTGAATTAGTTTAATATTTGAGTGAGAATTTACCTGTTTCTCAAAAACTACATGTATGTCACCTTATATAGAGTGAGCCATTTCTCACAATGTGTTATACTATCAACAGCTCTCGCAATTGCTCGTCACCAATTAAGTTTTTATGCTGCCAATTATTTTGAGTAATAATCTAAATTCCCTGCAATCACTGCATAAAATAACAAATGAATGAACATTTTTAATCAATTGGTCATCAAAGTTGCAAGAGAATAATGAAAAAAAAGAAAGGAATTGTCTGCTTTCAGATGCCTGAGAAAGGCTTCCTGAAGTCTTTTGATATTTGAGTGAGAAGTAACCTCTTTCTCAAAAACTACTTTACTTCAGAGGGGGCTAAGTTTCTCATAATGTTTATTTACTCTCAACAGCTCTCCGTTACTTGTTTAAAGGCAGTGGAGACTGTTGGTAATTACTCAAAATTATTTTTTAGCAACAAGCAATGGAGTGCTTTTGATAGTAAAAAAACGTTATGAGAAACGGCTCCCTCTGAAGTAACTTAGTTTTTGAGAAAGAAGTAATTTTCCACGAGTTTGATTTCGAGACCTCAGAATTTGATTTTTAGGTAGCAAAATCAAGCATCTGAAAGCACACAACTTCGTGTTTTTTCTTCCATTATTATCTCGCAACTTTGACAACCAATTGAGTTCAAATTTACACAGGTTTGTAATTTTTTTGCATATGTTGAGATACACCAAGTGAAAAGACTGGTCTTTAACAGTTACATGTACCAATAGTGTCCAGTGTCTTTAATTTTGTTATTCACCTATATACCCAGCATATTCCTGAGCCTCCCACTGCTTGAACTATCCTGACCTCTATCAGTCAGTCTATAGGTCCTGACCCACTGCCTTTCTCAGATTCCCCCAAAAGGTGACAACATTTTTCTTAAATATAAAACACCTTGCCCAAACACAAACGGTCAAGTTTCCATGACGATATTGAATCAGCGCTGTCCTCTACGTCATCATGATGAAGTTAAAACCTCATTGAAGTCGCCCTTTCACATCCTGTTTATCTGTTAGCGTTCTAGCTCCATGTAGGGTTTGCCCCCTGGAGTTTGGAGAAACGACTCCCGATGTTTTTTTTTTTTATATATACGTCAAGTTGCCTTGATATTAATTTAGCTCGGACTGTTAAAGGCACTCGGTTGGATTCCGCGAAGAGTTAAGACTATCAAAAGTCTCACCTAACGTCCAGCCTTAAGTTTTTAACATCTCTTAGGACTAGTCCTAAAGGACTAATTAATCCTAACTCTTAGGGACTAACGGAATTTGACAACTTAAAGGCTCTGGACAGTTTTGGTGTCCTGTCAAAGACCAGTCTTCTCACTTGGTGTAACTTAACATACACGTTTGCATAAAATAACAAATCTGAGAAAATTTGGACTCAATTGGTCATCAAATTTGCAAGAGAATAATGAAAGAAAAAACAAACACCCTTATTGCAATACTTTGTGTGCTTTCATATGCACAATAGAAGGCTTCAGCTGAGGTCTTTTATTATTTGAGTGAGAAATTACCTCTTTCTCAAAAACTAGGTTACTTCAGAGGGAGCCGTTTCTCATCAACAGCTCCCCATTGCTATTACCAAGTTAGTTTTTATGCTAACAATTATTTTGAGTAATTACCAACAGTGTCCACTGCCTTTAACTATTCTCTTGCAATTTTCCCTGTGGGTTGTAAAGATGCAGAATCTACTTTGATATTCTTGCTTAGTATTTGGTTACCTTGTTCTGGGAGGCAGGTGTTGTGAGGCCTTGAGTAGGGTGCTGGGTTTTGTTTCCTTTGCCAACCAATCATGGCTAAACCCTGTGAAATAAGTTGTGTGATGCATACCCCAATTAAAGCCCTGTTCATACTTCCTGCAAATGCAAATGTGAAGCAAATATTGACGTCACAAGTTGGCCAGCAGGCAGTTGGCCATTGTCACTGAACTTTGACATTTTGCAAACGGATAAACTGATGAACGTAATACAAATTCAAAACATTAGCAACAGTAAACACACATCACCGGTGGGAGATGACATCAATTTATAGCAATACAAAGAGGAGAAAGGGGTAAGGGAAGGTGTCCAGAAAAATTATAGCCAATCAAATTTAGTTACCAATTTGTTAACAATTGGTGGCTTATGAACCAATAAGAGTAAAGTGGTCAGGACAAAGGATGGCTTGTATGAAAGGGAGGATTACTGGAGGATAAAAGTGGTAAATGCATTGTGGGGTTTACACTGCCAGGAAACTTAAAGGACTTCAGATCACATACACAGATAACAAAAAAATGAACAACATGTGCATAGCATTCGGAGGACCTTGTTTCAATTCAGCTTGCTAAAGCAAAACTTCCAAAACTAGGGTTCAGAATGCCCATAGTTTTTTCAACAATCCTGGGGAACACCCTGGAGACATAGACGGGAAAAGTCTACTCTGTTTTATTTATAAAGACGACCGGCTTTCATTAGCGTTAATGACATCATGTATAGAAAGCATGACCAAGATGGTACTCTATGATCACAGTTGATTTAATTTGCTTAAGTGCAAACCGAGGAGATGTTTTTCACCAAAGGCATGCTGCAGGACTTAACAAAGCATTGAGCATCAAGTGTTGTTCGCTGAAAAGGTAAAACTTGGTGAAAAGCAGCGGCAATGTTCTTTTTCGAATAAAACAAATAACATTAGCATTATTTGGCTTAAAGCCATTAAAGCCGTTGGACCATTCGGTACAAAACATTATTAGGCATTTGGTACAGAACAAAATTAAAAAAAAATCACAGATTAACAAATAACTTACAAAGTTCACAGATTTACAAATAACTTACAGGGTTGACAGAAGGCAATGGTGAAAGACTTCTCTTGGAACATTATTCCACGAAATGCTCTACTTTTTGAGAAAACAGTAAAACAATATAAATTCTCAATATCAAGAATTACGGATTTATTTTAAACACATGTCATGACATGGCAAAACGTGGGGAAACAAGGGTGGGTTTTCCCGTTATTTTCTCCCGACTCCAACGTCCGATTGAGCCTAAATTTTCACAGGTATGTTATTTTATATACACAAAGTTGTGATACACTAAGTGTGGGCCTTGGACAATACTGTTTACCGAAAGGGTCCAATGGCTTTAACAAGCCTGTGTGCTTTGTTTTTGAAAGAGCAAGGGCACCAAGGCAAAAAGGGCACCTATATGAACAGTATCTGTGCAAATTGTTACTGAAGCATTTTAAGGCATTGACCAGGGGGTATGGAGGTAATCGCCTTTGTTGTCTCCATGAATTATCAGGCCTGGTTTGAACCTCGCACCAATTGTGGTTATAGACTGCAGTACTTGCAACCACAAGGTTTTGGGTTTTAATCCAAACAACTAAACACTGAATTCCCATTGGTTATAAATGTTATTATTGTCTAGTTACTGAATCACAATTTCTTTATTGTGCAATTCATAATCATACACGTTAAAGACACTGCACACTAATGGTAACTGTCAAAGACCAGTCTTCTCACTTGTTGTATCTCAACATAATTATGCGTAAAATAACAAACCTGTGAAAAATTTTAGCCGAATCGGTCATCAAAGTTACGAGATAATAATGAAAGAAAAAACACCCTTGTCACACGAAGTTGTGTGCTTTCAGATGCTTGATTTCGAGACCTCAAATTCTAAATCTGAGGTCTCAAAATCAAATTCGTGGAAAATAACTTCTTTCTCAAAAACTATGTTACTTCACAGAGAGCCGTTTCTCACAATGTTTTATACCATTAACCTCTCCCCATCACTCGTTACCAAGTAAGGTTTTATGCTTATAATTATTTTGAGTAACTACCAATTAGTGTCCGCTGCCTTTAAAGCTATGTTTGTGTGGGAGAGGTTGGCAGTTACCAGCTTGGTGTTGATATCCCCTTGACGGAAAGATCTTTAAGACAGACAGACAGACATGTGTACATGTATTAGGCACTGTATACCCAGTACTTTCCCGAGTTCTGTAGAAAAAAATCCATAGGCAAGCACTCTGTGGGGATTTGAACCCATGACCATGCTGCATTGCTAGAGCAGATGTCTTCGATCGTCGAGACCACCAAGTAAGCCTTGTGGCTAAGGCAGTTCCAATAGACCTCTTGAGGCATTTTTGTTTGTGTTTCTATTGTTGTTTAGTATTCTTTTTCTGTATTTGCCCTTTTATCTGTCTGTGGTTCACTTTTTAAGTTGGTATTTAGGCCTACTATTTCTCTGTTGTACGGTTTAACCCTATTTAAACATTGGTGTTTTTTTGGTGTGTTTTTATGTGAGCAAAACAGGCCAAAGGATTTTCCGATGCAGGGACATTACAGTTTTATTGTATTTTATTGAATTGTTGTATTGTATCTAATTGTATTGAATTTTATTTGTAAAAGGCCCCTAACAAATAATATTCTTTATCCATGATGCAAAATTTGTATCTATTACAGTGTGTGCATAGCATTGTTTATAGTAGAAAATTTAAATGTTCACATATAAGCTTTCACTGGTTTGTTTTAATTGTTTGTGTGGTCTTTAATTGCGTTAAAGCCATTCGACCCTTTCGGTTAAAAAAAAAGTTCACAGATTTACAAATAACTTACAGGGTTTACAGAAGGCAATGGTGAAAGACTTTTCTTGAAATATTATTCCATGAATTGCTTTACTTTTTGAGAAAACAGCAAAACAATATAAATTCTCGTTAACGAGAATTACGGATTTATTTTAATTACATGTCATGACACGGCGAAACGCGCGGAAACAAGGGTGGGTTTTTCCGTTGTTTTCTCCCGACTCCGATGACCGATTGAGCCTAAATTTTCACAGGTTTGTTATTTGATATAGAAGTTGTGGTACACGAAGTGTGGGTCTTGGATAACACTGTTTACCGAAAGGGTCCAATGGCTTTAAAGGCAGTGGACACTATTGGTAATTACTCAAAATAATTATTAGCCTAATAAAACCTTCTTGGTCACGACTCATGGGGAGAGGTTGATAGTATAAAATGGTGTGAGAATTGGCTCCCTCTGAAGTAACAAAGTTTTTCGAGAAAGAAGTAATTTTCCATGAAATTGATTTCGGGACATCAAGATGAGAAATCAAGCATCTGAAAGGACACAACTTTGTGTGACAAATAACTTTTCTTTTGTTATTATCTCGCGACTTCGACGACCAATTGATCTCAAATTTTCACAGGTTTGTTATTTTATGCATATGTTGATATACACCAAGTGAGAAGACTGATCTTTGACAATTACCAATAGTGTCCAGTACTGTCCAGTGTCTTTAAAACATTTGCGTTATAATTTCTTTGAAATGTCATGCACAATTCACAAATAGGAGCCGCCACAGGTTTGCTTCAATCCTTGAATGTCCTTGGAGGATTGAAGCCAAGCAATCTGTAATTCCTTCTTGGAATTATTCCTAGTGAAACAACTCAATTTCAATAATAAAATGCTTAAGTCGGCCTCTAGAGTGGACAAGTTTTCGCAAGAGTCAGAAGTTTGAGGCACCTCGAATAGCAGCTTAAGCTTGTTTGTGTGACAAATGTTTTTGAAAAGACTAGGACAGAATTACAGAAAAAAAGAAAAAAGAAAAAAAAAAAACATACAATGAAAATTGTTATTTATTTCACAAAAAGATTAAAGGCAGTGGACACTATTGGTGATTACTCAAAATATTTATTAGTGAAAACCTTTCTTGGTGACTAGTAATGGGGAGAGGTTGATGGTATAAAACATTGTGAGAAACGGCTCCCTCTGAAGTGCCATAGTTTTGGAGAAAGAAGTAATTTTCCTCGAATTTGATTTCAAGACCTCAGATTTTAAACTTGAGGTCTCGAAATCAACCATCAAAACACGCAACTTCGTGTGACAAGGGTGTTTTCTTCTTTCATTATTATCTCACACTTTAGATGACCGATTGAGCTCAAATTTTCACAGGTTAGTTATGTTATGCATATTTTGAGATACACCAACTGTGAAGGCTAGTCCACTGCCTTTAAACTGCATTTAGTATTATCTACAATGCGTTGGATTTGAAAACAAAATATTCTCATAACCCGAACTTAAGTAACAATCCAGATAAACTTATTCATTTTTAAAATTACGATGTCTCTGTTCTATAATCAAATAATAAATAAAAAAATAATAAAAACTCATTTTTCTCCCCTTTTTTTTTTGTCGACAGAAAGCCCCTCAGAAATCCTGGCCGACTTCAACTATCGTATGTCTCCTCAACAACCTACTGGAGAAGCCATGCACTGCATTGATAAAGGTTCGTATGGGTTCAACAAATGTCATTATATTTACAAATCTGGTGTAATCAAACAAAGTAGTTAAAGGGTGGCTGCAGTGGGTTTAAACAAAAAAATTAAACGATAAAACATGACTTTTTAAAGCCATTGGACCCTTTCGGTACAGAAAAAAAAAAAAAAAGTTCACAGATTTACAAATAACTTACAGGGTTTACAGAAGGTAGTGGTGAAAGACTTCCCGTGAAATATTATTCCATGAAATGCTTTACTTTTTGAGAAAACAGTAAAACAATATCAATTCTCGTTAGCGAGAATTTCGGATTTATTTTAAACACATGTCATGACACGGCGAAACGCGCGGATACACGGGTGGGTTTTCCCGTTATTTTCTCCAGACTCCGATGAACGATTGAGCCTAAATTTTCACAGGTTTGTTATTTGATATAGAAGTTGTGATACACGAAGTGTGGGCCTTGGACAATAGTGTTTACCGAAAGGGTCCAATGGCTTTAAACGTGAATTTTTTTTATATTTTTTTTATTTAATGCGCAAGTATTTTAAAAATGGTTTTCAAGAGATTAGGGGAACCCACCCTGCCCCTAAAAGGGAGCGTTCATGTGACGTCATGTCGGGAACCCGAGCCGTCGGGAACCCTGGCTGTGTGCATATAGAGACGTGTGCACTGTGTGGCCTGGTACCTAGGCGCGTGTAGTTAGGGACCAGACTCTTTTTTGCAAAAGATATGTTTGAATTCCCGACGAGACGTCGATGGTAGGAGTCGGTTACAATCCACAAAAGGGGGGTCATGACTTATTCGCTAATTACGCAAGTGAGATATGTCGGGGGAAAAAACAAAACACATTTTATTGATGTTCAATACATATATCAGAAATAAATGACAGCAAAATTAACTGTTTTATTTTAATTCACTGCAGCATCCCTTTAATGCTTGTACGGCTATTTCTAAATATTAATATATGTAGAGGATAAAGTATAATGATAAACTTTAATCGTTACCTGATATCACTTGGAAGTTACCAAAAGCGTGCTGCTTATACGACACTTAATTTCATGGAGCTACTTAAAGGCAGTGGACACTATTGGTAATTACTCAAAATAATTATCAGCATAAAACCCCACTTGGTAATGAGTAATGGGAAAAAGTTGATAGTATAAAACATTGTGAGAAATGGCTACCTCTGAAGTGACATAGTTTTCGAGAAAGAAGTAAGTTTCTACGAATTTGATTTCGAGACCTCAACTTAAGAATTTGAGGCCTCGAAATCAAGCATCTATTAAAAGCACACAACTTAGTGTGACAAGGGTGTCTTTTTCTTTCACAGTTATCTCGCAACTCGGGCGACCAATCGAGCTCAAATTTTCACAGGTTCATTATTTTATGCATATGTTGATATACACCAAGTGAGAAGTGTCCACTGTCTTTAACCACAAACACTAGCTATTTTTTAAGCAAAACAAAATAATGCTTACCAGGAAAAAATGTTACCAGCTAAAATACCAAGTCATGTGTAGCATTTGTGACTGGTATGCTGCTTAATTAGTTTTGCTCACCAGATATTTCTAAGAAACTTTTTCGGTTTCATTTCCATAAATCTTATATAAGAATACTTAACAGGACAACAAAACTAACCGAAGCGTCAAATTTTGACCGCTTATATGATTATATACATCACAATAGAAACCGCAGACGTGCAAGACACAAAATAAAATTACCCTTGTTTTTTTTTTATTGTATTCCAGTCCCAACTAGTCCTGGACCGTTCAAGATGTAAAATTTTTTTAAAACGTTAATTTGATTTTTCCCAGAAAAATTTCTGAATCAGGAAAGAAATTAACCCAATGAGTCCACTGTTTTCTTTTTATGCCTTGATGCCCTTGACTGCTTATTTATAAACGTATTTTGATAATTTTCTGGGGTCTGAAGCGTTAATTCATTCAAAAGAAATCATCACAGACAAATAAACATTCAAATGGCATTGATCATCCCGACATGATATAATTGATTTATAAGTATGTGAATAGAAATTCAGGTCCCTATGGGTTGATTTAACAAATATGATAACAAAGAAAAGAGGGTTTCGAAAAAAATCCATTACCACAAACATTCAAGCGTCCACTGTAACAGGACATTTTGTTCTTTACTTTTGGCAAAGTTGTTGGAAATTATCAATTAATTTGGGGCCTGAATAATAAAATAACAAATAAAGCAACGAAAAACTGACTTTTGAAACTGAGACCTCCTAGGATTAATGTGCTGGCAATTAATTAAGTGAGCTACATGTATCTATATTTGTGGTCCCGTTATTTGTTCAATAACACTGTTTAAGGGTGCCAGTCAGAGGCCATTCAACCATTAACAGATTAAGCCCGGTTCGTACTTCCTGCAAATGCGAACGCGAATGTGGCGCAATTTTTGACGTCACATGGCTGTTTTCGCAACAAATGTTTCGCAGAAGTTGAGCACAGCTCGATGTTGCGAATTATTTGTTGCGAATTTGTGACGTCAAACTTCATATCGCATTTGCATTTGCAGGAGGTTTGAACCAAGCTTTAACTGCCATTTAGCCAGGGATCACACCGGAGTTTACAATATAACATTGGACTAGGCTGCAGAGGGATCACCTTTTAAAAAGGATGCAGCTTTTTATTTCAAGTACTCGACATTATCAAACAGATTGAAAACTGACTGGGTACAAATTTAACTTCTCCTTTGGCTGAGTGTATTGAGGGGACCTCCTGTTCTTAATTTAATTATTGATTATTTTTACTTTGGATGTTTTGATTTAGTCTCTCTGCAGTGAGCGTGACCCATTGAAAGTTGACCTCCTCCTACCGAATGGTCAGAGCATCTCCAGCCTACTACTCAGCCAGGGCCTCGCGGAAACGGATGACCTCAACGAGATGGACTCACACAACCCTCGCAAAGATGATGATGACGTTACCATGACAACCACCAATCAGCTGATTGAACATAGCAGCAGCGGTTGTATGGCGGGACCGGATGTCAAATACCAACCGATGATGTTGCCTGGAGTAGGGGTGGACTTTGCTGTGTCGGTGACGCATATCGACCAACCGGACTTGGTAAATAGACTAATAATAATAATTCAACTTGCTAAGGTTTGCAGTGACGCCATTTTTTTTTTTTTTTTTTTTTTTTTTACTGCACCTTAAACACCCAAACAGAGTGGTTATGTACACATACAAGTCTTTGTCTTTATTACTGTTATTATGTAAAATCTCTTTTGTGAGTAGTGGTGTCTCTGACATGTCTGAGAAGAGCCTGTTTGCTTCTGCTCGACGTTTCAGGAGTGTGCTTTGACCCTCTTCTGGATTGCTCTATAATAATGAAAACTTTTAAAGCGCACAAGTCCACAAAAGTGGTCATGAATTCAAACAATAACATAAATGTACAATAATAAAAATTGAAACTTTGGCCTAAGCTTAGGAAAATCCAGAATACAAAATATGAACGAGGGGGGGACGGGGTACATGTATACAGAAATTGTAATGATATATTCCCAATCAGAATTAAACTTGTGGGTTCGAATCCAACCTGGGTGAAATATGCCTGTGAAGGTCTTTTCACAGAACTCTGGAAAGTACCCAAAAGGACTGAAAACCCAAACCACGTATGCCACTGGTATGATTCGGACCGGGGTCCTAGAGTTGGAAGGAACTGAAAACCTAATCCTCATCTAATGCCCCCGGCGTGATTCTAACCAGGGTCCTAGAGGTGGAAGGTAGTAACTGAGAACTTAATCTACATGTAGTGCCCCCAGCGGGGGATTCGAACCTGGGTCCTAGAGGTGGAAGGTAGGAACTGAGAACTTAATCTACATGTAGTGCCCCCAGCGGGGGATTCGAACCTGGGTCCTAGAGGTTGTTGGTGAGGAAAGATACCACTAAATGTACATGTACACCAACCTGACCACCATGTTTGTTATCAACTTTCCAGATGTTTATTTGTCCCTGGGCGGAGGAACCACACCTGAAGGACGCCACCCAGGCGGAGATGTACCGACAGCTTGTCAAACTCCAGAGTATCTGCGAAGGTCTGAATGAGATGGCGTCAAGCCTACCGGGTGTGATTGAACCCAAACCAGGTAAGGACAAGAATGTAATGTTAAATTTGCATTTAGGATAGGACATATTAATTGGTCAGGTCAGATACTTCATAGAGTGATTAATGTGATTGGCTCCATGCCCCCTGGTCATTGCCTTGGTGCCCTTGAAGTGCTCCAGTGGTAATTTACAATTTCCTCATAGGGTGCCCTTTACCAAGGAGAAAATGCCTTGGTGCCCTTGCCCTTTCAAAAACGAAGCATACAGGCCTGATTTGTTTTTACGATAGGTACATGTACAGTATGCAGAGTTTTGACAGCCCATCGAATGTAGCGCCTTCATAGGGCTACTTCATAGGGCTACTTATAAGAACAAAATGACTAGGCACAACAACTTGTTGAAACATCACATCAACTTGTTAAATGAAGACAATGCAGAGATTTCTGTTTTAAATCACCACAAAATCAGGTAGGGACTGGAAATTTGATCCACGGGCTCCGGTCAGGGGTTCCAACCAGGGTCACAAAGGTGACTACCATGGAAAAATCACTTTCACCTATCGGGGTGTTTGAGCTCGAACCCAGGGTTTCTGCTTGTTTTCACCAATACTCATATTCACCAGCTTTGCCATGTTTGCCGAGATGTACAAATGTAGAACAAAGAGCCCTTTAAATAGTTTTATTCAACGTACTGAATCTCTTTGGAACTCCCTGCCTGGTGCAAGTTTCCCTCCATCCTACAGTCTAGACTGTTTTTGAGGAATATCAAGTCCTACCTCTAGCCCCCTGAGTTAATTTTAATCTTAAATGCATTCTTCTGGTTGCCCCTTACCATGAATGGCTTTCTAGCTTTGCCCGACGCAACCTTGCATACAAGAAAAGTGAGCCAACTCAAAAGCCCTGAAACATTTCTCCTGCTGATTTTGGCTCATCCTGACTCTTCTCCAAGCTAGCCTGTCTGCTCTTATTTATTAATTGCAAGTTAAAGGCAGTGGACACTATTAGTAATTACTCAAAATAATTGTTAGCATAAAACCTTGCTTGGTAACGAGTAATGGGGAGAGGTTGATAGTATAAAACATTGTGAGAAACGGCTCCCTCTGAAGTGCCATAGTTTTTGAGAAAGAAGTAATTTTCCACGAATTTGATTTAGAGACCTCAGATTTAGAACTTGAGGTCTCGAAATCAACCATCTAACACAACTTCGTGTGACAAGGGTATTTTTTCCTTTCATTATTATCTCCCAACTTCGATGTCCGATTGAGCTCAAATTTTCACAGGTTTGTTATTTTATGCATATGTTGAGATAATGTACACCAACTGTGAAGGCTAGTCTTTGACAATGGACCCTTTCCATGAAATATGCTAATTACATTCACGCATGCGTACAGACCCTATTGGTTGGCAAACACCATAGAGTTGTGCACTAAGCAGACGCGTCACGCAGCCATTAGCCGTGTACAAAACAGCGCGATTTCCCTCATTTTGCCAACCAAAATGTTAGTGCGCACGTGCTGTGTGCAATTTACATATTTCATGGGAAGGGTCTATTACCAATAGTGTCCACTGCCTTTAACGTCATCAGTAACAATGTATTGTCCCTGAATTTTGTTTTTCAGCTTTCCCTCGGATTGTTCACCATTGTATAATCTTTGCCCAAAGCAGTTTTGTTATTATCTTTTTTTACAGGTTTTGCACTTTTAAAAGTCAACTATGAGATGAACAATTTGAATCTTTAAGTGCTTCATTTTGGTATGCACTTGTTCTTCTTTACACAAGTACATATGATGCACGAAAGTTAGTTTTATTGTAACTTACATGTATTTTGTTTTATTTGTGGTCAACGACTTCAAGCAATGATGACAATGTATTTAATCATAAATTTTGTTATAGGTTTTGCACTTTTAAACATGTTAAAGATCAACTACGAATTGGGCAAATTTAATCTCTCCATAGTGGTAGTGCATGATTTTGGTAAAAAAGAATCTTCTTCTTTATAATGGACGAACGAAGGTTAACTGTTATAAAACTTGTTTTGTCAAACTTTGCAGTCAACAACTGCCAGCAGCAGTTTATTTTTTTAAATTTTTTATACAGGTTTTACACTTTTAAGTCAACAATAAGATGAACATTTTAATCTGCTTATTTGTCTATACATGGGTACCTGTATCTGTATTAAGACGTCAAACAATGTCTCAAGACACATCAGCTTAATTATGCTTATTGTGTGGACAGGAAGGCTATTAGGCCTGATTTTGTTCCTCTTCTTTATAATGGACAAAACTTAATTTTAACTTATTTTGTCGAGCTTTGTGGTCAACAACTTCGAGCATTAATGAAAAGGTATTAAATCTAAATCCGACTTAAAACTCATTTCCTGGGTCAGAGTGTCATCAGATCCACGTACCCAAGTGTTTTTATTCGTGGAAAATGTCTTTATATCTAAAATACCCCCGTATGGTAGAATTACGTCTTGATTTCCTTGAGGAGTTTCCATCATGTCCATGAAGACAATAGTGAAGAAAGGAGCAGCCAGCGACCGGTCATCTTTCTCCTTTTCCTGTCTTTTTATTATGTCGAGGCAGAAAAACCCCTGTGGGTATTTTGTTGAAATATCAGTGGGTTGAAAACTACCCAATCTGTTGTTCTGGACTGCCGGACAAAAGGCCAACAGGTGAATTTAAAAAGAAGGTACACGCTTGGTAATCAATCTTAAAGTTAAGGGCAATAACAAACTTTGTTTATTTTTTTTTGTAAATGAGATATTGCCCACCTCACAAGGCTGGACGACCACTTCACCGTTGTTACGTTTATTTTTTACATTTGGTGGCAGTGGTGGGAATTGAACCCAACGGCATCAGGGCGAGGGCTACACTTAACTAATTTTTGGTTTTGACCCCAAATCAACTTTAAAGGCTGTACTCCGCTGGGGCTGAAACAGGGTTAGCATGGGTCACAGTCCGTAAGGAACGGCATGGGTACCATCAACTACATGTACATGCATGTAGGAGCCAGGTTGGTATAATAATAATAATAATGAAAGCATTTATATAGCGCCCCACAAAGAACGGAGCGCTTTACAATACACAAAGAAACAAACAATGAAAAAGACAAAGATACAAAAAACAGTACAAGCCAAAAAAAAAAAAAAAAAAAAAAAAAAAAAAGGCCAGATTAAACAAATAAATGGGTATTGAGCATATTTTTGAACCGTTCCAGTGTGTTGGCTTCCCGGATGTTACGGGGAAGGGAATTCCAGAGCCGGGGAGCAGCGGCTTGGAAGGCATGATCTCCTGCGCGTGATCTAGTTTTACTGATGTGAAGAAGTGTTTTGTCGTACGATGAGCGGGTGGCATAGGCGGATGATTTGAAAGAAAAGAGTTCTTGAAGATATGAAGGTGCTGTAGAGTGAATACATTTGAAAACAATGACGAGAAGTTTGAAATTAATCCGGGCTCGAGCAGAATGCACTACAGGTACATGTACCTTCACAAGCCTACAGCAGCTTTCAATAGTACAAAGTATAAAACAATTTATGATACAAGTCTATTCATAATCCAATATTACACTGTGGATAGAAAGGTTTGTTCTCGGTCATCCATCCAACATATTTTGAGCGTTCCTGGATGTTCCTAAATTCCATTGAGTGTATACAATCTGCTTTAGGTCATAGGTGGGAAAGGTGGAGTTAAAGGATTTGGATACCTTTTCAAAATGTCCATGGATTTACATTAAACTTTACAGGGTTTGAAGATAATGATAGTGGCAAGCTTCCCTTCAAATATTACTTACTGAGGTGCTGTAGTTTTTGAGAAATGAGTAAAACAATGTCATGAAAATACGTTTGTAAATGATTAAAATAATTTTCGTCTCGTGAGACGAAAATTATTTTCATGACATTGTTTTACTCATTTCCCAAAAACTACAGCACCTCAACACGTAATATTTTCAGGGAAGCTTTCTACTATCATTATCTTCAAACTGTGTAAGTTTAGTGTAAATCTGTGGACATTGTGTTTTTTGTCCTACAAAAGTTACATAGACCCTTTAACCATTTCTTGTTTAGGATTAGGCAACTCATTTTCAAGTTGGTCGTGCATGTGGGATTATTTTCAGTTATTTTCAGGGGGACACTTCACTGGCCATTTTTAAGGGTTTTGTAGGTACATTTTTGTAGGTCCATTTTTCCCCCTTATCATTAATATTACTTCCTTGTAAAATATTGTGGGGTGCACCCAAAAATGTCAAAACTCTCCAGAAGTACCTTTCCTACATAAATAAATCACACAACAATGTATATCTTGAAAGAAAATTGTTTTTGCAAACTGACACCAACCCTCAGAAATCTGAGAACTGATTCATGTATAAATCGTTTCTAAGTTGTTATAGGGTAAACAAATTATCCAAACCACCTCCAAACCACACTTTTAGGGAACTCCTTTTCCTTAGAATGGTTTCTACTTTAAACAGCGAGAATTTGAATCCCATCCAAACCAAATCCTGTCATCTGATTTGTGTTTTGTTGTTGTAGTTTCCTCCTAAATAAACACTCCCCCCCCCCCGAATCTCTAAAAGAGCATTCATAAATACCCAAGACAGCTTCTCTACTCCTATTGGTGGAGAGTGTGTCATTTGGGGTTGTTTAAACGGTTGATAATGACCAGCTGGAGCTGTTTATAACATGCTGGCTTCCGCATGTCGGGCGCGCGCGTACGCCAATATTATCACGCGGAACGCGCAATTCATAGCTATTAGTAACAGCGCGTAATCTATTTCTAAGCGTAATCTTTTTCTTAGCGTGGGCGTAATCTATTTCTAAGCGCGCGCGCGTCTAACAACCCACGCGCATCAAACAGATTCTTCACAAAGTTTTTCAAAAGATACTTCAAATCTCGAATTGTCAAAGTGTCTACAATTGTAAATTTTAACGTTTTTTAACAAAAGGACATTTTTTAATGTTCAGCTCGGGCCTTTATCACACGGCATTGACCCTGCCGGTTTTAAACAGCCGTTAAAGAACTCTTCGCTACCCTTTAATTCCCTTATTTATCATCATCTTATCTTTTCATCCTTTGGGTCTATTACAGATCTGCCAACTCTCTCTGATTCTGCAGAAAGTTCCCTGAAAATGAAACCAATTGTTCTATGCACTGATGAACACATTTTGAAAATCTTCCTGATTTTTGAAACTTCTTCCACATAGATGGATTGCACTAAGCGGCATCGACTGCCATATTTGATGAGATATGCATGCAAATACGGCAGTCGATGACACTTAGTGCAACCCATCTATTATGTCGACTCTAACTGCCAATACATGTAACTCACTGATTGTTTGAACAAAATCTTCCCGATTGCAAGATTCAAATATCGGCAGCTCCAGGCCATTTGTAAAGGATCTTTGAACTTTTTGTAGAAAAAAAAAAAAAAACAGTGTCTACAGATTTACACTAAACTTACACCGTTTGAAGATAATGATGGTAGAAAGCTTCCTTGAAAATATTACTGGCTGAGGTGCTGTATTTTCTGAGAAATGAGTAAAACAATGTCATGAAAATAATGTTTGTCTCAATGATCATGAGACGAACATTATTTTAGCATGTAAAAACGTATGACATTGTTCTACTCATTTCTCAATAACTACAGACCCCAGCAACTAATATTTTTAGGTACGCTTTCTACTATCATTATCTTCAAACGGTGTAAGTTTAATGTAAATCTGTGGACATTGTGTTTTGTTTTACAAAAAGTACCCACATCCTTTATGGCTTATCTTGTGATTACTGATCGATTTCCATTTCATAACGCTGCTGACTGTAACTACATGTAGGTAAGGGGCCAACCTTCCTGTGCTTACTGTATGTAAATGAATGACCCAATGTGTTTGCTTACTGATGAAGTATGTTTACACATTAGTATTTTTGTCTGCTACAGTGAGCAGCAGCCGAAATTCACGAAACGCTCGAATTAATCCTATCTCCAGTTAGGACGAGTAACCCGTCCTAACTTAGGATCGGTTCTTCTTTGGATACAGAAATTAACTCGACCTAAGTCCTAAGATTAATCCTAAGTTAGGAAGAGTTTGGTGAAACCGACGGCTGGAGAATTTGCTTGCTGTTAAGCAGCCCTATGAAATTGGGCCCTGGTCTATCATTGTCTGTAAGTTTCCTGGGAACTTTTTCCGAATCCTCAGTTGAGAGTTAACCGAAATGTGAAGAAAACGAAAGATGATATATATAGTTCTACCAAGCTCTCCTCACGGACCACTTTTTCTCCGACTGTCAAATTATTTACCTCTTCACGAAGACATCTTAAACCGGATGCTATAAAGGAGGTTACCGTAGTGCCGCTCTAATCAAAAATGAATTTGTTCCTCATCCCTTCGGTATTCGCACAGGTTCTCTTTACGCAATCATCTTTTCATTTCATCCATTTTTAAAAGCTCTAATTTCAGCAGGTCTGTCTCCCACGAGGGGTAACCCAACGCTTGAAATCACTCCCGCGCGGAAACTCAAACACACT
Source organism: Asterias rubens (assembly GCF_902459465.1). Taxonomy (NCBI): domain Eukaryota; kingdom Metazoa; phylum Echinodermata; class Asteroidea; order Forcipulatida; family Asteriidae; genus Asterias; species Asterias rubens. Next base: position 1,786,746 of record NC_047072.1, read on the forward strand.
TTGCTTTGCATTGCTACTTAATCGGAGACGAACTTCAGTCTCACTGATGCATCCGAAAACATTTTTATGCTTTTTTCTATTTTTTTGTCGGTCGTTGAAGAGGAATATCACGAAGTGGTTATCATCGGTTGTTATTTCAATTATTTACTTTTTGCATCGTGCCGGTTATTGAACTGACAGAATCTTTCAGGCCTTGAATTTCATCTTTAAAAGGGCAAGGCCGCTTTCATTATGGAAAGGGCACTTCCATTGGAAATTCTTAGTAAGTCAATGGGGAACTTTTGAAGGGGCACCAAGGCCACGACCAGGGGCAGCAGCAGTTGCACTGGCCTGCGTGTTATTCCCGGCGTGATCTTTTGTCCGCAACTTCCGGTTGGCAAGTGACGTGATTATCGCAACTTCCGGTGAAGTTGATGCTGTTGAGGGGTGGTACTTGGCATGTTTAATTGTTAATTTAATTGTTAATTGGTGAACCCGACATGACGATTGACTACAAAGTCAGTTCCCAGTCTAGAAGCCTGTTATATATTTTTATTCAATTGTTTCAAAAGGCTCATTTAAGCTTCAGTTTAAAGCCATTATAACACTTTCGGAACAGACAAAAAAAAATTCACAGATTTACAAATAACTAACATGGTTTATAGAAGGTAATGGTGAAAGACTGGTCTTGAAATATTATTCCATGAAATGCTTTACTTTTTGAGAAAACAGTAAAACAATTATCAATTCTCGATATCGAGAATTACGGATTGATTTTAAACACATGTCATGACACAGCGAAACGTACGGAAACAAGCGTGGGTTTTCCCGTTATTTTCTGCCGACTCCGATGACCAATTGAGCCTAAATTTTCACAGGTTTGTTATTTAATATATAAGTTATGATACAAGAAGTGTGGGCCTTTGGACAATACTGTTTACTGAAAGTGTCCAATGGCTTTGTTAAGTAGGATTTGGAAGTTTGCTGGGTGGAAACACGATATGGAAAGGTTTGCGGTAACACCATGTAATGACTATCTCTAAATGAGTTGGGGTGGTTCTGAGAAGAATTGTCGGTTTCAACTTGCTGTTTCAATCAGTATGCTCTGATCATCTTCTAGAGAAAGCTTCAGTTTGGCTTTGTTTCGTTGAGTCCCTCCAACAAAACCTAACAGTTTGACCAGGACTCAAACCCACCCTGTGCTGATCAGAAAAACATAGCTTAAGTCTAAATGCTTTTAAAGACACTGGATACTATTGGTAAATGTCAAATACCACTCTTCTCACTTGCTTTATCTCAACATTTGCATAAAATAACAAACCTGTGAAAATTTGAGCTCAATCGGTCGTCGAAGTTGGGAGTTAACATTGAAAGAAAAAACACCCTTGTCACCGAAGTTGTGCGCTTTCAGATGCTTGATTTCGAGACCTCAAATTCTAAATCTGAAGTCTCAAAATCATATTCGTGGAAATTTACCTCTCTCAAAAAATACTCCACATCAGAGCAGAGCAGTTTCTTACAATGTTTTATACTACCAACCTCTGCCCATTACTCGTTACCAAGTAAGGTTTTGTGCTATTAAATATTTGGAGTAATTACCAATAGTGTACCTCTCAACCACAACAGGCCATTTTTCACTTAGCAATTACTTTCTAATTTTATTGTAATTTGTTGAATTTTGCAGATATAAATAACTGATTCAATGCAATAATAAGGCCAACAAGGGGCTTGATCAATCAGTAAGGGATTGAGACACCTTGACCGCTCAGCGCTAACCAACCATACATCACTCTAGTATCAATCAACAGTTCTAGATTAGTATGTATTATTTAAAAGTACAGGGGTCGATTCCACAAAAAGTTGGGACTAATCCTAACTTAGGATAGTCCTAGAGGATACACAAAACATGTGACTAGTCCTAAGTTAGGACGAGTAACTCGTCCTAACGCGATGATAAGACAAGTCTTATTTAACTCTTTGTGAAATCCACCTCTGGACATCTTTGGTAAATGTCAGAACCCAGTATTCTCACCAGGTTTCCCCAACCTACAGTGTGTGCATATATTAACAAACCTGTGAAAATTTGTCATCGAAGTTGCATGAGAATATTGAAAGAAAAAACACCCTTGTTGCACAAATTTGTGTGCTTTTTAGATGCATTTGATAAAAATGCTTTAGGAAAGATCTTTTATTACATGTATTTGAGTGAGAAATTACTTCTTTCTCAAAATCTATGTTACTTCAAAGGGAGCCGTTTCTCACAATGTTCCATACTATCAGCAGCTCTCTGTTTTATGCTAACAATTATTTTGAGTAATTTCCAAGTATGTCCAGTGCCTTTAAGAAACGTAAGGATCCATGGAAAAGTCTTACACTTTTTTTCCACTTGGCCTGCTGAACCAAAACAATTGCGTGCCTTGGGTGTAGACACACACGCAAGTGGAGGTGCCTCACCACCATTGCTTGGGCGTTGGCAGCGTAAGGTTATGTACATGTGAACAAAAAAACGTTGCCTTTTTTTAAAGGCTGTGGACACTATTGGTAATTGTCAAAGACCAGTCTTCTCACTTGGTGTATCTCAACATATGCATAAAATAACAAACCTGTGAAAAATTAAGCTCAATCGGTCGTTGAAGTTGCGAGATAATAATGAAAGAAAAAACAACCTCGTCGCACGAAGTTGTGTGCGTTTTATAGATGGTTGATTTCGAGACCTCAAATTCTAAACTTGAGGTCTTGAAATCAAATTCGTGGAAAATTACTTCTTTCTCGAAAACTATGTCACTTCAGACATTTTGTCAGAGGGAGCCGTTTCTCACAATGTTTTATACCATCAACCTCTCCCCATTACTCGTCACCAAGTAAGGTTTTACGCTAATAATTATTTTGAGTAGTTACCAATAGTGTCCGCTGCCTTTAACTGTGTATGTGTGGAAGGTGTCATTCTCAACGCTTTACACGTTTTCCTGTCCGGACGGCTTTTACAAAATGATCTTGAATAAACATGTACTTACTGAATACATTTGAAAATAATCAGAAAATCACTACTGAAAATCTGTTGAAAAAAATCTGTCGTAAAAAAATGAGTGTAAAATACTTTTAAACTGTCTAGTCGTATAGTCACGATGAAGACTGATGTGAATGGTCTCTCTAGAAGGTTGTACAACTCTATGAACATGGCCCAGGGTAAAAAATACAACACTTCTTATTTTCTGGGAATAAAATGAATATGTTTATGTGAAATCTCAAGTTCTTCCCAAAACAGGATCAGATGGTTTCAAAGATCATGTTGTGTTATGTTTGTATAATGTTATATGCTTGCATCTGTATACCGTGGAAAAAAATAATATGATCATATTTCCCCATAGTTTTTCCTTGGAGTTGATTTTTTTTTTATTTATTTTTTTTTTTTATGCAATTCGCCTGACACACAAGGCCTGAAGGCCACTTCAAGGTGTGGGCTACAATATTTTTTTTCCAGAGGCCGTTGCCACCTACTCCTAGGGCTGAAACAGGGTTAGCCCTTTTACAGTCAATACGGATGTAGGCTTGGGTATCATCAATTCAAAGCCTGGCCGGTAGAGCAGAAAGCACTACCTCCCCAAATTTATCTAGCAAGTGTCACGACCGGGATCCGAACCCACACCCTGCTGATCAAACACCAGTGCTTGAATCCGGTGCTCTTAACCGCTCGGCCAAGACACGGCCACAAAAGATAGAGGCAATAACTTGTGGATTAGATTTGTACTTGAGGGCACTGAACACTATTGGTAATGACTCAAAATATTTTTTGAAAAACTTACCTGGTTAAAAACAATTGAGAGCTGTTGATAGTAAACAACCATTGTGAGAAAAGGCTCCCTTGAAGTAACATAGTTTTCGAGAAAGAAGTAATTTTCCATTGGAATATTTAAATTTGATTTCAATACCTCAAAATTACATTATTTTGAGGTCCCGAAATTAAGTATCTGAAAGCACACAACTTCGTGTGACAAGGGTGTTATTTCTGCCATTATTAACTCGCAGCTTCAACGACCAACTGAGTCCAAAATGTGTTGAGATACACCAAGTGAAAAGACTGGTCTCTGACATATTCCAAAGGTGTACAGTGTCTTTAATTCATGTTGAGCATGCAAATTAACTTTTGATTAATGTTTGCCAAGACTTTACCAAAACTTGCAAAACATTAACCAGGAAATCTGCAGGGTATGTTAATAAACGTTTCCTTTTTGCATCCGATGAACTGCGGCGCAAGAACATGATGAGCGATGTGTTTCTGTTTGATTGGCTCGGGGACATGGTTTTTTATCTCGGGGGAATTTTCGTTTGAAGGCAACAGACTATTTATTCAGTTGACATGATCGTGTGAAAATACTTGTCTTTCTTAATTCAATATTATGTTCCGATGTGATTTATCCAGGAGACGGGGGGTGTTTAGCCAGTGCGATTAAAGTGACAGTAAAGTGTTTGTCTTTTTGACTGATTGAATTTACGCTATTCCTTGTTGTTAACTCTTTGTTTCATTCTTGGTGACGTACTCGCTGTCTATTTCTGAAGATTCTAAATAAAGATGGTTATTTTGGGGATAAGAGACTACGTCTTGAGTTTGAATGAGTGCTCTTTTTAATCACCCAAGGGGACAAAAAAAGATAAACCCACGTCAGTACAAATCAATTCAGAGTACATGGCTTTGATGATTTCAAAAATCTGGTGACAAGTTGTAAATATTACCATAGGTCTTTGTATTGTGACATCACACTTTGCGTTTACGATTAATAAACATCTTTCGGTCAATCGTGTGGGGTGTTGGGGTCGAGAAGATAAGTGCGTCGAACTCAAGCTCTGGTGTTTCTTATCAGCAGAGTGTGGGTTCGAGTCCCGGTCGTGACACTTGTGTCCCTGAACAAGACACTTAACTATTATTGCTTCTCTCCCACCCAGGGGTAAATTGATACCTGTGAGGGCAGTGATGGTTCTTGTGATTGACTTATTTTTAGTATAAAGCGCTATATAAATGTAATTATTATTATTTATTATTATTTAGCTTAGTGCACTACAAATTAGGCGGCACAGGTTGTATACTCCCCAGGGAGCTGAGATGGTTTAAGGAATGGTTTAAAGCCCTGTGATCAGGGTTATAATGTTGAAGCGCCATAAGCGTCACTGCATGCTGGACCTGAGCGCTATTTAAGAAGCCACTATTATTATTATTATTTTTTAAAAAAATGGATGTACACACTAAACCAACAAGCATTAAAGGAACACGTTGCCTTGGATCGGTCGAGTTGGTCTTTGAAAAGCGTCTGTAACCATTTGTTATAAAATGTATATGAGTGACAAGATGTTGTAAAAATAGAATACAATGATCCACACAAACATGCCTTGAAATTGCACGGTTTTCCTTTTACCTCGTCGACAAACACGGTCGGCCATTTATGGGAGTCAAATTTTTTGCTCCCATAAATAGCCGACCGTGTTAGTTCGCAAAATAAAAGGAAAACCACGCAATTTTGGGGCGATCTTGTGTGGATCATTGTATTCTACTTTTAAAACATCTTTCTAACCATATGCATTTTATAACAAATGGTTAAAAACGCTTTTTATAGACCAACTCGTCCGATCCAAGGCAACGTGTTCCTTTAAGACACAACACTTTTCCACAGCTTTTTTTCCTTGTAGGATACATTTTTTTTTCATAATCGTAAAGCCGATAGTGTTTGCACTGACTTGACCTTAAGGAGTCGCAGATTCTTTGTGAATGTTTTCTAGAATCTCTTGATAACAATGGAGTGTTTTCAGGGAGATGCACGTGTGTTTTCTGGAGTAAGATGAGTCGTCAAGCAATCGCCCGGAACTCTCGTGGGTCAATACATGACCTATATGAGAATATTGCCGCCCTATTCTTGTGTTGACTTTGAGGCAGGGGGGGGGGATTTCTGTAGGGGGAAAGAGGGAGGTGTTTTTATTGAGCTGTAACTTCCAGCTTGTTTTGCCTGCCGTGTATCATAAGATGTTTTTGAAAGTGTGAAATCTAAGAAAGCGAACCTCGTCATTTTATCCAATAGAAGAAACAGATTGATAGAAGCCTAGTTTTGCCAAATTGCACTTTTTTAGCTTTTTCGTAGCGCAGCGCAGCGAAACAGCTCTTGTTTTCGTTCCAGTTTTTTTTTTCGTTTTTTTTTCCTGTTTCAGAAATCACATTTTAAAAGTACTAATTTACAATGTTCATAAAGAGCAATTGCAATGAAAGGCATTGTAGCAATGCTGATCCTAAAACAAGGATGTCATTATGACATCATCACAAGTTATGTGACGTCATCTTAAAGGTGTTTTATTTTAAATATTTGAATATATATAACAAATCAGCCATAAGAGACCATAGGTTTACGTTTGCGGGATTGGGTAGGGATAAATGAGGTCTTCATTTTGTTTCGTGTGCGTGACCTCACATCACCTCTACTTCCGGTCGAAACAGGAAGTGCCCTTTAATTCAAAAATGGCAAAAGTTATGAAGTTGCTTTCAACAATGTTAGTGCCTCGCAAGGGTGCTTTTGTGCATTTAACATGTTTAAAAAACAATATCAATGACGTCAAAAAACACAACAGGGCCCTCTAGCGGCAGGTTGAAAACTCTTTAAAATGGACTTTTTGAAGATGTGTGTGGTGAAGTTTTGTTTAATCACTTCAAATTTTACGCACACATTTACTGTCAGGCATGCATTACATGTGTGAAGTTTCAGATCAATGACGTCATTGAGGGTCTTGTGACGTGGCCGTAAAGGTGCTCTTTTTGAATTGTGAAATTACGTCATGATGACGCCATTACATGATTTGTTATGATTTTTTAAAAAGTTTTTGCACCTTTAAGTCATCAATTGCTATCTGAACATGGTACTATCTGAATTATTTTATTTATTTATGCCAGATTGGGCAGACTGCTTTGAATACACCAAAAAATTCAAATTCAGTTCAGAAATTTTAAAAATTTATTGACGCAACAGCTATGCATTTGTGGACAAATGCTATCATGTCTAGTTTGTATAAGTTTTTTGTTATTAGTTTTATTATTATTTCATCTTTCCACAACGTAGGTACAAAAGAAAGATAACATTTTCCCTTGTGCCGGTATTTCCTCTGGTCATGCTTTGTGTTGAAGCCTTAGAACTCAAGTGTCTTTCTAAGAATCTTCCTTGTTCCCGAGTGCGCGCCTTCTGTAGCAGATCTATCGATAATTATGCTCTACTTCATCTGGATGTTTCCCCAGTGCTTTCTGAATGTGCCCCATTCATCACAGGTTGTCGGGGACCAACCACCAGCAGTGGTGTCCAGGGATGTGATTCCTCCATTTTAAATCGAATTCTGTTTTTTGTTTGCTCTAAAAAAAAAAATTTAAAAAAAGTATTCCTCCCCACCCCCCTTTTTATTAAGATCAAATTTTAAAAGAAATAGAGATTGAACCATACTAACACCCAAGATTGTAGAGTAGGGCTTTTTAAAACTAAAGATAAATGTTAATAATTGGACTTCATGCTCGCAAGTTTTTAAGCTCGCGTGCTTTCGCGCTTTGCGCTCAGAGTTTTTTTTCTTTCTCAACAGCCTATGTGTATCACATCCCTGGGTATCAGACCATCGTCAGTCAAATCATTTCCTTGTTAGTATATAGACCTTATGCATTGACGTCATCCAGCGGCCATCTTAGTGGAAAAACGGTGACGAAACAATCGAAACGCACAGATTTGTACGCGCGGCGCACAGGATTGGCCAATGGACAACCTCCTTTTGACCTCTAGGTGAGGGCGCCCTACTGAAATGACGTCATGTGCATAAGGTCTGTTAACTTTTGTTGTTTCAGGGCTATGCTGTTGTTCTTTGTACCAAGTTAACCAACAGGGGTGTTCAGGTTGGTGTAGTGGTGTCTTTCCTCGCCTTCCACCTCTGGGACCCCGATTCAAACTCATCGGGGGCACTATCGATTGGATTTTTAGTCTCTACTTGACTGCGTGGGTTTTCCCCAGAATCTCTGGGGTTTTCCTCCCACATCTAAGACAGAAACTTCTTCATTGTCCTTCTCGTTTGGATCTTCAGTAGCTAATATACACATATAACATGGTTTGAGGGTGACTAGTCGATATTAGCTCCCCGAGGTATTGGAAGTTGACAAACTAGTTCCCGAGGCAAAGCCGAGGGAACTAGTTTGTCAACTTCCAATACCGAGGGGAGCTAATAATCGACTAGTCACACGAAAGAAACCATGTTATATTTGTTTTACTATACATGTTCTTCATACATATTCAGTTACCGTTGCAAATAGGAGCAAGAGGAAATGACGACTGAAATAAAATGTATTCTGGATAATTTTGTTCATGAACTTTTTTTAGTTTCTGCACTCAAGCACAAAAACTGACCCTGATGAACACAAAAACTGACTGAATTTGTGATTCATTAATAAAAACAAGGAAGGATTCATAATAGATCTAACTCAGTCCATCATTGTTCACGTATTAATGTTTCAGCTGTTATAAAATGTTCCACGATCGTAAAGCGCACGGCAAGTAGATAGCACCCGGGGATGACGTCGCACAATGGTAATGAGCATGACAGGTAGAATAGTTCCCGGGGAGCTATTACTTGTCATGCGCATTCACCACTTGCGTGAATATTCACGTGCACGCTTGGTATTTAGCAACACCTGGCTCGTGATGGTGAATGGACCAATGAGAACTCGACTCTCGGTCATGAATATGCATGAGGTATTGTAATATAATTTACTTTCAGTGTTTCAGGGCTGTGCTGCTGTTCCTTGTACCAAGTTAATCAACAGTGGTATCGTACTGACATGTCGGTCAAATCATGTCATCGTTAGTTTATTGACTTTTCTTGTTTTAGACCTGTGCTGTTGTTTTTGTTACCAAGTTAACCAACAGGGGTGTTCAGGTTGGTGTAGTGGTGTCTTGCCTCGCCTTCCACCTGTGGGACCCTGGTTCGCGTCCCACCGGGGCTCTATATAAATTGGATTTTTAGTCCCTACCTGACTGCATTGGTTTTCCCAGGAATAATTCTCTGGGGTTTTCCCCCCACATCTAAGACTGAAATTTCTTCATTGTTTTCCCTCCATTTATCAGGGCTGTGCTGTTGTTCCCTGTACCAAGTCAACCAACAGTGGTATCGTACCGTCGTCAGTCAACTCATTTCATCGTTATTAAATGAGTTTACAGTTTATTGACTTTTCTTGTTTCAGGGCTGTGCTGTTGTTCCTTGTTATTGTACCAAGTCAACTAGCATTGGGTATCGTACCGTCGTCAGTCAACTCATTTCATCGTTAGTTTATTGACTTTTCTTGTTTCAGGGCTGTGCTGTTGTTCCTTGTTATTGTACCAAGTCAACCAGCAGTGGTATCATACCGTCGTCGGTCAACTCTTTTCATCGTAATGAAATGAGTTTACAGTTTATTGACTTTTCTTGTTTCAGGGCTGTGCTGTTGTTCCCTGTACCAAGTCAACCAACAGTGGTACCGTACCGTCGTCAGTCAAGTCAAAGCAGCCGAGAAGTTGTGTGAAATTCGCTACGTGGATTTTGGTACTACGGACTGGGTGTCATTTGATGGGTAAGTCTGTTCACATTTATTTGCCACATGAGACTTTTTCACCCAGGGTAAAGAAACTGTTTTTAAGTTTAATAGCGCGTGGAAAGTTGATTCCGAAAGCAAAAACTTAAAATGGGCCAATCCAAAACTAGGCACGACATGTTGTGTTTGCTGGTGCTGAGTTCTACGGACGGTGGCATTCTGTAACTGAATAATATGAAAGGTGCTATGGTCGTAGAACAATGGTGATGGTATTTCCGTGAGGATCCAGTAGGGCAAGAGATGCACACTGATAGCATTCCATGAAAAGGAAGATGGCTGCCTCTCGGTAAACACTATACTGGGTAATCCTGCTAATCAAAGCCCAATTTCATAAGCTGCTTAGCGCCCAATTAGGTGCTTACTGCAAACAAATTAATGGCGTCACAATGCAAATCAATGGTGCACGCCCAAGCTGCAGTCGATTTCACGAAATGCTAGGATCAATCCTATCTCGAGTTAGGACGAGTAACCCGTCCTAACTTAGGACGAGTTCAATGCGTACTACGTATTTGGATACAGAATTGAACCCGTCCTAAGTCCAAGATTAATCCTAAGTTAGGAAGATCTTTGGTGAAATCGGCGGCTGGTCCCATATTTTCCTTGTTAACCTGTGAAATACGTTTACACCGTAGTCAATTTTGTTGTGACAGAAAACATAAACATTTGCTTACCGCTAAGCAGTGCTTCTGGAATCAGAACGAGATACTCAGAAGTGATGACAAGTATCTAGGAATCTACAGACAGTTTTCAAAGACTCTCCATGGAATCAAAGACTGTCTTCTTCTTTTACCGCTTCAATTATTATGGTTGTTCTGTGGGGGTTAAATGACATGAAATCAAATACTCTTGGGCGTGGGATGGCTAGTAATAATTGTGCCAATCCCAAATATATTGCTCAACTCAAATAGGTTCTGACAACATGCCTCGTGTTCGCTGGGGGAAACGAGCACTAAACCACACAATAAATCAACCCAATAATCTGTTTCTAGGGACGCAGAAGAAATGTTTCTTTCTGAAAGAGGAGGTTGTGCTCGGAAGAGGAAATTTGCTCTTGCCTAGTTTTCAATGTTTTTAAATATGTTTTCATTGTATGCATTTTGTGGTTATTTTCTGTATTGTTTTTATTCAACAGTCCTGGTTTTAAGTAGGATTTGAAACTTTGCATGGTGGAAATAAGATATAGAAGAGTTTGCGGTAACACCATGTAATAACTATCTCTACATGAGTTGGGTGGTTCTGAAAAGAACCGTTGGATTAACTGGACGTTTCGATCAGTATGCTCTGATCGTCTCCTGGTTTTTCTCTCGTGACTTTCCAAAAGCGCTTTTGAGACTTCACTGTTTGTTGTTTTAGCGCCCTATAAAAACTGTTTATTTTTATTATTATGTCACTATGTTTTTTTTCTCTCTCATAAATTTTTTTTTAATGTTTTTGATCTATGGTGGTGCTCTGTGGTCACATGGTTCGATGTGGCTGGCTGTCAAAGAAACCTTTGAACATGCCCGAACACATTGTAGCTCGGTCCTTCGCAAATCAGTCCCTCAACTTCTCAAAATGATTGGCCTTCCAAATTATTATTACTATCCTCATTATTATTAAAGATATGACGTATCAATAATTTGAAGCAGCATAATACTCAATCCAATTAGAAAACAAATTCAATTCTGTGTAGAAATACATGTCCTTCCAAATGTTAGAACCTGAGCGTATTTGTCATGTTTGTATCAAATACGACGAGCAAACATCTCTTTTTAAAAAGGTCTATTGTCGTTGCCTATAGTTACCTTACCTACATGTATTTCCAGTTACACTCTATGTTTACGACTCTGTGATGCAGCAGTTTGTACGTTGTTTGGATACAATTGGCTTGGTACTGTACCAACTTTACGTCAAACCCTCAGGTAATTTGAAACACAGGTTTAAAGATGCTATGTCAGATAGTTGCTTTCTGCACAACTCTGTCGCGCGCGCCAAGATACGCGCACGTACATGTATGTCGGACCTTACTTGTTGGACTTTCGTTGCGTTGTGATTGGTCAACACGCAATGGGGCGGAGCTTAGTGGATCGGTCTATTAGGGAGATTGTTTGTAAGCATGTCCCTATCAACTGCATCTGTGTATATAGTCTTCCCCTTTCCTCCTTCCATGTTTTGGTGACCAGTGAAAGCTGATATATGTACTTTAAGGTTTCTGTAAGAGTGCCCTTCTAGTCTCGGACAGTGGATAGTTTTCTTTCATTGCCAAATTGACAGAGTGATAATTTTTAATAACTATATAACTAATAATAATGACATCTTCTATAGCGCCAGTATCCACAAAAAGTGCTCATGGCGCTTGCTTTAATAAGAAAAGCTCCCTCTTTTGGTTGTCCTCCAGCGATGCAACGATCAAGACAAATTCAAATAATCCAATGTCTATATAGAATATTTACTGAAATGTTTATGAAGAGGGGCCGATTTGAAAGTGTCTATTGTCTGGATGGCTCTGATGGAATCTAGTAGACCATTCCATCCCTGCAGCTGTGTAATGTAAAATTTAGAAAGTTGTCTCTTCTGTTTTTCTCTTTTGTACTGAACCGACTTTGATGTCACTGGAGCGGATGTTACACATGCACTTGAATGTTCAACTTGCAATCACAATCAAATTTGTGTCCTTTCTCCCCTTTGAATGTGTTTTGCGTCATTGGCTCTGAATGTAAGTGCAATTCCTGGGTGAAGCTGCTTACACAATAGAGAATTCATCTCGGTATCTCTGGAGACGTCCGGTTTGTTCATGTATAGATAGAGCCCCCTTCGCTGTAACAATTGAGGAACATTCACTTACATGTATGAATGGCTTATTTTATGCCTGTACAATATGCTTCGTTTTTGAATGGGCAAGGGCACCAAGTCATTCAATAATAATAATAATAATATAGGATTTGAGGCATTGCATGGTGAGGTATCAATATATATTTGGTTTTCGGTAACACCATGTGTGTATCTACTTGCCAGGTAGAGTTGTTCTTAGGGAACTGTCTTGCTTTATTCTACTGCCGCGGAGTAGATAATCGGAGGTTCGGGAGACTTCTCAGTTCTGAAAAGAACTGTCCTGCTTTTTAACTATTACCAGGGCGGATGGTATAGAAAATAGACTGGACTACTACTTTACCTTATAGGATCGTAATTAACTGTACTGCCGCGGAGTCAATAATAATAATAATACCATTTATATAGCGCCTTTTCCTTAGGTTACAAAGTGCTCAGAAAATGACAGGAAAAACCAAAAAGGGAATGCAGTCAAAAACCAAGAGGAAAACCACGACTAGGCAAAGCTTGCAGCATTTAGCCAAGAAAGTCCAGTGAAAAGCCGGTCTCTCTTTGACTAGAACTGCAGGCCAAGCAAGGCGCGATTTACTGGATAAGTGTACCCTTTTGTATATTGGTAAAGGGCACCCTTTTGTAAATTTCTACTGGGGCATTTCAAGGGCACCAATGCAATGACCAAGGGGCATGGAGACAATCGGACTGATGGACTGATACCCAAGCCTACATCCGTATGGACTGTAAAGGGGGTAACCCTGTTTCAGCCCCAGGAGTAGGTGGCAACTGCCTCTGGAAAAAAATAATTGTAGCCCACACATTGAAGTGGCCTTCAGGCCTTGTGTGTCTGGCGACTTGCATAAAATAAATAAATAAAAAGAATCACCTTTTTTGCCTCTGTGAAGTATTAGGACTGATCGAGTGGCTAACCCTTGGGAACGACTTTTCAATCATGTGAGAATTTCTACTTGCCACTGAAGTACAACAGCGCCCTCTCGTAGGCTGGTATGACAATGCTGTCTGATTTATCTGATTATCACAGAAAACAAGAAATACAAATCTCATGATATTTACTTCTTTTTTTTTCTTCTTCTTTTTCTTGGAGCTTTAGAGTTCTTTAGAAGTGGATTTTTTAATTTTGCCACTTCAAGGCGAAGGCTATGATTAATCGATTTGGTCCATTTTGTCTATTGACCCAAATAAACTGTCACCAGAGGCCACCTCCTACTCATGGGGCTGAAACCGGGAAACCCCCTTCACAGTCCCTAAGGATGTGGCATGGGTATCATCCACTAGGAGCCACCTACTCCTAGGGCTGAAACAGGGTTACCCCCTTCACAGTCCCTAAGGATGAAGCATGGGTATCATCCACTAGGAGCCACCTACTCCTGGTGCTGAAACAGGGTTACCCGCTTCACAGTCCCTAAGGATGTAGGCATGGGTATCATCCACTAGGAGCCACCTACTCCTGGGGCTGAAACAGGGTTACCCCCTTCACAGTCCCTAAGGATGAGGCATGGGTATCATCCACTAGGAGCCACCTACTCCTGGTGCTGAAACAGGGTTACCCCCTTCACAGTCCCTAAGGATGTAGGCATGGGTATCATCCACTAGGAGCCACCTACTCCTAGGGCTGAAACAGGGTTACCCCCTTCACAGTCCCTAAGGATGAAGCATGGGTATCATCCACTAGGAGCCACCTACTCCTGGTGCTGAAACAGGGTTACCCCCTTCACAGTCCCTAAGGATGTAGGCATGGGTATCATCCACTAGGAGCCACCTACTCCTGGTGCTGAAACAGGGTTACCCCCTTCACAGTCCCTAAGGATGAGGCATGGGTATCATCCACTAGGAGCCACCTACTCCTGGTGCTGAAACAGGGTTACCCCCTTCACAGTCCCTAAGGATGAGGCATGGGTACCATCCACTAGGAGCCACCTACTCCTGGTGCTGAAACAGGGTTACCCCCTTCACAGTCTGTAAGGATGTAGGCATGGGTATCATCCACTTGGAGCCACCTACTCCTGGTGCTGAAACAGGGTTACCCCCTTCACAGTCCCTAAGGATGTAGGCATGGGTATCATCCACTAGGAGCCACCTACTCCTGGGGCTTAAATAGGGTTACCCCCTTCACAGTCCCTAAGGATGTAGGCATGGGTATCATCCACTAGGAGCCACCTACTCCTGGGGCTGAAACAGGATTACCCCCTTCACAGTCCCTAAGGATGAAGCATGGGTATCATCCACTAGAAGCCACCTACTCCTGGTGCTGAAACAGGGTTACCCCCTTCACAGTCCCTAAGGATGAGGCATGGGTATCATCCACTAGGATCCACCTACTCCTGGTGCTGAAACAGGGTTACCCCCTTCACAGTCCATAAGGATGTAGGCATGGGTACCATCCACTAGGAGCCACCTACTCCTGGGGCTTAAATAGGGTTACCCCCTTCACAGTCTGTAAGGATGTAGGCATGGGTATCATCCACTAGGAGCCACCTACTCCTGGGGCTGAAACAGGGTTACCCCCTTCACAGTCCCTAAGGATGAGGCATGGGTATCATCCACTTGTTCTGAAACGATTATGGTTAGGTGTCTTGCACACAAGGCACAGGTATCATGACCATGATTCGAACCCACACTCTGCTGCTGTCAACACCAGAGCTTGGGTCCATTGACACTAGACCACACGGCAATAACATGCCATTACATTTAATTAGCACCATGTGTAATTCTCTTTGCAATTTAAAGACACTGGACATTATTGGTAATTGTCAAAGACTAGTCTTCACAGTTGGTGTATCTGAACAAATGCATACAATAACAAACCTGTGAAATTTTGAGCTCAATCAGTCGTCGAAGTTGCAAGATATAAATGAAAGAAAAAAACACCCAATTCTAAATCTGAGGTCTCGAAATCAAATTCATGGAAAATTACTTCTTTCTCAAAACCTACGTCACTTCAGAGGGAGCTGCATGTTTCTCACAATATTTTATACTATCAACCTCTCCCCATTACTCGTAATCAAGAAAGGTTTTATGATTAATAATTATTTTGAGTTTTTACCAATAGTGTCCACTGCCTTTAAACACCCTTTAAATTTCATATAAACATTTTACACACAAAATTCATTTTCTTGACCTTCAATGATTGTATGCAAACCACTGATCCACTTGAAATAAATACATTAAACAAGTAAGAGGCAATCATGATGGATTGCATTGTGTCAGAGTGAATGTTTATTAGCAACGGCGGTAGTTAATTCACTCAACACCGCCTTGAGATCTGGCCATAATTCCACAGCGTGAAGCACATAACAGTATTGCTTAACAGAAACAGCAGTCAACTGTATACTACATTTAAATTGCTCTGACCAGTGCCCCATTATTTTTTTTGCTAAAGCAGAGACATTTGTCAAGCAATATTGTTCCGCTTTTTAAACAGCTTTATAAAATTGGGTTCTGGCTCTCAAACTGACCCAACACAATCAACACATGAACTAAATCTATTTCTCTGGTGACTGTTACCCACACCTGGTGGTATGTACATGTACCTGGTAGGCAATTTCCTCTTGTCTCACCCACTGATTGTGTGGACTGTGTGACCCCCAAGGCCCCGGAACCACCAGCTGGGGCAGTTAATGGCTGTGAGAAATTTCACACTTGGATCATTTGCTGACTCTGGTAACAGTTATTTTAGGGTTGACAAATTGTACTTTCAATTTTTAGCGATCAACGTGTACTTGGCATGATTGTGACACCTGCGCTCAACTCATCTGCAGATTGGTCAGATGTGGCATCTTCTTTGAAAGGGCAAGGCCATTTTCATTTTGCAAAGGGCACTTCTGATTTGAAAATCGTAAAGTACGTGTACAGTGTATACATGCAGATGAAACTTTTGAAGGGGCAACATAGTAGGAATCCACCCTGTTTTTTCTGTCTTTGTCCTTTCTGACAATTGATGCACTTTTTCTGTTTGAAAATCTTAAAGTCTATATGGGAAACTTTTGAAGGGGCACCAAAGGCCAAGACCAGGGGCAACATAGGCCTTCTGTGTGGGTGTTATTTCAAGCACGTATTATTATTCGCTCATCCCCAGCACCTTGTTTTAACCAAAGGCGCTGGGATGGGCAAACCTATCATGCATGCTCATTGGTTTAATAATGCGCAGTCCCCATCATGCATCACACTCACACTGCGCCACATTGCTATGCACTGCATACATGATGAACTTCCTGAACAAGAATCTGTGCAAGCGGATTAGCCCATCCCAGCGGTCCTGGTTAGACTGGCCGCTGGGGTATTACCTCTAAGAGAATAGGTTGGCCGGGAGGGGGGGGGGGGGGGGTTGCCAATGGCTGCTGCATGTGCCACAGTACCGTGTTGTCGCTGAGCGCATTCTACAAACTTGCACAATGTGCAGATTGGGCGAAATTTTCCTGAACCTTTGACTTGAGCTGCAATACTTTTAGAGCGCAAATCTGCAGATTGTGCGCACTTTTGCTCGATCAGCAGTGAGATTCAGTTGTACTATACACCTCTCTTTGTTATTGTAAGCTGTTATGTGGTCCAGTTCTGGCTGAAACACAATATCTAGTGTGTGTGGACACGATAAGAAGAAGATTTTTACTGTGTTTAGATTTGGAAATAAAGTTCAGTTAATAATAATTATTTCCTGAACGAACATGACAGTACCAGAGTGTTTTGACCTTTCATCTTTCAAATAATCTGATTTTGTTTGTAATAAATATCCAATTCCGTGTGGCGTCTATTTTTGACACAAAGTACAATGTAGTGATATTTCACAGCACCTGCCAATACACTTGTCTGCTTTTGTTGATCTCTGGTCTCTGTTTCTTTGTACTTTTGTCCTCGGGCCGTCCACCTGAGCCTCAATGTTGGCCCTGTTTTCTTCTTCTTTTTTCAAGAATGTTTTGTTGCTGTACTTTTCGCTAAAAAAAAAAAAAAAAGGGACGTAAGATAATTTTAAAGACACTGGGCATTATTGGTTGCCAAAGACCAGTCTTCTCACTTGGTGTGTCTCAACATATGCATAAAATAACAAACCTGTGAAAATTTGAGCTCAATTGGTCGTCGAAACTGCGAGATAATAATGAAATAAAAAACACCTTTGTCACCCGAAGTTGTGTGCTTTCAGTTGCTTGATTTCGAGACCTCAAAGTCCCTGTCTCAAACCTCATGTTGAAATGTTGTAAATTGCCATTTTATTTGATACATTCCCACTTCGAAATTTGTCAACATCAAAACATCCTAGATCACATCATTTTGGTATTTAAGAATTGTTGTCCATTCCTGACATTTGATGAAACTCAATCAAGGCAGGCCTTTAACTTGACCCTAATTGACTTGTGGGCAAATTCTGGAGGATCACATAGGCACAGTAGTCTGAACTATGCAATCAGTAAGCTTTTCATCTTTTTAAGTCATTATATTTTGATATACAAAATTAAAAAAACTGTGCTTTTGTGTGTCATGCAATGCACAAAAAAAAACCTCAGTGCACTATAAAACAGAAAAAACACTATTGTTATTTGTTTCATTATTTTCCATATATAAGTTCATTTGATTTAAAGGAAGTTATTGGTAATTACTCAAAATAACAAGACATTAAGTGTTTGTGAACAAACACGAAGCTGTTCCGTGTTGTTTTGCTTGGATTAAGTGCTTCACTGCCCAAGGAATCTATAACTGAAGAAAGGGTTTCAAAAAGGTTTTGTACAATGTAGCTCTTGATATAAGGTCACACTTCCCGGTTGACCCGTAAGTAAAGGTCAACATGGGCTCACAGCTACCAAAGACTATCTGCAATGACCCGGAAGTAAAGGTCAACATGGGGTCAAATTTGTTGATAATCAGTTGTGTAGTTCTTGAGATGGTCCCACTTCCGGTTGACCAGGAAGTAGGGGTCAACTTGAGGTCACGGTTTTTAAAGTTAATATTTTATGCTTAAGGAGTTTATAACTGAAAAGAGTTTGAAAATCTGCTGTATAGTTCTTGAGATATGGTCCCACTTCCGGTTGACCAGGAAGTAGGGGTCAACTTCAGGTCACGGTTTTTCAAAGTTAATATTTTATGCCTAAGGAGTTTATAACTGAAAAGAGTTTGAAAATCTGCTGTATAGTTCTTGAGATATGGTCCCACTTCCGGTTGAGGCGGAAGTAGAGGTCAACTTGAGGTTACAGTTTTTTCAAATTAATCTCCAACCCCCAAGGAGTCTTTAACAACAAACAGTTGAAAGTCGGCCGTGAAGTTCTTGAGATATGATGCTGCAAAGATTTCCTAATTAATATGCAAATGAGGGTCACGTGGTTAATTAATAAAGAATTTTAATTAGTTTATGATAGGAATTAAGCTAAACATCCTAAAGCTTCCATTTGGTATTATTTTACGCCTTTAAAAACACATAATTAATTTGTAGGATACTCCTTTATTTTCCTACTCCTGCCGATAGGGGGCGCTCTTATGAGACATTTCAATTGCACGATTTCTGCACCGTAATGTCTGTATCTGACTCTGTATTTGTATGTGTACATCGCACAGACCAAAACTGTCATAACATGTCAAGCTATAACTTCCCCTATAGAACACGGCCCATAGTTTTACGGCTCTGTCTGCTTCAACCAAACTCTGCCCATTTATTATACAACCACCATTCTCCGCTTACTTTGCAAGCGCTGACTGTGCAAGTTCAAAGCAAAGATTACATATGATATGTTTCCCCGTGCACAAGCAAAAATATTCCTGCTAAGCTGTGAAAGGGCAAAATCTCATGGTTCTCATAACCACCAAAGTCTGCGCTTACGATCACCATTTTCCGCTTACTGTGCAAGCGCCGAATAAAATGTGCGAGCTTGGAAGCACACAAACAAAAGGAATCCCTGCTAAGCAGTCTATTTCGCTTGACGTAAGCGCAGAATTCACTGCTTCTGCTAATAAAGCATTGAATATTTTTCATTAAGCAAGTTCCCATCATGACTCGACTAGTCGCACCTCAAACCTAACTATGACACTTGTCGAGATAAAATACGGATTCTCAAGATTTGTACCGCTATGTGCCGCAAGGGCAATATTAATTATGTTGCGAATGGGTGTGACTAGTGAAATTTACTACTCGACTAGTCGCACGTCAAACCTAACTACGACACTTGTCGAGATAAAATACAGATTCTCAGGAATTGTGACTTGTCGAGATAAAATACGGATTCTCAAGATATGTGTCGCTATATGACGCAAAGGAAATATTATTTATGTTGCGAATGGGTGACTACTAGTGAAATTTACTACTCTACTAGTCGCACCTCAAACCTAACTACGACATTTGTCGAGATAAAATACGGATTCTCACACTCGTCGCCCCGGGCACACTAGTCGCCCCGGCCTACTTTTGTCACAAGTAAAGCACGGTACCTACGAATGCAAATCAAATTTTTAAGTCACTGTTTTCGCAGTGAAAGTTTCGCAGGAGTTCAGCACAATTATTCAACTGTAGCAAACTTTTTGATGCGAATTGTGACACTCAAGAACATATTCCCTGCTAAAGGTCCAGGACCAAACTACATATAGCTTTTTAAACACAAAAAGCAGCTTAACCATGCCTCACGTTCAAGTTGTGAATCCAGGTATTCTGCTCAATTTCTGCAATTTGTAAAGCAAAATGTTTTGCCTGTTTATTATAAGCAGCTCTATAAAACTGAGCCACTCAACCACCAGAGAAACGTCAGCATAATAAAATCTCTGCTTTTGTATTCCTGTCAAAGAGTTTTTGTTTGTCATGGTCTCGAATAAGTTTAGGCAGATGGTCCCCGGCGCGAACAAGGTGACTTTACCTGTAAATAATTCCAAATCCCGGGCGGTCTACTTTCGTCGTCCACGCTCGTCGCCTGAAATGAACCCGGTCCCTGACGCACCATGCTCAGGCTTGTCAAATTTTTGGGAAAAGTTGAGACTTGTGCTAGTTGGTGACCGTAAGAAATCTATGTATATTGAACAAAAATACGCAATAACACCGGTCGTAAATAGGATAAGGACTTGGTCAAGTTAACAATTTTACAATTTGACTATTCAAATCAAGTTTTACGCCGTACCCATGATCTTTGAAAATTTTTCCATGGGAATACATTTTTTTTTTTTATAATTACACTGTTTCAATAAGTTTTGATGCTTTTAAAATGACCATCAACAAAATACATCTTAATCTAAAACAGTTTTGGGAAGTGTACAACATGTAGTTTAATTTTAATCAAATAAATTATGTTTCGGAAAGCTGGGTTATTACACTTCAAGAGCCATTGTGTTTGTGCACAGACACAAAACGCGCATTACATGACGTCATGGTGATGTCGTCCAGAATTTTATGTCGGAAATCACATTAACAGGACCTGACTAGTGTATAGCTGAAAAAAGTTTCAGGATCGGCGGTCTAATTTGTGAGATATAGTGTTAACTTGGTTTGCTAATTAAATATTCACAAGCTTAATTAAGGCTTATTAATTAACCATTTTTACATTTTTTACGATAGGAATTAAGCTTATGTTCTAAGCTTCAATTTGGTATAATAAACTCACTCTTTCATATTATGGTTTAGGAGATTAGGCTGCCGCAAAAACGTGTACAAACACTATGGGATTTAGGGAGAAACAAAGAATAATAATAATAATAATAAAAATAATAAAAATCTTGACGAAAACAATACCTGTTCCGACAGACAGTCGGAACAGCTAATTATCGTCATAAAACCTCATTTGGTAACGAGTAAAGGGGAAAGGTTGATAGTATAAAACATTGTGAGAAACAGTTCCCTCTGAAGTGAATTTGATTTTGAGACCTCAAGTTTAGAATTTGAGGTCTCGAAATCAAGCATCTGATAGCACACAACTTCGTGTGACAAGGGTTTTTTTCTTTAATAGTTATCTCAATATGACGACCAATCAAGCTCAAATTGTCCAAGGTTTGTTATTTTATGCATAGGTTGAGATACACCAAGTGAGAAGACTGGTCTTTGACAATTACCAATATTGTCCACTGTCTTTAAGTAATTGCTTTGTATGCATGTGTGAGTAAAGATTACCCAAATGATATTAGAGAAAAATCCTCCGATTCCTGTTTGAATCCTCAAGTGGGATGTTCTTGCTTGTACAGTTGCCTCTTCTGCGAATTCAACACACTCATTTCCCCACATCTATTGTATAATGTGCCAAGATAGTTTGAATGAATTAACCGACATATTGCTAGGGTTGCTGTCTTGGACATATTAATTCCCTTAGGGTCTTTATGTATGGTCAATATCATAAAGTCTGTATGCTGATGTTTTCTGCTTATAGCGGCCTTTGGCACACTTGTTTGTAAGTCATTACCTCTGATAAAACAAAGCAGTAGGCACATAAACGTACCTGGGGATTATTTAAAGGCAGTGGACACATTGGTAATTTAATACTCAAAATAATTATCAGCACAAAATCTTACTTGGTAACGAGTAATGGGGAGAGGTTGATAGTACATGTATAACACATTGTGAGAAACGGCTCCCTCTGAAGTAACATAGTTTTCGAGAAATACGTAATTTTCCATGTATTTAATTTCGAGACCTCAGAATTAGATTTTGTCACAACAAGGAACTACATGTAGGTGTGGGCTTAAAGGCAGTGGACACTATTGGTAACTACTCAAAATAACTATTAGCACAAAACCTTACTTGGTATCAAGTAGTGGGTAGAGGTTGGTAGTATAAAACATTGTGAGAAACAGCTCCCTCTGAAGTGGAGTAGTTTTCGAGAAAGAAGTAATTTTCCACGAATTTGATTTCGAGACCTCAAGTTTATAACTTGAGGTCTCGAAATCAAGCATCTGAAAGCACACAACTTCGTGTGACAAGGGTGTTTTTTTCTTTCATAATTATCTCGCAACTCCGACGACCGATCGAGCTCAAATTTTCACAGGTTTGTTATTTTATGCACTTGGTGTTTCTCAACATACGTATGCATAAGAAACAATGGGCTTGTGAGGCTGGTTCCAAGTGTTTGACCACAGTAGTCAACCAATTGTCAACCAGCCTGGGTTCGAGTGCAAATGGTGCACACTCGAACTTGCCCCAAGAAGGGTAGGTTGTTTTACACTGTTAGAAAGAAATAAAGAACCTTATGTTTTGTCTTTTGAAGTAAGAAGAGACACGAAGCTTAGAAGCTGATGAATTGGAAACCGTTTCATCAAAAATCTTACTTTTTGACTCAGTCGTATGTTTGTTATATATATATTCAACGCACCATGTGGAAACATGCCTCTGATGTAAATGCGTTCCTTGAGAATGTCTTAATTTAGTATTACAGCATTCCGTGACTCTCCTAGGATTTCTACAAACTCTTGACAGACACATTTCTTGACAACATCTTTATGAATAGTGCCCTGCAAATGAAATGGGTCTGTTTGCACATTAGTTGATGGACTGATGGATGTTACTGTTGCAGTTTCCATGCTTTATGTATCGTGCAATGTCAAACATTGTAGAGTGCTTTTTTAGTTTGTAGCTTTTGTCAACGCGATCCTTATTTTTGTTAAGTATTTTTTTCTCCCATGTGGCTTGAAATGCTTTTGAACTGGGCTGAATGGAGTTTGGATTATTCTTAAAGGCACTGTACACGTTTGATAATTGTCAGAGACCAGTATTCTCAATTGGTGTATCCAAACATACAGTATGCATACAGCATATCTGTGAAGATTTTGCCTCAATCGGTCATCAAAATTGCAAAAATTGTGAAGATTTTGCCTCAATCAGTCATCAAAATCGCAGGAGAACAATAGCAGAAAATACACTGTTGTTGCGCAAATCTTTGTGCTTTCAAATGCCTACAAAAAATAATAAAAGGCCTTCTATAGGTCGTAAGTCTTTTATTGTTTGAGTGAGAGATGTACCTCGTTCTAAAAAAAAACTGTGTTTCTTCAGAGGGAGCCGTTTCTCACAATGTTTTTTTTTATCAACAGCTCTTCACTGCTTGTTACCAACAGCGTTTTTATGCTAACAGTTATTTTGAGTATTACCAGTAGTGTCCAGTGCCTTTAAGGAGTTTGCATATTTGTGGCTCAGTTATGCTTTAAATCCTTTGAGAGATACTATGACCCAGAAAATGTGTTGTTAACGAACCAACGACATTAAAAGAGTTGATGATGACAAGATTTTAGCAATCGGACACAATTGATAGTCATTTCTTGATGGGTGACATTTCATTGGTCTGGGTGGGTGGCTTAACATGTAGGTCAGCACAATTTCACTGGTCGGTAGTTGGCGGCAATGCCTTGTCTCTAGATGGGTGGCTAGTCCGTAGGGCAGTAGTTCAGCACAATGACTGTGGTCACTGTTTTGAAACATCCCCTGTGTATATTGGCTAGAATTGGTTGCTTGTCTGTAGGGCAAATCATTTAGGTCAGCACAATTGACTGGTCAGTAGTTTGCGGCAATGCCTTGTCTTTTGTGGATTGGCAATGATGGTTGACTAGTCCGTAGGGCAATAGTTCAGCACAATTGACTGGTCAATAATTTGAAACATTTCTTTATGTTTTCTGTTTTGGCCTGGATGGGGGGCTTGTCTGTAGGGCAAATCATTTAGGTCAGCACAATCTGCTGGTCAGTAGTCGGGGCCAGCCTTGTCTTTTTTGGCATGGCCCGGATGGGTGGCTATAGTCTGCAGGGCAATAGTTCAGCACAATTTATTGGTCATTGGTTGAAAACAAATCTTTATATAATCTGTTTTGGCCTGGACTGGTGGCTTGTCTGTATGGCAAATCTTTAAGGTCAGCACAATTTGCTGGTCAATCCATCACGCTTCTGTCTCAGCACTTCCATTTGTTCACCTGGGTCAAGAGAAGCAATTATAGTTACATGTAGGTGCCTTGCTCAAGGATACTAAGAAGTGTCATGACCAGGAATGGAACCCACGCTCCGATTTGAACTTGTGTGCGATGCAGACGATCGTTTGGCCAGAACATGCCAGTGCACACCCCAGAAAAGCCTCAGTAAATCTATCAAATAAGCAGGACTCGCCCTTAACGCTAGCCCCGCGTACATTGTCTAGTAAAAACTGATGCAGGATAGTAAACACCACCTCTCAACTTGGCAGAGGGCTACTAATAACTGTTCAACCTCGTATTTCTTCCATTCAGATGTGAATAGTACATTTTTTTAATGTGTTCATTTATTTTGGAGTGTCACTTTATTTGCCTTAAATACTGGTTGTGATTCAGCTACCATTAAAGGAACACGTTGCCTTGAATCGGTCAAGTTGGTCTTTGAAAAGCGTTTATAACCGTTTGTTATAGAATGCATTGATTAAAAACTTTAGATATTTGAAAAGTAGAATATATGTAATGATCCACACAAGTATCACTCAAAATTGCGTGGTTTTCCTTTTACCTTGTCAACAAAAACAGTCGGCCCGTTATGGGAGTCAAATTTTTTACTCCCATAAATGGCCGACCGTGTTAGTTCGCAAAGTAAAAGGAAAACCACGCAATTCCGAGGCAAATGTGTGTAGATAATTATATTCTTCTTTTTAAACATCTTTCTTAACATATGCATTTTATAACAAGCGGTTGCAACTCGACCAACTCGACCGATTCAAGGCAACGTGTTCCTTTAATGCATCAGAAAGAGCAAAACCTGAAGTTCATATCTCCAACAGTGATTTGAACATAGAGCTTTGTGATTTCACTTATACCCCTGGACGCTTCGTCAATGTCTCTGATGCGGAGGGTCAGCATCAATTTTTTTGCCATGGAATAATTTTACATCTTTTGACCTACTTCGTGCTTTTATTGTCAACTTGATTCCCCCAAAACCAGTTATTCAGTCTACTTGTCGCACTTCAGCTTCCCAATCTTGTTCTTTTGCGTGTGCATACATCAGATGCGCCATTTAGAATGGCCTGTCATAGATTGTCTATTCATTTGAACCCATGCATTTCAATGCTTCTTCCTGCTTAAAAACCATTTTAAATTCATAAGAGATGTTAAATTTGCATCGGGGATAAAGAATATTAATTTTGGTTTTTACCCATACACCAATGTGTGTTAGCACTGTATACTCAGTACTTTCCCAAGTCCTGTGAAAAAATATCAAATATTACTCGGGTGGGAAAATATTAACATTTTAAATTCCCCACTTAGCCGAACATGTACTTGAGGACTTGCAAAGTCTAGCCAACTATCTTCTGGTTCGCTGTCTGTAATTGTTTGCAAGAACCGTTTTAAAATTGTTTCATTGTTCATCCCTTTCTTCTTTTGACTGTTTTGCTGCTTCTCTGTGGTCACTTCTTTGAGTCTGAATGCTGCTATTTCTCCAGGGAAAAGTCTGACAAATTGTGATAAAAACAGCTGAAATGTCCATTAGTTCCTACATGTAATTGTGATGTACATGTAGGTAAGCCCGTTGACTTGATGAATGCTCCCTACTTTTTTTCCTAGGAGTCCTGGGGCGGATTGCAATACAACGGTCTTAGTCAGCAATCTAAGACCAATCAGTTATAGCCGGCTATCTGCCCTAGACGGTCTTAGCTTAGTCAGTTATTAAGCCTGTTGCAATAAGCCGGTCTAAGATAAGTTGGCGAAAAGTAATGAAATACGAACAAACGTCTCTTAGCACTCTGCAGGCACTGGGAAAAAAAGGGAAAAAGTTGTCTTGCTCATTTCTCAAAAAATAAAAAGCACCTGATCAAGTTCATGTAAGGGAGCCTACATGTAACTCCCATCATTATCTTTTAGTCTGTAATATGCGATATCTAAAAAAAAAATGAAAAAAAAAATGACATTTTAAAAATGACAATAAAAATAGGCTTATCATAATATACACATTTTTATTTTTTAAACAATCAAACGGTTCCAGAAACCAAAGAGTTCCCTCGAAGGGGATTTTTTTTTGTTTTCTTCAGTTCCTAAACTAGACACATTTCTGACAGTCCAAAACTTCATTTGTAGCGGCTGACTGTCCTCTGTGAAAAAAAATTCTTCTATCTCTTCCCAGGTACCATAAGATGACTCCATAGTTCTTTTTCAAAATGAATGATTGATGAAGTTTTCAACAAGATATTCTGGAAGCGCTAAATGTCAGGGTTTGGTTCTTTGGATTATTGCCCTCGTCAAAGTAATCCAGAGGGGATTAGAGTAATCCAGAGAGGATTATTTGTGCCTAAGATTAATATTTTGCTGCTTTTTATACGATTGTTAAGGTAGTGCGGTTATTGAATTGATAAGGTGATGTTATTCTACTGCCTTTGGGGCGTGAAGATGACTTTATGCAACAAACATATTTTGTTAATTCTTTCTTTCTTCATCGTCTTTTGAGACGTGGGAATAAATACCTTGGCTAGAGTACCTGGAAGTTTGATGAATTGTCGTACATGTAGCATGAATAATTGATTTGAACAAACTTGTTTATCTGACTTAAAATGTTACAGTACTCATGTTTTATTGACAAAGACCTATACATGTATGTATGCAAAGTGTACATGCAACTGGCCTACGCATACCTCATGGGGTACAGAAGAGATGTTAAAGCAACGATTATAGAGCGCCGCAAGGCGCAAGATGCGGAACTGAAGCTTTATCTGTTGTTGGAACGTGAAATACGCATGGGCGCCATTTCAGCAAGTGAATGTTTTGTTTCCCATTGATAGGAATGGTCATTGTCTGCACTGATCTGCACTGATCTACTGTTGTATCAAAAGAGTTACTTGCCGAAATGGCGTCCAGTGGGGTTTCACATTTCAGCCCGAGTTCCCCATCTAGCGCCTTGCGGCGCTTTATAATCTTTGGTTGAGGACACAAACCTTTGGTAGTTGTCAAAGACCAGTATTCTCACTTGGTGTATCCCAATATGCATACAAAAACAAATCTATAAAATTTTTGACTGAACTTGTCATCAAGGTGAATAGAGAATGATGAAAGAAAAAACACCCTTGTTGCACTAATGTGTGCTTTCAGATGCCTACAAAATGCTTCAGACCTGAGGCGGATTGCAATAAAACGGTCTTAGTCAGCAGTCTAAGACCAGTCAGTTATAGCCGGCTATCTGCCTTAGACGGTCTTAGATTTAGTCAGTCATTAAGACTGTTGCAATAAGCCGGCGAAAAGTACTGAAATACGAACAAATGTCCCATAATACTTAGCACTCTGCAGGCACTGGTGGTACAGCATTGTTGTTATTGCTGTGGTTTAAATCATCGGATATCAAATCTGTGAGTTGTATCATTTTTACTTTTGGGAACATACATTTACGATACAATCACCTTGATCATCATCATAATGCCTCCCATGGGTGTAATATATTTCTAAAATACAATCTCATCCTAGAGCTCTTTGTATCAAATCATCTACAACTAACATATGTTGAGATACACCAAGTGAGAAGACTGGTCTTTGACAATTACCAATAGTGTCCAGTGTCTTTAAACCAAACACGTCCAGACATTTTACTCAGGTGGGATTCAAAACTCCTCGCATTACAGGAGGATCATACACTGCCTCTGTTTAACTTTTTCAAAGCGATCAGAAAAAAAATGAGGAAATTATCAGGCAGGAAATGGAAAGAAAATAAAAAAATTTGGAATAGTTGGCTTTATTTCCCAAATCTCCATGGAGTAATGTGTCTGTCTGACTTAAAGGCATAGACACTATTGGCAATTACTCAATAAAAACATACTTGGTAACGAGCAATAGAGAGCTGTACAGTACATACATTGTACTGTATGTATGTATAACACATTGTGAGAAACGGCTCCCTCTGAAGTAACAATGGTTTTTTGGGCCAAAGAGGTAATTTCTCACTTAAGTGATAAAAGACACAGCTAAAGCCTTTCATTGGGCATTAGACAATACACAATCTCTGGAACAAGGGTGTTTTTTCTTTCAATATTCCCTTGCAACTTTGATGACCAATTGAATCCAAACTTTTCCAGGTTTGTTTTTTATGCATAGCTTTGGACACACCAAGTGAGAAAACTGGTCTGTGACAATTACCAATAGTGTCCAGTGCCTTTAAGATGCATGTGCAGGACAGCTTTTTGTTGGCCACAAGATGCAAGTAGGTTTAATTGCATCTTGTTTAAACAAACCGTGTGGCCAACTTCAATTTTTCAGTGTAATTGGCAACTTGTTTTTTAACAGTTCTGTATCGGCAAAGGTATTGTACAGGATGGGTATAGCTGTAATTAAACAGTGACAGACAGTGTTCATGTTTTGTGTGAACAACTATACATGAAATAACAAACTTGTAAACATGTGGACTGCATTCGTTTTTAGAGCCACTAGAATTTGTCAGCAATTGTCCATAATGCTGGTTTTAAAGCCATTGGTACCCTTTCGGTACAGAAAAAAAAAAAAAATCACAGATTTACAAATTACTTGCAGGGTTTACAGAAAGTAGTGGTGAAAGACTTCTCTTGAAATATTATTCCATGAAATGCTTTACTTTTTGAGAAAACGTTAAAACAATATCAGTTCTCGATATCGAGAATTACGGATTTATTTTAAACACATGTCATGACAGGGCGAAACGTGCAGAAACAAGGGTGGGTTTTTCTCGTTATTTTTTCCCGACTCGGGATGACCGATTGAGCCTAAATTTTCACAGGTTTGTTATTTTATATATAAGTTGTGATACATGAAGTGTGGGCCTTGGGCAATACTGTTTTAATACCGAAAGTGTCCAATGGCTTTAACATCCAAATCAACTGTGTTTTGTTTTTGTTTTCTTGGGGGGGGGGGGCCTTTTCTCATTCATGACTTCATTTTAGAGAAAATAATATGTATAACACAAGTGATTTTAGAGGAAATATCACACAAGGGGTTCTGTAAACGAAATTCCCTCCACGAGTATTGATCTTTGTTTTATCAAAACATAAACATGAAATTGGAAGGATGAAAGGTTCGTTTTCATCACATGTCTGTCAAAAAAAATTACCATTTTGATTTCTTGCTCTCTTTTGGACCTTCACTTTGAAGCAGTTGGACCTTATTATTTGATCCATCTCTTCCATGCCTCCCTCGCTCTAAGACTATTATATTTTTTAATTATAACATATTGTTAATTACAACGCGGAGAGAAGCAGACAAAAAGACAATTGACAATTGACTGCTGTTGTTAGAAAACAAGGCAAACAAAAACCAACTGAAATTGACCACTGCCACAACCAACAACAAAGGCAGAAAAATAACTGATGACTGACTGCCTACATGTATGTCAGAAAAATATGTAGAAAAAAACTACTGAAAACTGACTGTCTTCAGAAAAAAAGGCAGACAAAAGCCTACTGAAAAATTACTGTTGTTTGTAGAATAAAGGCAGACAAATGTCAACTGACAATTGACTTTTGTTGTTAGAATAAAGCCAGGACAAAAGCCAACTGAAAATTTAGAACTGGCACCAGAACAAGTGAGATCAAATCCAACTGGAAATTTACTACGGCCACCAGAAAAAGGCAAACAAAAGCCAACTGGCAGCAAATTACTTATACCATCACAAGGATTGAAGGATTTTTTTTTTTTTTTTTTTTTTTTTTTTGGGAGACTTCTCAGTTTGTAAACAAACTGTCCTGCTTTTGAACTACTACATGGGTGGTATAAGAGCAAAGGTTCTGGTGGTAAAAGTCATCGAGATGTGTGGGTTTGAAACACCTTTTTGAATGTTCAGCATTTTCATTTTGTATGAAGAATTTTGTTATGATGCTAACAAAAAATCTACAATTAGCATTGCTTGTCTTTTGATATACATGTACATGTACATGTGTCGTTGTCTGATGGTGAGTGGTGAATAGCTGGAATTTGTTCTTACTGGCAAGGTTATACTATTTCCGTGCGAGTATCCAGGCCTGTAAGCTTCTTTTTTGAAAAGGCAAGGGCACCTGGGCATTTTCTTCTTGTAATGGGCGCCCTGTGAGGAACTGTAGCATTTCAGTGGCACCAAGGCATTGACCAGGGGCATGAAGGCAATCGCCTTTGTTGCCTCCGTGAATTATCAGGCCTGAGA
Organism: Asterias rubens; assembly: GCF_902459465.1. Classification (NCBI taxonomy): domain Eukaryota; kingdom Metazoa; phylum Echinodermata; class Asteroidea; order Forcipulatida; family Asteriidae; genus Asterias; species Asterias rubens. Next base: position 1,817,177 of record NC_047072.1, read on the forward strand.
GTATCATACATTTGTCCAGCCTGTAGCCAGACTTGAACCATTAAGCGACGGCAAGTCCTTTCTAAAGATGCCTCCACTGGCCTGCAAGTAAACCAACAGTCTCTGAAGTACTTACCAGTTGTTCTCAATATCTTGCAGCGAGATTATGAGATCTACATGTAAGTGATCCCTGTGGGCTGGAATTATCCCTCTCCCTGTCAATAATGAAGCATCTCCCTCTAGTCCTCACTTGACATGCTCAAACTAAGATGTCGCATCTTAAAAAGACCTAGTAAATGGTCGTGCTTTAAAGGCAGTGGACACTATTGGTAGTTTCTCAAAATGATTATTATCATAAAACCTTACTTGGTAACAAGTAATGGGGAGAGGTTGATACAATGTAGTGTAAAACATTATGAGAAACAGCTCCCTCTGAAGTGACGTAGTTTTGGAGAAGGAAGTAATTTTCCACGAATTTGATTTTGAGACCTCAGATTTAGAATTTGAGGTCTCGAAATCAAGCATCTGAAGGCACACAATTTTGTGTGACCATGGTGTGACAAGGATGTTTTTTCTTTCATTAATATCTCGCAACTTCGACGATCGGTTGAGCTCAAATTTTCACAGGCTTGTTATTTTAAGCTTACATGTTGAGATACACCAATTGTGAAAACTAGTCTTTGACAATTACCATTAGTGTCCAGTGTCTTTAAAGTGGTGAGCCATCGGTTTTCTTAACGGGAGAATTACTTACTCCTTGAAATGTGATCCGATATCTTAATGAAAAGTCACCAAGAATTTCCACAAGCCTGATGAGAGGTACATTTTCCCATGAATAATGTGTAGAGATATTTCTGTCTGCTGCAAGGGAAATCTTTTGTCCTTAAAGAAGATTAGGGTTTGTTTCTCCAAGAATAAAAAAAAATCTTGATTTGTTTGTTAAGAAGGCAAATTATAGATCTAAGTTAGAATTAAATTAAGAATGAAGAATAAATGCATGTGGTTTTAATGGTTTATAACGGTCGGAACGTCAGGTGATTACCTTTCTTTGTTTGCATTTATACCATGTAGGTCCTTTTGGTTGGTTAGCAATTTGCAACATCTTTTATTCTAAATAAAATGAGGTATACAAAACACCTTAAAATGACTTTAATATTTCAGGTGCATAAAAAAAGGCTTCAGCTGAAGTATTTTCTTATTTGGGTGAGAAATTACCTCTTTCTCAAAAACTATGTTACTACAAAGAGTGTTGGTTCTCACAATGTTTTATACTATCAACAGCTCTCCATTGCTCGCTACCAAGTCAGTTTTTTGTTGCTAACAATTACTTTGAGTAATTACCAGTAGTGTACTGTGCCTTTAAAAGATTATTCCTTGCAAGATTATTAATCAAACCTTGTGACGGGCAACGTTTAAAATTAATGACCCAACAATTATTCCAATAACAATTTCCCTCTGTGCTATCCCTATTATAAGTCTACGCTCGAAGCGTTCACCCAGAATAATACATATTAAATCATTATTTAAAATAAATTATATTAAAATAAAAAGTGATTTCCAGAGATTAAAGTCAAAGCTAAGGTCTGGCTGGCCGACTCTTTACGAGATGCAATCACTTTACTCCGGTGTTCGATCTCTTTGAGGTACCCGGCAATCTAGTAATCAGTAGGGTCGTTGAGTCGACAATAAAGCTAATCATAATTCATCACTGCTCTGCTAAATTACTTCTCAGTGATTACTAAGTGAAATTAGCCCACAGCAGGAGCGATGGCCGAGATCTCAAACATCCTTCACTAAGTACAGTGACACTGAATTTTATTTGGATTAGGGTTTTTGTATTTGTCAGGTTTTTTTCGGAGGGGGTATGTCTATGAAAGGTATGTAATTGGTATTAACTCAACAAAACATTGTGTACTGCTCCACCCACTAGGAGTTGGTGCTGTTCCACCCACTTGGTGTGGGTGCTGCTCCACCCACTTGGTGTGGGTGCTGTTCCACCCACTTGGTGTGGGTGCTGTTCCACCCACTTGGTGTGGGTGCTGTTCCACCCACTTGGTGTGGGTGCTGCTCCACCCACTTGGTGTGGGTGCTGTTCCACCCACTTGGTGTGGGTGCTGTTCCACCCACTTGGTGTGGGTGCTGTTCCACCCACTTGGTGTGGGTGCTGTTCCACCCACTTGGTGTGGGTGCTGTTCCACCCACTTGGTGTGGGTGCTGTTCCACCCACTTGGTGCGGGTGCTGTTCCACCCACTTGGTGCGGGTGCTGTTCCACCCACTTGGTGCGGGTGCTGTTCCACCCACTTGGTGCGGGTGCTGCTCCACCCACTTGGTGTGGGTGCTGTTCCACCCACTTGGTGCGGGTGCTGTTCCACCCACTTGGTGTGGGTGCTGTTCCACCCACTTGGTGTGGGTGCTGTTCCATCCACTTTTCCATCATATTGGTGTGGTGCCATTCACATCGGTACCGTGTTCCACCATCTTGAAGTGGGTGTAATTGTTCCACCCACCTGGATGTTTCCAAATAACAAATGTTGTGTGAGGTACTTACGTACCCCACCAGGTATGGGTGTTCCACCTATCTGGGGTGCATGCAGGTACCATCTAAGGCTCGGTGCCATTCCCACACCCAAACAGGCGCCAATCCAACTCTTTTAGGTGCAGGCTGTTCCACAATATAAAAACATAAGTGCATGAATGGCAGGGACAGAATTTGAACCCATCACATTCTGGATGACTTGACAACCAGAACTGAAGAGATCCCAATTTCAATAGCCCTTTTTTGTCCGTCTTGAACTTTAAACTTATCTTTTGATATTACTTTATGCAAGAAGAAGCATAAAATTTCCTGCATGACCAAAAATTATCATCTGAAGTGGTAAAAGATCAATTCTAGAACTTTATTTGCGAAGAACACAGACCTAGTAAAAATGATTTCCCAGGTCGGTTCTTCACTATAATGACATTTACGGTAACCAATGGTGTAAACTGCCTCCGAGGCTTGCAAGACGAAAATAAAATATGTGTTTTATTTTATAAATCTAGTTCATTGCGCTATTTGGCTTTCCCCGGGACACAATGAATTTCTCAGAACCCCTGCAAGGGAGGAAGTGGTCCCTTTTATGTCGCAGCGCTTTGTTTTTATAAACCTTCGTTCCTCGGGGAGTAGACATAGAAGCTTATGCCCTCGGTCTGTCACTGCATCTCACAGTGACAATTAAAATATGGATGACAAAATTTGTATATCGTCATGACAACTGGCTATTTTCAAGTATATGATGGGAGGATGCTGTTAAAGGTACTGGACACCGTTGGTAATTGTCAAAGACCAGGCTTCTCACTTTGTGTATCCAAACATATGAATAAAATAACAAGCCTGCGAACATTTGCACTCAATTGGTCATTGAAGTTGCAAGAAAATGATGAAAGAAAAAAACACCCTTGTTTGTACAAAATAGTGTGCTTTCAGATAGGAATAAAAGGCTTTAGGCCAGAAGTCTTTTATTATTTTAGTGAGAAATTACCTCTTTCTCAAAAACTACGTTACTTCAAAGGTAGTTGTTTCTCACGATGTTTTATATTATATAACACCCAAGCAGATCCTTGCCATTTGATTGGAGGATTGTCCGTCACGTGATAGCAAATAAAAGTACCATTGCACGCTGAGTCACTCACCGTCCTTTTCGAAAAGTACCATTGCACGCTGGCAGCGTGCAATGGTACTTTTCGGATGGAACGAAAAAGCTGAGTAAAAACATCACTGTGTGCGCGTGTCTTTGGTAACGCAGCAGGTGTTACTGCAAGAAGGCATAGTAAAATTACTAGCATTCGGCTTCTACAGTTGAAATTGTTTGTTTTGAAAGTTGTATCTTTCAATCAAAATGACAAAGATCTACTTGGATGTTATATAAAACAAATAATGAATGTTTTTCATTCGTGCAATGGTGCGAATATGTTCATTCGTTGAAAGCTGGAATGTTCCATTCAACTCGGCTCCGCCTCGTTGAATAGAACATTCCATCTTTCAACTCATGAACATATTCGCACCATTGCACTCATAAACATTCATTATGTGTATACTAACAACAGCTCTCCATTGCTTGTTACCAAGTCAGTTTGTATGCTTATACTGTATATACATGTACACGTATTATGAGTAATTACTAAATGTGTACAGTGCCTTTAAGCTGTCGAGGATCAAGTAAAAAGAGAAGATGTTCTCTGATAGAGGGAAGAGAATCCTCGAGTGGGAAGAAGATTAATTAGCTCATGAAATATGCATCTCAACTTATAAGGGAAGAAATCTCTGAGTAGGATTTGAAACTTTGCATAGTGTTATTAGGTGAGGTTTGCAGTCGCATTATGTGTAAATCTCTTTCTTAGGTGTGTCTATTCTGAAAAGAACCGATGGGTGACAACTCAACGTTTCAATCAGTATGCTCCGATCATCTTCAAGACAATGATCGTCTTGAAGAAATCTCTGTGGTTTCAGGTTAAAGGTTATTGTGGGTTTGTTTAAATTTTGACTTCACAGGCCCTGAGTTGAAGTGTGTTTAGGAACTTTAATTAAATTCAACAGTAGGCCTATTTAAAGCCATTGGGCTCTTTCGGTACAGGAAAAAAAAAGTTCACAGATTTACAAATAACTTACAGGGTTTGCAGAAGGTAATGGTATAAGACTTCTCTTGAAATATTATTCCATGAAATGCTTTACTTTTTGAGAAAACATTAAAACAATATCAATTCTCCGGATTTATTTTAAACACATGTCATGACACGGCGAACGTGCGGAAACAATATATAAAGTTGTGATACACGAAGTGTTGGCCTTTGGACAATACTGTTTACCGAAAGGGTCCAATGGCTTTAAAACTTCTGCAGACATTGTCAGTAACGCTTCTCAGATTCAAATGTTGGTGATATATTGCATAACCACGTTACTTTACGGTGAAATAATTCCCAAAATGCTTTAATACTATTGAAAGCTCCTTTACCTCTAACCAAGTAGTTTCAATCGTCATTTTAAGAGTGATAACCAAACATATTCCTTTCCTTTAAAGGATTTTGGTACTTTTTTTTTACACAAAACACAATGTCCACAGATTTACACTAAACTTACACAGTTTGAAGATAATGATAGTAGAAAGCGTGCCTTTAAATATTAGTTGCTGAGGTGCTGTAGTTTTTGAGGAATGGGTAAAACAATGTTATGAAAATACGTTTTTACGTGCTAAAACAAGTTTCGTCTCATCATAACTGAGACGAAAGTTATTTTCATGACATTGTTTTACTCATTTCTCAAAAACTACAGCACCTCGGCAAGTAATATTTTCAGGGAAGCTTTCTACTATCATTATCTTCTAACTGTGTAGGTTTAGTGTACATCTGCAGACATTGTGTTTTTTGTTCTACAAAAAGTACATAGACCCTTTAAAGGGACATGAGATAAGTCTGGGCATTTATTGGGTTTCGTTGAGCAAGCTAGGAAACCTCAGCAAACATTTAAAAAACTTTTTTTGTTACGTATATCATAATCAAATGTACAATGTATACACTCCCTTTAAATGCTATCCCTGCAACCTCCCAACACATCCACAAAGAGCTTGACTAGGGACAGAGGATGATTGAGTGTGACTCAAAGTATGGATATTTATCAGGCTTCGTTGAGCAAGCCAGGAAACCCAGACGAACATAAATACATTTTTCATTACGCTCTAAAACCTTTGTGTCAAACATTATTCAAGTTCTCTACCGTAAGATATTTCAATTGAATATATCAGCGATAACCCCGCAGTCATCCGAGGGAAGAAATTAAACCATTTCTTCTCGCTGAAAGTGACAAAGTGCATTCTACGTGAGTGGCAGTACCTCGAGGAGTGGGCAAGGCGTAGAGTAAATTCAGCCAAGTAGGTTTGCCAGACGGCTGGAAAGCAAGGAAGATGGTCGAAGAGCCAAGCTGTTTCAATATGCCGTTGCACTCTAGTGCTCATATCCACACGGTCGTACGCCTAACAGGTGTGCATCCTGAACAAATGCATTTTGTTGCTAATATTTGAATAAATTATATGATTGTTTTTGTAATCCTTCTTCTTTAATACGTCTTCTCAGGATGAAAGTTAATGGGGTGATCTGGGGGGTGAATACGGAAGCGATTGCTTCGTGACTTTGGAAGGGAGTTGAATACGGATATATTGATGGATTGTCTCAATTGCGCTTTGGAGTTTAGAGTAATTTCTGGTCACGCTGGTCTGCTTAGGGGGAGTTTATGATGAACCCGCAGGCTCACAAAACGATTTTGAGGAGGGGTGGGGTGGGGGTGCGAATTGAAGTCTTGGGAAACGATTGCTTTGGGACTTTGGAAGGGAACTGAATACGGATACATAGATGGGTTTTTTCAAATCGGTGTGGAGTTAAAAGTCATTTCTGGTGTGTCTTTGGAAAGTTTATGATGAAACTTAAAGCTCAATTATTTTTTACTATTTTGAGGAGGGGAAACGCACGGATACAAGGGTGGGTTTTCCCGATATTTTCTCCCGACTCCAATGACCGATTGAGCCTAAATTTTCACAGGTTTGTTATTTGATATACATGTAGAAGTTGTGATACACAAAGTGTGGGCCTTGAACAATACTGTTTATCGAAAGGGTCCAATGGCTTTAAGAGTAATTTCTGGTGCTGTCTTGGGTGAGTTTATGACGAACCTTCAGGCTCAGATAATTTTTACAATTTTGAGGAGGGGGAACTGGGTAACACTAAGGAAACGATTGCTTCGGGTTTTCGAAAGGGACTTGAATACAGATACAGTTGATTTTCTTGATTGCAGTGTGGAGTTTGGAGTCGTTTTGTTAATGGTAGATAAATGAACCTTCAAGCTCGGATATTTTGTACTATTTTTTTGTAGGCATTCGCCCAAAAGCTATTAAAATTTTACTCTTTTTTTTCTTTTTATATCTTCTGCATTCCCCCGTTTGTACCATTTCCATGAGGTTTTGCAAAAAGTAAAGGTCTGACAGACTTTCAACTTTGCATGTACTTTACAAGGTCTTGAAGACATTGCATTTTTTTAGATAAAATATTGTTTAGCAAGCATGCCTATTTCCAATTACTAGAGGAGCATGCAAGCATGAAATTTGTCCATTTAATTAATTAACAGGCCAAGAACTTGTGCCCCCCTTCCACTTCCTGCCCCTTCCTCCCCCCTCCCCCCTTTCCTCCACGCCCATGGGTAATGCGTACACGAGGGCCGAACTGCCCGTCTTCATCTGGTCAAGCACTGTGTTGATTCACAACCTTGACAATTGCAATTGGCTCTTGAGAAGTTTCGCCTGATCGGACCGAGCGAGTCGTCTTGCTTGGGAAGTAGCGTCGAGGCAGAGGGCTGCACGGGGAATTGCAATATAATGCGTAATGGATTTGTAGCAGGGACGCTAGGGTAATGGGGGTTAATACCGTGACTAGAATGCGATATCTGGCTAGAGTTGCGACGTAATCATGGCAAGTGCTTCATTCGACATGCTTTGCCGGGGCAGGTAGGTCTGTTGCATATTCTGTCCATGGCATGTTTACAGGAGTAGAGTTTGTTTGCGATTGTGAAAGGAAGAAGAAAACATGTTGCAAATTTTGTTTATGGTGAAGTACACTATTGGTAACTACTAATCATAATTGTTAGCATAAAACCTTCCTTGGTAACGAGCAATGGAGAGTGACATTGGTTTTGAGAAAGAGGTAATTTTTCACTCAAACAATAAAAGACTTCAAGCCTGAAGCCTTTTATTATGCATCTGGAAGCACACTGATATGTGCAACAAGGGTGTTTTGTTTTCTCTTGCAACTTTGGTTACAAATTGAGTCCAAATTTTCACAGATTTGTTATTTTGTACATGTTGGGATACATTGTACATAAGTGACTGGTCTTTGACAATAGGAGACTTTCCAACGCTAGGCGGCAGCAGACATACCGGGTAAATTTCCATTGTTTACGTAGTTCTGAACATGCGCATAATTCTGAGAACAATGGATTTACCCGGTAAGTCTGCTGCCCTCTATCGTCCCAGAAAGTCTCCCATTACCAAACGAGTCCAGTGCCTTTAAGTTCAGACAATGTAGAGCGGTCAAAAAAGTGACTTTTCAAAGTGAAAAAGGATTGGACGGATGTAGGTTGGAGGGCCTCGGGGGGAAAATGACAACCCCAATCCTTTGAGGTTGAGATTGTTTTTCTGAATTGGGTGCATGTGGGTAGGAGTGGGCGGACCTAGGTAAGAGTGGGCGGACCTCAGGCAATTCCGACTTGAAAAAAAGTGGGTGACTCGAAGTCATTTCACGGAGGTTCGTGTCTTCCGAGTCAATATACCTTAAAAGTTCTTCGTTCTGATGAGTTGTTCTCTGCCCCCACATTAATTTTGCAACCATTTTTGATCGACCGGCTTTGTTTTGCTCCGCAGGTTGCGACAGATTCCTCTCAAGTTCACCAATCTACCAATGCAAGCCAGACAGTGTAAGCTGATTGGTCTAAAGCCGCCGCCTCCGTCGACCAATGAGGGCGCCACACTGCCTGAATCTGATTGGCCGGGTACTTCGGTTGATAAGATGCTCGAGCTGGTGTCCAATAAGAAGTTGATTGCTTCAGTGCAGGTAAAACATCCTATTTTTTGATACCGATTGATTTTGAAATCACCTAACTTCAAAATGTTTGCAAAGAATTTAATTGATGAGGATATTTCTGCTCCTGAAGTGCTGGGCTCAATTTCATAGAGCTACTTAAGAGGAAAGAAAATAGCTAAGCACAACAAAAATATGCTTACCAGAATAAGGTAACCAGCCAAAATTACATGCCACATGTACAATTTGCCCAGGGCACTGTAGGTGTGGCTAAGATTGGGATGGTGTGCAACTTTCGCAATTTGGTGTCATCATCGTAGGTGTACCCTTCATTTCTCCCCGTTTCTCATGAGTTTTCATTAAATCGTTTCAATTTGTTGTTTTCTTCTTCTTCTTTTTTTCCTTCTTTTTTTTCTCGCATTTAACAAAAAATGTACGTCATTCATATTATTGTTTATTGTTGTTTTTGTATGTGTTATTGTCCAGTTTGCCTTCAGCAATCAAATTTGTTCATTGTTTATTTTTGTTGCACAAGAAGACTCGGTTGCAAAACATTGTGTAGATGGCAGTGTCACTAGAAGAAAACTCTCGCGGCACATTCTCTGTCCGCTAAGGTAATTTATCTTACAACAATAGAACAGCATTTTCATAGACGTTGACATAAGAAGTAATCAAAATAAATACAGTGGCAGACAGTTTCTATGTTTTGTAAAAAATAATGTCTTCAAGGAAATAGACATCAGACTAGCTGTCAGATTTGCAGAGAGTTCAATCTACTGAAGGCTTTGGAGGATTTTATTAAAATATTTTTATTGAATGTGTAATTTGTATTTTATTTGCGTCGCGTTATTCGTCTGAGCCCAAGCTGTTTATGTAGTAGTATCAGTGTGCGTATTCTCGGGTGAGCTATATGCGTGTACTCACCGAATCGAAGCATTGGCAGTTCTGTGTAGGAGTCAAATAACTCATGACTATAATGCACGAATTCATCTATAATACGGTAAGGAAGAGGGGGTACTATGTATGAGTGCAGCAGCTGATTTCACGAAACGAAAACGATTTCTCGAGTTTTGACGAGTAACTCATCCTAACCTAGGATGGGTTCAATGTGCATACGAAACTTAACTCATCCTAAGTCCTAAAGATTAATCCTAAGTTAGGAGGAATTTGGTGTAATTGATGGCTGTAGACTTAAGTCACTTTAATGGTAAGGAAGAGAGAGGTTAGGTTAGAGTGCAGTCAACTAAAGTCGCTTCATGTTTGGGAAAGTGTTTTAAAAAAATGTTTTAATAGAGCCAAAGACTTGACATTACTTAAAGTCGGAACTTAACCTGGCCATGATGTTAGTGCCCTTTCAACATGGCAGTGCCCTACAAACATTGCGATGTTCTTTCAAAATTACTTCCTTAGAGATTTTGAGACCCTAAGATAGCCACTGCTGCTTCAGATCTTAAAGTCCATGCCAATTACGTGTACATTGCATGCTCTTCTTACAAAATGTACAAGGTCGTTTGAGACTGAAGAGGCAAATTAAAACTTGTCATCAGTCGTTGTTGGCAGAGTCACTCTACAATGACAGCAATAAGTGGTTTTCTGTTTGACTGCGATCAATAATTGCATTGTATGCTTTGTTGACATGCCAATAATTGTATTCTGAATATTGTCGAGATGTTAATTTGACGGCTTTACAGACCACTTGAGGTTTCGGCTGCCTCGCTCCGCACTTGCGTTGTGCCTTTGAAGATTTTTCCTCTTCTTCTTTTTGTTGACGGGCAGTTGCATGCCTGAATATTGATACTGTTATTATGACAAGTCAATTTAAACTAATTCCTGAATAGGTAAAGCACTACATTGACCTACTAGGAGGCACTAAACACTTTCAGGATTCCAAATCCACCCTGGCGAGATTTCCTGGATCGTTCTTCCTTGAGAGTATCACAAGCAGAAAGAAACAATTCGCCCTGATTTAACTGGTTTAGCAGCTTGGGGTTGTTAGCTCCCTAGGGAGTTGAGATTATTTGAATGGTCCTAATGTCCGATGGACAGGGATAATAATGTTTTAAAGTGCCTTGGGGTGTGGTGGATTTCACAAAGAGTTAAGACTAGTCTTATCTCGAGTTAGGACAAATTACTCGTCCTAACTTACATGTAGGACTAGCCAGCCACACGTTTTGTACATCTCCTAGGACTAGTCCTAAGTTAGGACTAGTCCTAAGTCTTTGTGAAATCGACCCCAGGTCTATGTAGCTACTGGGATATGAACACTGTATTCATTCAGTCGATGCGGTGGCATCGGATGGTGGCCCTGCAAACACATTGGTCCTCCATTCCAGCTCCTCCCGCCTCAGGCCAGAGTCCCGACACAAGGTGTCCACTACAATGTAGTAGGTGGTTTGTGGTCTGCGACGGGAACAATGACCCTGAGTAGGGGTCAATAGCACTGAAAGTTGCAGGTTCAACTCCTGCTCTATTTTTTTGTTCTTGTTCAACCTTAAATAAACTAAATTGTGTGTAGAATTGCCTTAAAGGCACTGGGCACTCAATTTCCATACATATTACTGTACAATGTATGTACTTGGATGGGTCTCGAACTCATTTTGGGGCAGTTTGAGTCCTCTGCTATACATTTCTTGTTTGCGTAATATGGCGTCTTAGCAAGTTTGTTTATAAAAACTCTTTTTCTGCTATCCTTCTTTGTTCTTGTTTTCTCTTTTTTTTCCAAGGGGGGGGGGGGGGGTGTTGTTTATGTCGGTGGAATCAAACGAAAAACTTGAGGTTCTTTTGACAATGCTTCCATTTTTAGACAGTCCCCTGTGACCTTTCTTTAAGTTATCCAAGATGTCAATGACATGAAGTAAAGATACACTCTTTCCTCTTGTAAGCTTCCTTTGAGATTGCAATTAAACAAAATTCACTTGATGCTTCCGGCTTCCTATCTTTTAATAAAAAATTGTTGTTTATAATTTGTTTATTCAGTCAAAAGAGACAAACAAGTTCATTACAAAAATTAATGAAGAATCCATTTTTGTCTTGTTGTGTGGGTTGAGAAAGCCTTGAGAGTTGAATTGAATCCACTCAGCTTGAAAAAAAATCTCAGCTTTGTTTACTTTGTTTCATTTGGGATTTTGTAACCTTTTTTCCTTCTTCCGTCGTCTTAATGATTTTAATGGCGGTTTGAGCCGACACAAGAGAACCTTTGAAAGAGTTCCTTAAGATACTCCTTGATGGTTTTCAAAGTTCAAAAGGGTTTATTCACATCATATGCAGAAATATCAATCGTACACCCCCCCCCCCCCCCCCCCCATCTAAAGTCGCCTGACAAAACAAGACTTAAAAAGCCATTCATTTGAACAATTTCTTTCCCCGGAATATAATATAAAAAAAGATAATACAATGCACTTTGACTCAATCAAGAAATGAGTGATAAATTCAATATGATATAAAAACCATTTGCCATGGAATTGTCCTTTCGATCTTTAGAATCGATAGGATAGGATACTAGACTCTAATATAAATGACCTCTGGGGAACTACCGGTCTGGTGCATGGCTGGTGGATGGCTTTTACAAAGGGGAATCAAAACTGACATTTCAGATTACACTGGAACTGCTTGGGGAAAACTCGTAGAAACTGTATACTATGTCAAACAAAGGTAATGTTTATGAAAAATTTTATCTTGAATTTGGGGGAAAACAAGTTTTTGGATAACCATAAATTATTAGGCAAGTAACACTTTTTTAAGATGTTTGTACCCACTCCTGATTTCTGTTTGTAATTGATCCCTTTTTGATTGGTATGTAGTTTCTTCAGATAGTTCAAACACATCAAAGGGGAATACTGCTGGCCCGTGATATAAGGAGACTGGTTTAGTTTAATTTTTATTATTTTTTTTTTTTTTAATCTCCAGACCAAATTATAATTATAAAAACTTTTTCAAAGACACTACCGTCAATTTCACAAAACTCTTCCTAACTTTAGACTTATCTTAGGACTTAGGACGAGTCCCAACCCTGCACTGTAGCATGCAGACCTTAAGATTAATCCTAAGTTAGAACGAGTTACTCGTCCTAACTCGAGATAAGACGAGTCCTAACTCCTTGTGAAATCGACCCCTAGACACTATTGGTTTTTGTAAAAGACCAGTCTTCTTGCTTGGTGTTTCTCAACATGGGCACAAAATAACAAACCTGTGAAAATTTGAACTCAATTGGTCGTCGAAATCGCGAGATAATAACGGAAGAAAAAAAACACCCTTTTGTCACAAGAAGTTGTATGTTTTCTCAGATGCTTGAGTTCGGGACCTCAAAATCTAATTCTGAGGTCTCAAGATCTCAAGTGGAAAATTACTTCTTATTGTGTCTGTCTTGTAGAAACAGTAGCTGATTTGAATCATTGATGTAGTACAGTTACATGTACGTATGTATGAGACATGCCAATATATATTATGATAACAAGCAGACTGGAATGAACAAATTTTGTCTCTTAATATCGTTGATGCACTCTGTCTTTACAGAAACAAATTCTAGCCCGACTACCCCCCCCCCCCCACCCCCTCGGAGTACAACAGTTCTAGCATGATCTGTAATGGATTTTACACCCTTCGGGATTTTCTCGCTTAGTAACGTAAACATTTCAGGGCTGTTCTCAAATTGATCTGCTCCTTCCCTTCTCTATTTACTTTCGTTGGTTAACAAATTCCTTTTTTTTTATTTATTGATTTATGCCCGGTGCTTCTTTTCTTCCTTTTAGAAAAAAAAAACAACCAATAATCCCCCGGGTGAAAAACATACAAAAGAAAGTGCATTATTTTATTTTAAGGAAATGTTTGTGTCTAGAATGATATTTGCCTTCCCAGTGTGCGTTCTAGCTATAGCTTGTTCATGTCTGCCTTAAAAAGTGAAAGCCTGGTCACATTATCATTTAGCTACTAACAGATAAAATACAAGTATGTACCAATTTTTACCCTGTTTAAAAGATGCTTGTGTCCTATTTGTCTAATTTGACTTGATAACGTGGAGTATTTATTTTTTTCTTTATTTTTTTTTTCTTCACATTTTTATATCGAGGTATTTAGATCAGTATTATATGCTTTGATTAACTTCAGGAGTCAGCTATACATGTATGTACATGTATCTGAAAAAAATACTGGAATAAATTTATTCTTCCATTAACCAATGATAAACATGTACCATACTTCTATGGTATGTTTTTTTTCACTGGAATATTGGAATGAATGTACAGTGTACTCTTTCAATAACTAATGGTTTACCATCATTTTATGGTGTTTCTTGAAAACTAGGGAATTTGAATGAATGTACTCTTCCAAAAACCAGCAATATACCATCCATATATGACATGTAATTTGAGACCAAAAGGATTGGAATGAATGTACTCTTCCAATAACTAATGATTTACCATCACTTTATGATGTTTCTTGAAAACTAGGGAATTGGAATGAATGTACTCTTCCGAAAACCAGCAATATACCATCCATATATGACATGTAATTTGAGAACAAAAGGATTGGAAACTCTTCAATGAAACCTAGGATGTTTCAAATGACTCCGCGTAAGCCTATTTTATATACAATCCGCCCGGGTAATAGTTAAAAAGCAGGACAGCTCAGAACTGAGAAGTCTCCCGAACCCCCGCACATCTTCTCCGCGGTAGTAGAATAAAGCAAGACAGTTCCCTAAGAACAAACTCTACCTGGAAAGTAAATACACACATGGTGTTACCGCAAACCAAATATACAACTCAATGATTGGAACGGACCCCAATTCCCATAACCAATGATGTACATGTACCATCCTTTTATGATCGATTCTTGAAAATTATATAATTGCAGTGAATACTCTTTGAAAAACCGCATCCTTTAAGATGTGAGTTGAAAACTACGTAGACCAGTTTCAATACAACTGTCCATCTTATCTATAAACTGACAAAGGGCTGCAAAAAGACCCGAGGTCTTCTCATGTACTCTTTGCTGATCAAAAGATGAATCCTCCCTACCAAGTATCCAAATTATATCAATGGTCATTCCTAACGCCCTTGTACTATCCGATTTGACCACCTACTCTTAGCAAATTGGCCAAACACAAAAGGGGGATGAAGACGCACAATACGTTAAGGCCCTCAATGCGACTAATTGAAGCCGTACAATGGATGAGCAAAGAAAGAGCAGCCTGGAGAAGGTCGTAAGAAATTACGTGCAGGGCTCATGTTTTCTTCTCTGGACAGCAGGCCTGAGGTCAGTAGTTATAGTGTCAGCCCTGTTAACTCATGACTGAACAAGTCCGGTGGTCTTGTGTTTTTCAATTGAATAACAAGACAGTACCTCACTGTTTTATATTTGCACAGAAACAAATGATCATGTTCAAATTTTGACTTGGAGTCAGAAAAATACCTTTCAATTCTATTGAGTTACCCTCACGATGACAGCAAATATTAACTTCTCTTACAGTCCTACAACAACACATGTCTTATTGCATTTTAAGGCATTGGACACTATTAGGCACTACTCAACAGAAATTGTTAGCATAAAATTTACTTGGTAACGAGTAATGGGGAGCTGATGATAGTATGAAACATTGTGAGAAACGGCTCCCTTTGAAGTACAATGGAACATAGTTTTCGAGAAAGAAGTAATTTTCCACGAATTTGATTTCAAGACCTCGGGGTTAGATTTTGAGGTCCCGAAATCAAGCATCTGAAAGCACAAAACTTTGTGTGACAAGGGTGTTTTTTCTTCCACTATATACCTCAAAACATCAACGACCAATTGAGTTCAACTTTTCACAGGTTTGTTATTGCGTGCATGTAAACATGTATGTTGAGACACACCTAGCTTTTAGTCTAGGTGCACGCAGCACCCCCAGAGTTAGTTTGTGAGAATTAAACTCAGCATATGGAAGGGATAAGTATAACTCTAAGATTAATGTTGCTACATAAATTTGACAGCAAGGCATCATGACCTAAATTTAAAAATATGTATACAAAATTAAAGTCTATTTACTGGTTATGTGTTGGATGTTGCCAGGGCTCAGTATTTGTCCTTTCGATTTGCGCCTTATAAAAAAAAAAGGGTTGTCCGAAAGAAATGTTGAGCAACAAGCCCTAGGGTATTGTCCGTTTTTCTTTTATAACTTGAGCCCTAAATTTGTACTGAGTGATTCTGGCAGAGGGTCACACAATCCTTTTTATGGCCACCCCCATGATAAATTCTGAGCATCCGTAAGTGCCAGATATTGTTAGACTTCACAGGCAAAATAAAAACCTGTTTCCGTGCCGAAAAAGAAGGAGGCTTTTTTATTCAATTTTTTTTTTCTCTTTTGTTTTCTCTTTTTTTTTTTTAAGGCCGCCTGACACATATTATTTTAAGACATTGGCTGGGCTATTTTTCAAAAGTTATTTGTTTTGTCAGAGATTGTTAACATTTATTTTTCGTTCAGAAAAAAAAGGAAAAGAAAAAAAACAAGGAGGGGGCCTCTCTAGAGAGGAAGCAGGCGCTGAAGCTAAACGGTCTTTTTTTTGGGGGCCTTATTTGTCGAGGCAAAACTAAAAATTTGTTTGTCTCTTCCGGTCACATCTCATGCGTGACATCTCCGGGTAATTTGTGTTGACCACAAGGGTGGTTCCATTATTCTGTTGTTGTTGTTGTTTAGCTTGTTTCACTCCAGTGCCTGAGGAAGTCCCTGTTTCGAGAATCTTAAGCTGGTCTCTTGAGTATTAAACAACAACATGACCCAAGGTGACTCCCGATGGCTCATTTTGTCAGAGGGAATGTGCATCTTTCATTTTTCCAGCGATTCTTCCAGCAGGCCTGATACTTCACAGAGGTGGTTGCCTCCCTGCTCCCATGGTCATTGCCTTGGTGCTCTTGTAATGCCCCAGAAGCAATGTACAATCGCCTAATGTTTTACTAAGAAGAAAACACCTTGGTGTCCTTGCCCTTTCAAACAAAAAAGCAAACAGGACTCGGCGATAAAGATGGCGCTAAAAAAAAATTCAATTTGTAACACTGCTGCTCACCTCTGTTCTTGCTTGCCTCATTCTCACCATATTACACCAGTTCTAATGAAATTTCAGTTAAGTTTCATGCAATTCATAGAATCATCCTGATAAGTCGGTCGCCGAATATTTTCGATGCAAGGTCGTTCTGAGGTCAGCCTTAGATACACTGATAATGTAACCATAGGAACAGGTGTCGATTTCATCTCAACAGGTGCTCAAATTTGGCAACATCAGCACAAGCTTGTTTTCATTTTTGCACATCTAGTTGCCTGATGGCAAGTGTGATGGATCTCCACAAATTATGATTACAAATAAACTGACACAATTTGTCAGCACGGACTGCCATCCCCACTGTTCAAGAAATTAGCTTTTGCATCCATTTTTGGCAGCGCAATGCCAAAATGAAACCTAACACTAAATAAGGGAATCAATGCGTGATGAAGAGGTTTTCAACTAGTCGTTTAATCCCAACGAGGCCTGGTTCTTGATAATTTTACCGAGACGAAAACATCAACACTTTTTAGTCAAAAAGTAAAATAAATGCAAAAATTATAATTGTTCAATGATTTCTTTCAACACGACACCCCTCCAGCTATGAAATGGTAAAGCCCTCCGCCGCCCTCGGGTAAAAAGTCCTTTATATAAGGGAATGCTGTGCGCGTCGCGCGTATTGCGTGATGTGGCACAACTGTCTAGGCCGTTGCTCTCGACCAATAGGAATGAAGAAACTGTCTTATAAGCACAGGTGCAAACTCGCGTGTCACGCCCATGTTTCAACACTTTTTACTGGTCATAAAGAAAGGTTTATACACACCCACGTGAAACGCTCTCCACCAATAGGAATGGCGAAACTGTCTGAGGTATTCATGAATGTATGCTTGTGTTTCTTAAAACAAGTAATTGAGACAGAGAGTAAATGATGTGCTTGATTGAATTTATTGGAGGTTTCTTAAGGAGACATTAGAAAAAACTGTTGAACAAAATATTTGATAAATTGGCATTGTGTTTTCGCTCAAGCAATTGGTTTTTTTTTTCTGTTTTTTTTTTTCACAAAGTCATTCCTTTTACAACATGCCCCTGGGCTTTTATCCAAATAAAAACACAAAAATAAAAAATTGTGATGAGTTTCTGATTAAATAAAAATAAGTGCTTGTGTTATTACATGTTTATGGATGTACAAATGGAGATTCATTGACAGAACAAATTAATAATGACTCTTGGGAAACAAAAGGCTTCTTGACTGAAGACAATTATGCATGGTTGATGGGAAAAGGTTTCATAATCTTGAAGTTCATGTAATCTTTAATGAAAAATAATAATAATAATAATAACAGGATTTATAAAGCGCCATCTAGATCATGGAGATGTGTAGCAACAAAACAAAGAAGATAATGACATTTATTGAACTACTGGAAACAAGTGAGTCTTAGGCCGTGTCCGAATTGGTGGCTACGGCTGCGGCTACGACCGTTGCTAGGTGTGTTGCTAAGGGCGTCCTATACTTCAGTGCATGACGACGCAGCGATCCAGCCGTAGACGCCGATTCGGATACGGCCTTAGTTTGTCGAATGACAAAACTGTGTCAAGTGTTCTGAGCTGCAGAGGAATTTTGTTCCAAAGGTTTTGGGCAGAAATGAGAGAAGGCTTGATCACTGTACAGACAGCCATGTACGTGTCGTCAAAACAGGAAAGCAGACCAGATCATCCAGCTACTATTCATTCATTCATTCATTCATTTCTTTTATTTTTACCACACACAAGGAAAAGTGATATAATTTACATTACATTATACTATAATGATTAAGGAAGACATAAGTAGTACAATAGGAATTTGTGTGAGGATGGAGGTCTCCAAGAAGCATCAGCTTGTCGAGTAGAGACCCCACTCATGTACAATAACAAAACAAAGAACAATACAACAATATGAAAACACTATTACAACTAAATTACTACTTAAATATTGGCATAGCTAGTATATAAAGTAAACTTGAGGTTGAAATAAAGAAAGTCTGCTTATAAATATTTGCTGATTAATTGAGTTTTTACTATTAGATGATATTGAGGTGCAGTGTGGTGTATACTTATGAAGATGTGAAAGAAACCTTGATAATCGCACTTGATTCTTTGCCGGACAGGAAGAATCAAGATTCTTTAAATTTTACGCAACCTATCATTGGTTTTGCGCAGTTGTGATAGATTCGTTTAGGCTGTGTTCATCCAGTGTACGATGTATAGCCCTCCTGATGTAAATGCCATTCACTTCTGTTCTAGCAGTTCAGTTCTGGTCCATGTTGTTCCTGAATAATACCCTGATTTCATCTCTCCATCTTGTTCTATGTCTACCTCTCTTCCTTTTCCCTATGCAATATCCATCCATTTTTTAGACAACTTTCTTTCTTGTTTAATCTTATTTGACTGTGTTTGTACAAACACCTTCAGTTAAATACGAGGCATGTCAAGGATGTCTTCATATTCTCATTTATAAAAGACCGTTTCATTTCAATGGAATATGTTGTCCTCTTTACTGTCCATATTTGCCTTTTTTTTGCGGCGCTACAATTTCTAAAACAAAGTCTCAGGAGAAATAATACTGAGTGATATGTGCACACCACCTGTCACGTCGCCTCACCATTACAGACCAGAGATGTTTATTCACCACCACCTGTCATGTCGCCTCACCGTTACAGACCAGAGATGTTTATTCACCGTCTATGTACATCATACCCTCGTCAAAGCGAATCAGATTTTACACATCCGGAAGAAAACTAAACATGCTAAAGACAAATTGACGTAAATTAAAGTTTCAATTTGGCTAAGTCCCTGATGATCTACCAAAGACACGACCCAAGTCTTTTCTTTCTCTTCTCCTGCTCCGTGGGCAGCTGTTCCAGCACTTGTTTCAGAAAATCAGTGAATAGAGGAGGTCTGAAGTGATGATCTAATAAACACTCGTGATTGTGTCCGACATGAAAGTGTTGTTAGAACTCTGACCGAATATGGCTTGTAGTTCAGACACACTGACACAGTTTTTGACATCGCTGAGTCGACGAGGAAATGCGTAAGATGTTGGGACAGTATGGACTAATCCTTCTTTGTCTGTCATATTACTATATTAAATTGGTTTTATCGTTGACTTTGACTTAAACCTTGACTTGTTAAGTCTTCAGAGTGTAGTCCAGTTGTTGTTTTTAATTGTGGTGTAAACCAAGTTTAATTGAATTTAATAATCCTGGTTGGTGTGATGCTCCCCAATTGATTGAGGCAGTTATAATCCTATACAGTTTTTGAGGTCTCGAAATCAAATTCAAATATTTTAGTGAGGAATTACTTCTTTCTCAAAAACTATGTTACTTCAGAGGGGGCTGTTTCTCGCAATGTTTTATACCATCAACAGCTCTCCATTACTCGTTAAAACCAAGTAAGGTTTTATGCTTATAATCATTTTGAGTAATAACCAATAGTGTCCAGTGCATTTTAAATACTGTACGCTGCTAAATGTCACGGTTATTTCAATCGCAAATCATCATGTTTATTGGAGCACGCTTGATGGCAGTCATTTCGTTTGAATTTGATTTCGTTCATTGTTTTTTTCTTTCTTCAATTCAACCTTGACCAATTAAGTTCCAATCCATTCTTTACATTTCTATTCAGCTTGACACACTTAACGCATAAATAACTTGCTCCACACAAAGGAAGCAGCACAACAAATGACCAACTCTAAGCTTCTTGAACAATGGGAGTGCATCTCGGTGTTGTATTATGTTTGTCTTTGTGTGTCTTTTATTAAGCTTCATTTTGATGTGTTTTGTAACTTTGGTTTGTCTATAACTTTCCCGATATTTTTTTTCTGGACGCCTCCCCATCGTTCTTTGCTTCTTCTTTTTTTCTATTAATGGATATGTATGTTTGTTCTTGTTTATGCCTATGACGGGGGGTCCTGTTTGGATCAAGCGGTAAGACCATCTCCCCTGCTACATGTAGATAAAGAACTGGTAGGGGATGGCCTTAGCTTTCTATTC
Source organism: Asterias rubens (assembly GCF_902459465.1). NCBI lineage: Eukaryota > Metazoa > Echinodermata > Asteroidea > Forcipulatida > Asteriidae > Asterias > Asterias rubens. Next base: position 1,837,783 of record NC_047072.1, read on the forward strand.
AAACAATAATTTTATCAGAGGCATAAACAAGCACAACAAAAATCATCTATTTATAGCTAAAATAGAAGCAAATAGTGTTGTATAAATATATGTTTGTATTCCTCTGAAGAAGGTCCAGTTTGGATCGAAAGCTAAGGCCATCTACCCTACTCATTACAAATGTAATATTATGTTGGTGGTTTTTTTGGGGGGTAAGTGGGATGACAATAACATTTGTTTAGCATTAGGGTTCATCCTTAGTTGATGGGTGATGGATCCTAAAAACAAGGCATGACAGTTGTTCTACATATCTGTTTCCCTCTTAAAAAAGTATCAAATTCTTGATAATATGCAAAAAGAGTATCAAAACCTATACCATAGTTTGACTTGTGTTTTTTTTTTTTTTTTTTTTTTTTTTTTTTAATGACACACAAGGCCTGAAGGCCACTTCAAGATGCAGGCTACAATTATTTTATTCCAGAGCCCGTTGCCACCTACTCCTAGGGCTGAAGCAGGGTTACCCCTTTTACAGTCCATACGGATGTAGGCTTGGGTATCATCAATCCGAAGCCTGGCTGGTAGAGCAGAAAGCACTACCTCCCCAATTTAATATGCTCAAAAAAGAATGCCAAGTACTTTGTTTCCAATTTGTCATGTGGGTCAGATATTAAACCTGAAAATTGCACAATGTGATGTTGTCATTCCAATCAATTTGGCATTATTAATAACCAATGGCCATCTCTACACAAGAATGTGATATACTTCCTACTTTTTCTCTTTTTAATATTTATTTGCCCTCTGAAATATCAGAATTTGTTCAGTATAACAAGGCCTCAATAGTCTATTGAAGCGTACGCCATGTGTATTCCATAAAATGTTTCTATATTTGTTGTCAAGGTCCGAATGTCATGCCTGACCAAACGACTAGACTTATATGTATCCTGGCTCAATTTTTGTTTAGCCAATTGTCCTCGATGACTGTGTTCAAATCTGTGTAAAAGCTAGAATGTGTGTTCGGCTGTGGTACGGTTTGTTGCATTAGTATACTTCCATGTGCTGGTACGGAATTTAAATTGAATACCCAGTCCAAAAAATGTGTGCAAATTCGCGCAAAGAATGACAACCCTGAATATGTGAGGGTCACTTATGTGTTATCATAACTGACTCTTTTGAAAACCATGTCCCACCCAAATCACTTTTTATCTGGAATTGGGATAGTAACTGAAAGCTACTGATTAGATGATGAGGCATATATATCAGATCTGCAGTATTTATGTGCTTTTGAGGGAGTCGGACACAGTCGCTAGGTCGGTTTTCAGCAGTTTTAACTCATTAACGTGTGTCTGAACGCTCTTAAAATGTTATCGAATCATGTTAAAACCAAAGAAGTTAAATCGGTCGGCGAGGGTTGTAGCAGTGGACGCTATTGGTAATTACTCAAAATAATTATTATCATAAAACCTTACTTGGTGGTGATTTATGGGGAGAGGTTGATAGTGTAAAACATTGTGAGAAACGGCTCCCTCTGAAGTATTGTAGTTTTCGGGAAAGAAGTAATTTTCCACAAATTTGATTTCAAGACCTCAGGTTTAGAATTTGAGGTCTCAAAATCAAGCATCTGAAAGCACACAACTTTGTGTGACAAGGGTGTTTTTTCCTTCATTATTATCTCGCACCTTCGACGACCGATTGAGCTCAAATTTTCACAGCTTTGTTATTGTATGCAATATATGTTGAGACACACCAACTGTGAAGAGTAGTCTTTGACAATTACCAATAGTGTCCACTGTCTTTAATGCTAAAACTAGTCAGGCCTAAATAGAGACTGGTGTGTAGACATAATAAATTTAAAAAAACATATTCGGTTCTATAAGTCCTCATAGGAATGGTAACCAAAGATGTGTTGCGTAACATGCCTTTAATTTTGACATAGAGCAACTTCTGTATACACTTGACGCGGATGTTGTTCTGTTGGGTCATGGGGCAGTGGAACCTCTTAAAACTGTAGATATACCGTACCGAGTTTAACTTTGAGCTGTCTGAACACAAGGTAGTTTTATTTGTATTCTCTGGCACCCCTGAACAAAGATATTGACAATAATTTTTATAATAAGCACCATTGGTTCATTGTAAAAAGAAATTCTTACTGCAAAGACTGCCCATTGTCTGAAACTGCTCCCAGAACATATTTTTTTTTTTATGATTTCGTGCAAATATTTTCCTGTACAACTCCAAATCCAGGATCCAACAAACCGTTCACAGTTTGAAATGACGAGTTGTTTGCCTGAGGTATCAAATTTCCAGAAATCTTTCAGAAGTAAAGAATACTTTTCTATCATGTCTCAACGAGGAACCCTTCTTTCTGTTGTCTTTTTTTCTTTCTTTTTTTTTTTTGGCCGGAAAGCTGCTTTCTGTTTGCCATTCCCCTGCGGAAAGCCATTTTCTTTCAAATCAACAACTTTCCCAGAGCTTGCCATATTCCGAGAGGGCCATTGACTTTAGACACAATACTAGTTTTCATGAACTCATTACCACGTTGGACTCCCGAGTGATTTGTAAAACTGGAAAAAGATGGAGCTTCGGAAACAAATCGTGATGAGTATTTTTTTTTTAGTTGATAGATTCACAACCCAAGCGTCTTCCTGGTTGTGTTATTTTGTACAACTCAATCTAATCTCGATGGAGCCTATACTTGTTTTGACCAAGTGCTCTAGTTTTGAGTTTTCTTATCTATGCTGATTTGGATACGAGAGTACATTGTCGATTGTGGCAGGCTGGCGCCCCCTTGAATGTATTGGCACCTTTGGGGGACCTGTATTGGGTTTTAACCTTTGCGTACTATTGTTTCTACTCTCGGCTTTGACTAACCACAGTCAAAAGAACTTTTGAACTTTTTCTTAAAATTGTTTAACGTTTATCAGAGATAAAGAATGTTATTATTTTGGTGTTAACCTTACATTGATGTGTGTGAGGCGGTGTGCACTCAATTTTCTGAGTCCTGTAAACCAAAATCCATTGGCAAATCAGATTGGGTTCGAACCCACGACCCTTGCCATTCTAGAGTTTTCTTATCTATTCTAATGGGGGTACAGGAATAGATTATGGCAGGCTGGGGACCCTGTTTTGGGTTTAAACCTTTGCACAACTTTGTTTTTTCGTCTCTGCTTTGACTTACTGCAGTCTACAGACCTTTTGAACTAAGCCTTTTCTTTAAAGCCATTGGACACTTTCCGTAAACAGTATTGTCCAAGGCCCACACTTCGTGTACCACAACTTATATATAAAATAACAAACCTGTGAAAATTTAGGCTCAATCGGTCATCAGAGTTGGGAGAAAATAACGGGACAACCCACCCTTGTTTCCGCACGTTTCGCCGTTTCATGACATGTGTTTAAAATAAATCCATAATTCTCGCTATCGAGAATTGATATTGTTTATGTTTTTCTCAAAAAGTAAAGCATTTCATGGAACAATATTTCAAGATAAGTCTTTCACCATTACCTTCTGTAAACCCTGTAAATTATTTGTAAACCTGAGAACTTTTAATTTTATTTTCTGTACCGAAAGTGTATAATGGCTTTAAAATATTCACCATTTATTGTGAAATGAAAAATGTTTTTCCCCTACACTGATGTGTGTGAGGCAGTGTATATTCATTTTCCTGATGATTCCTGTGAACCAAAATCCACTTAGGCAAATCACTTAGGTGGGGTTTGAACCTACGACCTTTACCGTTCTAGATTTTTCTTATCTCTCCTGATTTGGGTACGGGAATAGATTTTGGTAGGCTGGCGCCCTTTGGGGAACGTGTTTTGGGTTTAGACCTATGCGTACTATTGTTATTACTCTAGGATTTGTCTTACCACGGTCCAAAGAACTTTTGAACTAAGCCTTTCCTGTAAAAGTTGTTAAAACTTAAAGAATCTTTTACACCTACACTGATGAGGGTGGGGCGGTGTACACTCGTTTTCCTGAGTCCTGTTAACCAAAATCCCCAGGCATATCACTCTGGAGGGGTTCGAAACCCACGCCCTTTGCCATTCTAGAGTTCTCTATGCTGATTGGATTTGAGACAGGGATGAGATTGTTCAGATATTTGGCTGAATTCAGACTTTTTATGTCGGCCTGGTGAAGAAAATCAGATAATATTTTGTATCCAAAAATAAATAAAGAAATCCTGCTCATTTGGATACTGTTTCCAAAAGCTCCTTGGAATCTATAACCACAGGGGTTACCGAACGGTAGAAATGGCATCATTTCAACATACCTTTGAATTTGTATCAGACTTTTTTGTTTGTAATGACTATCACCCCTGGGAATAGATTGTGACAGGCTGGCGCCCCCTTGAACGTCTTGGCACCTTTGGGGACCCTGTGTTGGGTTTTATCCTGTTGCATAGTGTTGTTTCTCCCCTCTGCTTTGTCTTACCGCAGTTTAAATGGGTTTGAAGGGGGTCCTAGAAAGTTATAGGTATAACTAGACTTGTGGACAAGTCGTTTATGGTCCCGCACGGTGAGATAGTCGAGTTGCAGCGGTGCTCTCCCCATAAAAGTCGGCAACCAGCAGTTTGCGCGAGAGCAGTGACAACTGGACTACCTCACCGCATCGGGACCATTAAAACGACTTGTCCACAAGTCTAAGGTATAACTGGTATACCATGAAACTAGGATGTGAAAATTTCAAAAGGTAGTAGCAGTGATGTCAACGCAGGATATGCTATTGGAATACACATTCTGAGAAATGTTATTGTCAGTAATGATTCTCAGATTCAAATAATATGTAATGGCAACTCATAGAGGACTTTGCAGTTCTTTGTGAACAGGAAAACATTTTTTATTTTTGTAAAAAGTAATAATATCTTACAATTTTTACTGAAAAAAAAATAGATGTATAGATAAATGACGACAAATACATTGCATCACATCGCAATATGTTCTGGGGGTATGCCTTGAGGGAATTTTATTGTACTTTCTTGTGGTCGACTTGATTGGTCTATTCCATAGAATGCTCTTTCAAATGTTGACTTTCTTTCCCCTTGAGTACATGGGTATACCTTGGTTTTGTTTCCCTTTCTTGAAAACTTACGAGTGTCGTCTTCATTAGGATGGTGCCATACTTTCTTGCAAGGAAAAAAAACAAAAACTTTGACCTGTGCAAACACTGTTTTGAGTTAAAACACTTCATCAGAGCCAATGTTCTTTGCTGATCAGGACAATTATTGAAAAATAACAACATCAGTCTTCATAAACAATCTTTGCCCAAAAGATAGATGACAAAGCACAGTCTAGTGTATAGAGCAGTGGTTCACTGGCCAATGCCAGTTAAAGCACCTAAGGACCAATCAGAAGTCTATCAAGGATTTGATTCCTCCATTTTAAAGCCAGTGGACCCTTTCGATAAACAGTATTGTCCAAGGCCCACACTTCGTGTATCACAACTTATATATAAAATAACAAACCTGTAAAACTTAGGCTTAATCAGTCATCGGAGTCGGGAGAAAATAACGGGAAAACCGACCCTTGTATCCGCACGTTTCGCCGTGTCATGACATGTGTTTAAAATAAATCTGTAATTCTCGATATCGAGAATTTATATTGTTTTACTGTTTTCTCAAAAAGTAAAGCATTTCATGGAATAACATTTCAAGAGAAGTCTTTCACCACTACCTTCTGTAAACCCTGTAAGGTATTTGTAAATCTGGTACTGAAAGGGTCCAATGGCTTTAAAACGGATCTCCATTTTTTGTTTTGCCCTTTAAAAAAAAAAACATTCTTTTTTTCCCGGGTTTTTTCCCTAAAAGAAATGGAGATATACCCATAAAATAACGTCCCAGATTGCAGAGTAGGACTTGGAAAGGGTCTATGTACTTTTTGTAGGAATAAAAAACACAATGTCTACAGATTTACACCAAACTTACACAGTTTGAAGATAACGATAGTAGAAAGCTTCCCTGAAAATATTAGTTGCTGAGGTGCTGTAGTTTTTTGAGAAATGAGTAAAACAATGTCGTGAAAATAATTTCCGGCTCAGTGATCATGAGACAAAAATTATTTTAGCATGTAAAAACGTATTTTCATGACATTGTTTTACTCATTTCTCAAAAATTACAGCACCTCAGCAACTAATATTTTAAGGTAACATGTACGCTTTCTACTATCATTATCTTCAAACGGTGTAAGTTTAATGTAAATTTGTGGACATTGTGTTTTGTGTTACAAAAAGTACCCACATCCTTTAAAACTGAAGTCAAATGTCAATAATTGGGCTTCATGCTCGCACAGCCTGTCACATCCCAGATAAATCTGCACTGTAGTAGAGTCAAACAGCAAGCTAAACTGGGCCCAATTTTATAAAGCCTGTTAGCATAAAAACCTGCTAAGCACAGAACAATATTGCTAAACAGGAACTGGTTTCCAGCCAAATTTCAATCAAGTTAATATTGTTGCAACTCTTGCCCCACTAATTTATTTTCTTGGCAAAGACATTTGCCAAGCAGTATTTTCTGCTGAACAGGTTTATAAACTAAGCATTTGCATTCACAGCTACATGTAGTGCAGAAATGTTGTGCTTGAATGCGATAGCAAGCGTAGATTTTGCCCGCTAAGCAGGGCCATGAAATTGGGCATAATAGACATCTTTGTTGCCATAAAAGTCCTGGACTGACACCGTGACACGCACTCCAGGTCGTTTAGTCATTAGAATTAAAATCCCTGTCCATGGTCTATTGAACAGAAGAAGAAAAAAGACTTAACCATCTGACTTTTTAGTTTCATGTGCATGGTGTGTTTCAATCTGTGCTAAGCTGATTTACAGATGTATGCATTATTACATCAAGGGATTAATACTGATAGTGACATCAATGTAATGACAGCATGTCTCAAATCCAAAGATTAATAAAGTGATAGTTGAGACTCAAACTTTGAAGGATCTATACACCACATGTGATAGTGTTGTGACACAATTCACTGCCCATCCAGACACGGGGGCCCGATTAGCACAAAATCGAGCTTAGCACAAAAAGTTTTCCTTGGCAAAAAACATTTGCTTAGGTTGTTATTGCTGAGGCTGGTACCTTTCTTGTTGAGCCATGAAAATTTGCTGAGCAGATTTGTCTGCTTAACAGCTTTATGACAGTGGGCCCAGAAAAGCCCATCCTCATTTCCATATGAGTACCTGATGAGGGTCTGGTACTTTAGCACAGCTATTGGTTCTAAATGTGTATAAGTAGAACTTTATCTTTCTGTATACAAGTACTAGGGTCTGGTACCTCACAGCACAGCTATTAGCTCAAAATGTATATGATTATACAGATTGTAGGACTTTATCATTCAATATTAGTGCTTAGGTCTGGTACATTACATCAGCTATTACTTCTAAGTCTTTTTATTATCGAATCCCACTCTAGTCAATTCTTTGTTCAACCCCAAAAATCATTTACAAATTTACCCAGTCAGTTTCCCTTGTGGTTTATATTGATATCTGAAACAAAAGGTCGCATCCCCTTAAGGTGATCCCCTAGCTGCCGCTTCCCAGGTTGTATCGTAATTTGGGTGTGATCCCTGGCTACACGTCAGTTAACGGTTGTATGGCTTCTGACTGGCACCCCCGAACAAAGATATTGACAAAATAGGGACACCGCCAATATAGGGCTAGATAGCTCAGTTGGTAGAGCGCCGGCACGTTAATCCGGAGGTCGTTGGTTCAAATCCCACTCTAGTCAATTCTTTGTTCAACCCCAAAAATCTTTTTATTATCAATACAAGTATTAGTACAAGTACCCCACAGCACAGCTATTAGTTCTAAGTTTGTATAATATGTACAACTTTATCATTCTATATAGGCCTACAAGCATGACAAGTACTAGGTTCTGGTACCTCAGCACAGCTAAAACATTAATTTTCCAGTAAGTATTTTTGAAACTGTAGACTCGTGGAACTAGTTGTATTGTAATTATTGTCATTATTTGGTATGGTCAGGTTCTTCATCACCTTCTATCTCTGGGACCCTGGTTTAAACCCCACCAGGGCACTACGTATGTGTATTGGGTTTCCAGTATCTACCTACCTGACTGCGTGGGTTCTCCATGGAATAAATCTATGGGGTTTTCTTCCCACATCTAAAACTTAAACTTCGTTCCTTGCCTTCTCTCCTTTGGATTCGCTTTTGTGAGAGTCCTTGCCCTTGGCTGTACAACAAGCATGACAATAATTAATTAAATGAATTGAAATAAAATAAAGGAAATGAAAAAAATAAATGAAAAAAAAAAAATAAAAATAAATGAAAATTTTATGAAACCTTGCAACCCCCCCCCCACCCTTCAAGGAGATACAAGTATAAATGAGATGTTAATAGTGTTCACTTTTGAGTGTGAACGTAAAACAGTAACTGAGGAAAACCACACACAATTAGGGCCCAATTTCATGGCTCTGCGGAAGCAGTGGGTTCTGCGCTTACATCAAGGGTATTTTACAGGTTATCGGGAAATTTCGGTTATGTTCCCGTGCCCTTCCTAACGGGATGTTTGAGTGAGTGCATTCCTGCGCATGTACCGTGCTGGTGTGCGCGCTCAAACTTGCTCTTGATTGTCCATTGTGAGACCCACTTTTGTTCTTCTTCTCCTTTTTTAAGAAAATAAATCAAGTGTACCTTGGGTGAGTGACCAGTCTGAAGGACACAAACCTAAGTTCTGAATCATTGATAAGATTACTTAATGACTTACACACATCCACCAACATTCCATCTGTGATTAACGAACTGTGAACGCCAAGTAACTGTGAACAAGTCCAACTCTTAACGAGTCCTAATTCTTAATGTACAATTGACTCCAGGTTTTTCTTGTTTTATGTCGTCTTATGGAGTGAGTGACGGATTATTCCATTATCTTGCTCAGGTGTTATTTATTGTCACCTCCAGGTATAATTTATCTGGAGGTAGTTAAGTTTCAAGGGCTTGCTAATTCCGATAGTCTGGTTTATGTGAAATGAATGAAAAAGAAATGGTACACCAAAATTGGTTAAAGCATGTTAAAGTTGTGGCACATGTGTTTAAATAATTTATGTAGTTTGGAAGAACCATTTGGTATTGATGATTCATCATTGGTTTTTGGAAGAAAACATTTATTACAATCTTCTAGTTTTCAAGACATTAATCATAAAGGGGTTTACAGCCTTGGTAATTGGAAGAGACATTCAGTAAAATTGTTAAGTTTACAAGGAAAATACTGTGAAGGTATGACGGTACATCAATGGTTATTGGAAATCCTCTAATTTTCTAGAAACTATCATAAAGAGATTGGTACATCTTTGGTTATTGGAAGAGTACATTTATTCCATTCCTCTAGCTTGCTAGAAACTATCATAAAAAGATTGGTACACCATTGGTTATTGGAAGAGTACATTTATTTGAATCCTCTAGTTTTCTAGAAACTATCATAAAAAGATTGGTACATCTTTGGTTATTGGAAGAGTACATTTATTCCAATCCTCTAGTTGTCAAGAAACATATCGTAAACAGATTGGTACATCATTGGTTATTGGAAGAGTACAGTTATTCCAATCTCTAGTTTTCTAGAAACTATCATAAAGAGATTGGTACATCATTGGTTATTGGAAGAGTACAGTTATTCCAATCTCTAGTTTTCTAGAAACTATCATATAGAGATTGGTACATCTTTGGTTATTGGAAGAGTACAGTTATTCCAATCCTCTAGTTTTCTAGAAACTATCATATAGAGATTGGTACATCGTTGGTTATTGGAAGACTACAGTTATTCCAATCCTCTAGTTTTCTAGAAACTATCATATAGAGATTGGTACATCATCGGTTATTGGAAGAGTACAGTTATTCCAATCCTCTAGTATTCTAGAAACAATCATATAGAGATTAGTACATCGTTGGTTATTGGAAGACTACAGTTATTCCAATCCTCTAGTTTTCTAGAAACTATCATATAGAGATTGGTACATCGTTGGTTATTGGAAGACTACAGTTATTCCAATCCTCTAGTTTTCTAGAAACTATCATATAGAGATTGGTACATCATCGGTTATTGGAAGAGTACAGTTATTCCAATCCTCTAGTTTTCTAGAAACTATCATATAGAGATTGGTACATCGTTGGTTATTGGAAGACTACAGTTATTCCAATCCTCTAGTTTTCTAGAAACTATCATATAGAGATTGGTACATCTTTGGTTATTGGAAGAGTACAGCTATTCCAATCCTCTAGTTTTCTAGAAACTATCATATAGAGATTGGTACATCATTGGTTATTGGAAGAGTACAGTTATTCCAATCCTCTAGTTTTCTAGAAACTATCATATAGAGATTGGTACATCTTTGGGTATTCAAAGAACAATCATTTCAATCTCATGTCAGAAAGTACAGAAGAGGCTAGGATTGATCATAAGTCAAGTCAAGTCTCATATTTTGTTTCTGTTGTTTTTGTTCTTCTTTGCTACTTAACATAAATTGCATGTAAAAATTTGCTAGCCTCACTTTTTTATTTTGGTCTTTCTTGGCATTCTAGTTTCAAAAAGTACAGAGTTTTTATTTTAATTCTTTAAACTGGCACCTTGTTATATGGTTTTTGCAACATTACGGTCCCAAGTCATTACCCTTTTGAGTAACGTCACAAAAACTGGAATAAGTATCAGATTTGATGCGAGCACACCCATGTCAATATCCATAGGTCAAAGTTAGCGAGCGACTGATGCTTTCAAAGAGAGATCTTAAGGTTATTTTCGTCGTCGGACAGACAAGAATGTGTCTATTTCAGCCGTGTAAAAGACTCATTGTCTTATTCTGCCTCATCAATCGTACGAGATGATCGCCGTCAAGCGAACACAAGTCAGTATGCAAAGGGCAGCTCTCTGCCCTTCTTCCGTGCCAGAGGACAACAGAAACCAGACTGTTTATCAAATCAAGTGTGCATTAAATAATGTAGCGCCGACCGTGATCTGCCTGGTGATGATTCGGTTACGGAACTGACTTGTTGCCCATCTCTTCTTTCTTTTTTTTCCATATTTTCTTGAATCAAGCGAATTTAACAGCTGGAGAGTGGTCCTGCTGAAAGAACATTTGTTCCTGATTTGATGGAGAGGGGGTGGTGTGGGAAGGGGGGGGGGGGGTCTGTGAAGTTAAATCCCTTACGTAAATCAATCTTGTGTACAAAGGTTGTCAAGAACATCAAGGAGGTTGTGCGAGGCAACAATTGATCGGGGGGGGGGGGGGGGGGGGGGGGGGAAGACTTGTTTTATTTTAAGATTCCTGCTAAAAAAGATTGTAAAGGTTGACAAGAGTCTTGTTGTGGGAGCTGAGCATAATGCTGAGTGAAGTTTTTACAATGCCCAAGGGATGTGGCATTTAGCTACACAATTTACTTGTATCCCGAGCCAGACTTCTCTTAATGTAGTTTCTTTACAATCCATGCCTTTTTGTTCTTATACAGACTGGCTCCAAACGATTATGGATGCCAAAGAGAATTGCAGTCGCTATATTTCTTATACAAGGTTCATATAATGAAGTTATAAAGTGCAACACTTGTTTTGTTACAAGGTTGCCCTGTATCTAGCCACGGGCCCGATAATTCATGGAGGTTGAAGGCGATTGCCTCCATGCTCCCTGGTCATTGCCTTGGTGCCCTTGAAATGCTTCTGTAGAAATTTACAATTTCCACATAGGGTGCCCGTTTGTACCACAGAAAAAAACTCCCTTAAAACACATCTTTTCAGACTGGCTTTTGAACGCATCTGAGATTTCTTTTATTGACCTGGACTGGCGCCTTTGAATGTTGATACAGAGAAAGTGCGCCTTACAAATGCTGTGTTTTCAGGCCTGATACTTCAACGAGAAACGAAGGCGATTGCCTCCATGCCCCCTGGTCATTGCCTTGGCGCCCTTGAAATGCTCCAGTTGAAATGAACAATTTCCTACTAGAGATCACCTTTACCGTGGAGGTATACCTTCATGCTTTTACCAAGGCGAAAATGCCTTGGTGCTCTTGCCCTTTCAAAATATGAAGCATACAGGCCTGTAATATCACATCTCAAAGTTACCCATGGCACCCATAGCAATTGCCGGGGTAACATTGTGCTCTTGCTATGTACCCCTTGCAAGGGAAGTATTGTGGTTCGAGTCCCAATTGTTGCATACAGTGTCCTTGGCAAGATACTTTACCATACATGTACCATGTAATTGCCTTGTCCGAGGGCAACATAGGTATTTTACAATGTAATTCTAATCCCTTACCTTGAGCTTTCAAATTAAAATGTTAACTTTTGGGACGAAACCAAACAAGAAATTGCCTATAATATTCAGCAACTACAGTCACTCCTGTATGTTCTTAGGATTAATTGTATCAGTGCGTGCTTTACCATGGTAACTAGAGCTAGCCAAACTATTGATGTTTGATTTGGGTCTAAATTGGCGCGCTAGAATGTGTTCAGCTGCAGAAAAAAAACACTGAGCGTTATGTACTTGTAAAGGACCATGATCACTGATGGGTGTCAGTGCAACCTGACACTGTCGTGATATTTTGAAAGTCCTGGGCCCTAACGTCAGGTATGTCATGGCTCTACACATACAGTTGCCATTATCTGTTTACATGGTTAAAGGCACTGAACACTAATTGGTAATTACTCAAAATAATTGTGAGCATCTATAGTGCTGTGTTGATAATTTAAAACATTAACGGCATGAGAAACGGCTCCCTCTGAAAGTAACGTTTTTTTTTTTTTTTTTTAAGAAAGACTGGTAATTTCTCACTCAAATATTTGTAGGCATCTGACTCAAACCACATTAAATGTGCAACAAGGGTGTATTGTGTTTCATTGTTCTCATGCAACTTTGATGACCAATTGAGGCAAACATTTTTCAGATTCGTTGTGCCTGTTGGGATACACCATACGTACACCAAGTGAGAATACTGGTCTTTGACAATTACCAAAGGTGTCCATTGCCTTTAGCATGTTTAGGTGCCCAATTGCTGTGAAAAATGCTAGTGCGGAAACAAAATTTAGTGCACCTACAACAAAATTGCTTAGCCAGCCTGTGAAATACGCTTATGTTAAAGGACAAAAAAAATTACCTTTGGTTTTTGGAACTTCCCAATTGTTTTGTTTATAAATATCAATGTAGATGTATACAATAAAACTAACCTGTGAAAATATATTTTCTAAAGGTGGTTGCGTTAAAAAAAAATTAACCATTTATCACTGCCAGACAGACAGGCACTGCGATTCAAGTTAGCGCTGCGCACTCCTACAGTCCTTTGACGAAACCGGCTACTAATTATTTCCCTCATGCTACTTGTGGACAACCCTGACATTTATTAGTTAAGAGTTGGGGAACCCCGGTGTTTCTGGTTCACACAGCAAGCACCCTTGCTTACTGGTTTCCTCAGGCTTGCGAGCTACAGTGATTAAGTTCACTTATGAGGTATCCTTGGTTTCATTACTAGAAATATATCATAATAATATTATAGTGTGCTTCCTTGCTTAAAGGCACTGGACACTATTGGTAATTACTCAAATGGTTCCTATCATAAGGAACAATGTAGAGCTGTTGATAGTATAAAACATTGTGAGACGTAGTTTTCGGGAAAGAAGTAATTTTCCACTAAAATATTTGAATTTGATTTCGAGGCATCACCATTTGATTTTGAGGTCTTGAAATCAAACATCTGAAAGCTCACAACTTCATGTGACAAGGGTGTCTTTGGTTCCATTATTATCTCGGTACTTCGACGACCAATTGAGTTCAAATTTTCACAGGTTTGTTATTTTATGTTGAGATACACCAAGTGAGAGGACTGGTCTTTGAAAATTACCAAAAGTGTCCAGTGTCTTTAGGCCATTGACCCATTTAGTATACAAACATGACTAAAGGAGAATTAACCGCAGTGAGACCACACTCCCTAGAGCTGCTTAAAGCCATTGGACCCTTTCGGTACAGAAAAAAAAAAAAAAAATCACGGATTTACAAATAACTTACAGGGTTTACAGAAGGTAATGGTGAAATACTTCTCTTGAAATATTATTCCATGAAATGCTTTACTTTTTGAGAAAACAGTAAAACAATATCAATTCTCAATTAACTGTACTGCCGCGGAGTCAGTTCTGAAATTGGTCTCAATGTTTGACTAGCTTGCTCTAGTCATCATCAGGAGTCTCCTGAAATTGGTCTCAACGTTTCGACTAGCTTGCTCTAGTCACTGTCTTGCTTTATTCTACTGCCGTGGAGTAGATAATCGGAGGTTCGGGAGACTTCTCAGTTCTGAAAAGAACTGTCCTGTTTTTTAACTATTACCAGGGCGGATGGTATAGAAATTAGACTGGACTACTACTTTAGCTTAAATTGGTCTCAATGTTTCGACTAGCTTGCTCTAGTCATCGTCAGGTCAGGAGTCTCCTGACGATGACTAGAGCAAGCTAGTCGAAACATTGAGACCAATTTCAGAACTGACTCCGCGGCAGTACAGTTAATTACGATCCTATAAGCTAAAGTAGTAGTCCAGTCTAATTTCTATACCATCCGCCCTGGTAATAGTTAAAAAACAGGACAGTTCTTTTCAGAACTGAGAAGTCTCCCGAACCTCCGATTATCTACTCCACGGCAGTAGAATAAAGCAAGACAGTTCCCTAAGAACAACTCTACCTGGCAAGTAGATACACACATGGTGTTACCGCAAACCAAATATACATTGATACCTCACCATGCAATGCCTCAAATCCTAAATATCAATTCTCGTTAACGAGAATTACGGATTTATTTTAAACATGTTATTTTATGTCATGACACGGCGAAACGCGCGGATACAAGGGTGGGTTTTCCCGTTATTTTCTCCTGACTCCGATGACCTATTAAGCCCAAATTTTCACAGGTTTGTTATTTGATATAGAAGTTGTGATACACGAAGTGTGGGCCTTGGACAATACTGTTTACCAAAAGTGTCCAATGGCTTTAACCTCACTCATGGGAGCCAAGTACTCCTTCCAGTTATTCACAAAACCAGTGAGTGGCATATTACCATGGTAACAGAGACAACCATGTTGTTTGATGTTTCATGTCAGTATTTACGTTTGGATTACTAGAATGTGTTCAGCTTTTCCATTATGGTTCAGCTTACACTTAAAAGCATTGGACACCTTTGGTAATTCTCACAGACCAATATTCTCACTTGTGTATCCCAACTATAGACAAATCCGGGCGCGCAAGTGTTGAGCACCGCGCGCCATTTGCTGAGGTGTCTTCA
This sequence comes from Asterias rubens, assembly GCF_902459465.1. Classification (NCBI taxonomy): domain Eukaryota; kingdom Metazoa; phylum Echinodermata; class Asteroidea; order Forcipulatida; family Asteriidae; genus Asterias; species Asterias rubens. The sequence continues at coordinate 1,853,015 of NC_047072.1, forward strand.
GTGCATAGATTGTGCACAAAAAGACACCGCAATTGTAAAAAAAATTCAATAGAGGGCGCTACCAATTTTGTTTCGTCGGATTGGTCTATATATGCACAAAATAACAAATCTGTGAAAATTTGAACTCCATTGGTCATCGAAATTGCAAGAGAATATTAAAAGGAAAAACACCCTTGTTGCACAAGTTTCCCAGGCTTTATTGCAAACTTTGATGTGATCCTGGCTACATGGCAGTTACAGGTTGACTGGTTTGACTGGCGACCCTAACAAAGATGTTGACAAAATAGGGAGAAAACAATCAATAATAATAGTGGCTTCTTATATAGCGCTCAGGTCCATCACGCATTGCAGCCATGGCACTTCAATGTTATTACCCCTGGACACTGGTCCTTAAAATCATTCATAACCGTCTCAGCTCCCTGGGGAGTATACAGCCTGCGCTGCCAAATATGTAGCGCACTAAATAAACTTATCAATCACAAGAACCCTCTCTACCCTCACAGGTGCCCATTTACCTCTGGGTCGAGAGAAGCTTATGAATTGGTGTCTTGCTCAAGGACACAATTAAGTGTCACCACCAGGATTCGAACCCACACTCTGCTGAACAGAAACACCAGAGCTTGAGTTCGGTGCTCTGAACCGCTCGGCCACGACACCCCTCGACACAGAATGCCAATATTCAGGGTAGCTTGCTTACACCAGTTTCCGAGAGGCGCTCAAGAGTCATCCTGAAACAAAAGTACATGAAATGTGTGACGTCTGAAATCGTTAAGAGCGACTGGACGCGCTAGAAGTCCAAAAGTCGACTGTTGCAGTCATTCGGAACGACTCTGGAGCGCCTTGGTTTCAGATGTTGATCTTGTCATGAGCCAAACCTATTGCAAATTGAAACCGCAAGTTATTTGGGTTGACCTACACACGTGTAGAGTCTCTCCTAATCCATTTTGTTTGGCACAACTCTGGAGCGCCTGTCTGAACCGATTGTTAGTTGGTTGAGCGCTGGCACGTTAATCCAGAGTTTTAGTTGTCTTTGTTCAACCCACAGTTTTCGGAATCCTAAGGCCTGTAGCCACAATCTGCCAGTTAAAAATATTTGTTAAACCATCCACCCGCAGTACAGGCATTAATCACTCTGAACACTCATTAACAAGTTAAATTGACCACCGCTTAAATCTCCATCTTGATTAGGCCTTAGTGATGGAAGAAACAAGAAATAACTTTATTCAGCAAGAAACCTACAGATTAAATGATTAAACCAATATTCCAAGCCCTTTGCCCGAGGAGATGAAATCCGAACCATAGTTGTAAATTATGTTACCTTCTAAATTTAATTATCCCCTCGTTTCATTCGAAGGAATCTCCCCTTTTTCATACGGCATTAAACTGAAATCTCTTTGCGAGGTAATAAAGTCGCCCCGAGCCTTCAATGGATGGAATGTCAATTACCCTCATCCAAAGCTAGTATGAGCAACTCTGATTGGTCGTAATCACAGCCACTTTGCCTCGTTGTCCAATGAGGGATCATGTAATAAATTGTACAATCGAGGGAGGTCCGTTAGGCGGGTGTTGAGGTATTTTGATCTAATTAGGATCATTCCTGTGCGATTGAAGGACCAATTACTTCCAATTACTGCATTGACTCCCGATCTCAAAGTAGCCGTACGTTGTGTACAAAATGAAAAAGAAATATTTTTGCAGTGTGATAATAATGCTTCTCTTTACGGAAGATACTTGGCTTGAAGGTTCACCAGGGTACAGTTGCGTCTGCAATTGCATCCCTGGTGATAAACCGGGGAGGATTTTCTAATGTAATTATTATTTTCCTCTTGTGATATGATGATAATAATAATAGCTAGTTTTCATGTTTTACACTAACTTGGAAATGTGATTTACATTAATGCCCTTGTCACTCTCGCATTCCTGTCATTTTTTCTTGGCTCTCTGAGGAGTTAGAGCCCTGGGCTACCAAAGCACTATACAGGCTTCTTAAAGACAGTGGACACTATTGGTAATAACTCAAAATAATTATTAGCATAAAACCTTACTTGGTAACGAGTAATGGGGAGAGGTTGGTAGTATAAAACATTGTGAGAAACGGCTCCCTCTGAAGTAGCATAGTTTTTGAGAAAGAAGTAATTTTCCACAAATTTGATTTCGAGACCTCAGATTTAGAACTTCGGGTCTCGAAATCAACCATCTAAACGCACACAACTTCATGTGACAAGGGTGTTTTTTCGTTCATTATTATATCGCAACTTCGATGACCAATTGAGCTCAAATTTTCACAGGTTTGTTATTTTGTGCATATGTTGAGATACAGCAAGTGAGAAGACTGGTCGCTGACAATTACCAAGAGTCGAGTGTCTTTAACAAAGGAAATAACATCAATCTCTACCTTGCGGACACCTTTATATCCCTTGGTGCAGAGAAGCATTTCTCTCAAAGTCGCAAGTGTCATGACTGGGATTCTAACCAACATCCCACTGACTCCACCTCCAGAGCCTAAATTTGATGCACTAAGACTGCTTGGCCATGACACTTTTCTGTTCTCTTTAAAGACACTGGACACTATTGGTAATTGTCAAAGACAAGTCTTGTCACTCAGTGTATATCAACATATGCATAGCATAACAAGCCTGTGAAAGTTTGAGCTCAATTGGTTTTCATAATTGCGAGATAATAATGAAAGAAAAAACACCCTTGTCACATGAAATTGTGTGCTTTCAGATGCTTGATTTCGAAACCTCAAAACATAATTCTGAGGTCTCAAATTCGTGGGAAAACTACTTCTGTCTCGAAAAATTATTACTTCAGAGGGAGCCATTTCTCACAATGTTTTATACTATCAACAGCTCCCCATTATTCTTTACCAAGTAAAGTTGTCTGCTAATAATTATAAAGACAGTGGACACTATTGGTAATTGTCAAAGACTAGCCTTCACAGTTGGTGTATCTCAACATATGCATAAAATGACAAACCTGTAAAAATTTGAGCCCAATCGGTCATCGAAGTTGCGAGATAATAATGAATGAAAAAACACCCTTGTCACACGAAGTTGTGTGCGTTTAGATTGTTGATTTCGAGATCTCAAGTTCTAAATCTGAGGTCTCGAAATCAAATTCGTGGAAAATTACTTCTTTCACGAAAACTATGGCACTTCAGAGGGAGCCGTTTCCCAAAATGTTTTATACCATCAACCTCTCCCCATTACTAGTCACCAAGAAAGGTTTTATTCTAATAATTATTTTGAGTAACTACCAGTAGAGTGTCCACTGCATTTAACACTCGTAACACTAATGTGTAAATGTGATTTACATTAATGTCCTTGTCAATTGCATTCCTGTAATTTTTCCCATCGCTCTCTGAGGAAGGTACTGATCCTATGCATTTGATGGGTCACTCTAAATGCATTATAAATAAATAAACTAGGCCAAGGAATTAAACTCTGACCTGAAAAAAACTACTAAATGAAAAGAAAACAAAACTTTGATTGTTTGTGGATCAAACAGGTGAAAATGTGACGTGAAGGTACAATAATGATGAAATGGGTCTTGCCTTAATCTTATAAATCACCTGCCTCTCTATAAGGAGGAGCAAGGAGGAGAGAAGATGATTGTTCTGACCATCTCGGCAGGTGATGTGTCATGTCTTAGATGGACAAAGCTTTCTATTGTACCTGAGGGGATGGTTTAAAGGCAGTGGACACTATTGGTAATTGTCAAAGACTAGCCTTCACAGTTGGTGTATCTCAACATATGCATAAAATAACAAACCTGTGAACATTTGAGCTCAATCGGTCATCAAAGTTGCGAGATAATAATGAAAGAAAAATCACACTTGTCACACGAAGTTGTGTGCGTTTAGATGGTTGATTTTGAGACCTCAAGTTCTAAACTTGAGGTCTCGAAATCAAATTTGTGGAAAATTGCTTCTTTCTCGAAAACTATAGCACTTTAGAGGGAGACGTTTCTCACATTGTTTTATACCATCAACGTCTCATCATTACTTGTCACCAAGATAGGTTTTATGCTAATAATTAGTTTGAGTAGTTACCAATAGTGTCCACTGCCTTTAAGTAAAGGCAAGGTGATGATGATGGTATTATGCAGTTCTTACACAGCGCTTTACCACACCTGTGGGCATTGCAAAGTAGTCATATTTTTTTCTACAAGGTAATGATGATATTTATAATAATTGGCCAAGTAAAAAAATATACCAGTTGATCGTCTGGGTTTTTCCAAAAAGAGGAGGATGAGGGCCTTTTTATTTTTTATTTTTTATTTCTTTCAAAGGTGGCCGCCTAGCATTTTAATTCAATCTGGCCACCAATTCTTGAGTTTAAAGTCAACACCTAATTTATGTACAGTTATGAAATTTCTTTCTTGATAAAAACGGGATACTCCAAATATTTTTTCGGCAAGTTGCTTGTCACTTGTATTCAGCTGTTGTTTGCTTATTCTGAAAATCACATGGAAATTTGGTTGGTAATCCTGTTTTTATGGAGGCAAAAATTTCATGCTAAGCTAATTTGTGTGCTTAGCAGCTCTATGAAATTGGGCCCAGTACACCGATCACTGTACAGGTAAAAAAAACAAAATTAAATCAGCACTCACTCAGTGACAACATTTGAAGGATGCGTTTTTCTGTTAGACTAGTCTAACTGACTGAAAGTCAGTAACCCTATCACTGTTTCAGAGCTGAAATGAACCTGACAAATTTTCATTTTCTGCCCGAGCTCATTCAACCTCAGTGAGACGATCTAAAAAATAATAATAAAGACATTTGTTAGGCGCCTAATGCAAAAGCCTCTTACAGTGTCTAAGTGCATTAAGTGAACAATTACATATAGGCCTACAATGGGTGTATTGAACTAGCCTGGCGAATATGCACAGGAAGACTTCCAAAGAAATGGAGCTGTGTAAAAAAAAAAGAAGATCTTTGACCGTAAAAAATGGAAGAAGCTCTTGTAGTGATAAGCATGGCTGTTGAGATAATCGTAAAGTCCGAGTAGGGGCATGATGATACAAACTTCACTGAGCGACCTGAGTTTGAGTGGGCGTCATGCCCATGTACTGTCCCCCTAGCAACGCATCTCAACCAAGACCTTGCAGAGTTAATATTTCAGATTTATTTGTGACTTTTTATCAATGTTCACCCTCAAGACAAAGGAAGTTTCAGCTGATGAATCCATCACCTCAACCCCCTCTCATTCCCAAACTCCTCCTACCAACTCCCCTGAAATCTGCTCCGTCATAAATGTTGAACATTGTGGGAGTGAATTGAGCCCAAGTGTTAACTATTTTGTGGGTTCATCATCCATCATCAGCCCTTTTTGTTTTAGCCTGTTGAAACATGTACCTCAAACAATCATGAAGAGTTTATAATGTACGCGCCTGATTGTTCACGGAGGCAACGGGGGTGATTGCCTCAATGATCCCTGGTCATCGCCTTGTTGCCATTGAAATGCTCCACACGAAGTCATTAATTTCCTCCTGGGGTGCCTTTTACCCGAGGGAGAAAATGCCTTGGTGCTCTTGCCCTTTCAAAAACAAAGCATAAATGTCTGAGTTGGGCTTTAAAGGCAGTGGACACTATTGGTAATTGTCAAAGACCAGTCTTCACAGTTGGTGAATCTCAACATATGCATCAAATATTTTGAGTAATTACCAAACCAATAGTGTCCACTGCCGTTAAAGCATGACACTTGCAGTGAGTCTGCTCATGTTGCAGGGAGGTGAGTTTCTGTGATTGATTATACATGTGTAAATTAAGTGACTATAATCAATTATAATTGGTTACGCTTGATGGCCCTTTTATATGAGTTACACCCCACACTGTACTCGATCCTCCAGCCCAATCCACTGCAAACAAAGCGGTTAAACCACAGTTAAGGAAAACACTCGTAGATTAAAGGCACTGTGATGGACACCTTTATATTACTAATTTATCAAAAACAACAGCACCTCAGTAAGCAACATTTTAAGGGAAGCTTTTTACTATCATTATCTTCAAACTGTAAGTTTAATTTAAATCTGTGGACGTTGCGTTTTTTATTAGAAAAAAGTGTAGACCCTTTAAACTGGTTTCTTTGTTCCCTTTTTTTTTGAGACATCGCCCAACTCAAAAGGCCAGATGGCCACTTCAAGTTGATGGCTACACTTAACTGATTTGGGATATCGAGCAAATCAACTGTCACTAGGGGCATGTTGACGCCCACTCCTGGGGCTGAAACAGGGTTACCTACCCCCTTGGAAGCCAACAGCAGCTCCCGATAGTCGAAAACCTTTTCAGAAACATTTCACTTCATCAGAAGCGCTGTTAATTTAAAAAGTTAGTCAGTGGCTATGCCCCCAAATTTGAGTCTGGGGTACATGTATGCTACTCCCAGATGTTTTATTCCTATGAGGGATTATTCTTCCTTTGTGCGCATATTCGCTCCGAATTTTCTGCAATATCTATTTTTCCACATTTTCAAATAGTAATAATAATAATAATAATAATAATAATAATAATAATAGACCGTTTTTATATAGCGCTTTTCACGCCCGAGGGGTGTCTCAAAGCACTTCCGACATTATTACCCCTGGTCACTGGGCCTTACATGTAAATCATTCCTTAAACCATCTCAGCTCCCTGGGGAGTATACAGCCTGTGCGCAATATATGCACTACTCGGCTAAACCAATCACAAGAACCTTGTCTGCCCTCACAGGTACCCATTTACCCCTGGGTGGAGAGAAGCAATCATAGTTAAGTGTCTTGCTCAGGGACACAAGTGTCACGACCGGGATTCGAACCCACACTCTGCTGAACAGAAGCATCAGAGCTTGAGTTCGGTGCTCTTATCCACTCGGCCACGACACCCCACGAAATGATACATGTAGTTACACCAGTAAAGGCACTGGACACTATTGGTAATTGTCAGAGACCAGTCTTCTCAGTGAATCTCAACATATACATTAAATAATAAACCTGTGAAAATTTGAGCTCAATTGCGGGTCGTCGGAAGTTGTGAGATAATAACAAAAGAAAAAAACACCCTTGTCACACGAAGTTGTGTGCTTTTAGATGGTTGATTTCGAGACCTCAAATTCTAAATCTGAGGTCTCAAAATCAAATTCGTGGAAAGATACTTCCTTCTCGAAAACTATGTTACTTCAGAGGGAGCCGTTTCTCGCAATGTTTTATACTATCAACCTCTTTCCATTACTCATCACCCAGTAAGGTTTTATGCTAATAATTTTTGGGGGTAATTACCAATAGTGTCCACTACCTTTAAAGCAATCGCACAACATTGGTAAACAGTATTGTCCAAAGGCCCACACTTCCTGTATCACAACTTATATATAAAATAACAAACCTGTGAAAATTTAGGCTCAATCGGTCATCGGAGTCGGGAGAAAATAACGGAAAAACCGACCCTTGTTTCTGCACGTTTCGCAGTGTCATGACATGTGCTTAAAATAAATCTGTTATTCTCGATATCGAGATTTGATAATTGTTTTAATGTTTTCTCAAAAAGTAAAGCGTTTCATTGAATAATATTTGAAGAGAAGTCTTTCACCATTACTTTCTGTAAACCCTGTAAGTTATTTGTAAATCTGTGAACTTTTAACTTTTGTTCTGTTCAGAAAGTGTCCAATGGCTTTAATTTGATTGGATATATTTACAGTTATGATTAAATCAGTCAAACGGTTCCAAAAGCCAAAGGTATTCCTTTAAAAAAAGGCAGTGGGCACTCTTTTTGCCTGAGGGGATCAGCGGACGACGGCGATATTAATATCTGATGATTTGACGTGTCTGAAACACCGGGTTCCGAAATGATAGGTCCTTCAAATCCAAGACTCGTACATTTTATGATATGTAAGAAGCCAAGTGCTTCTAAGCACAATACAAAACAAACGTCTCTCATACACAATATGTACTTATACAGTGGAAATGTGAAACTTCTACAACCTACTTTTTTTTCTCTATGTGATTGTATACCGTCTAGCGATACAAGTATGAAGTTCATGACGTGCATGTATTTTAGTCTGGAAGTTCAAATTTCACAAATCAAAGGTTCATATCTCATGAACTAAATATAAGTTTTCACATGTTTATTCTTAATTTTTTTCAGTGTAGATGACCCAGCATTGTTTAGGGGATAATGGGGAATATTTTGAGGAGAGAACGGGGAAAAAAAAAATTCACAGAACTCGGCAAAGTACCGAGTATACCGTGTATACTGTGCTTACACACATCAGTGTAAGGATAAAACCAAATGATAATCTTCCCCGGATGCAAATTTAACATCTATTTTAACAAATATTTACTTAATCAAACGTGTAACTTGACCAAACAACCAAATGCTTAACACTTCAACAAAACTTTCAGTTCCAGCGAAATAATTTTGAGGAGAGGATGTCAATGATTTGTTTTCACAGAACTCTAGAAAGAGCTGAGTATACTTTATACAATTTGACAGTGCTTACACACATCGGTGTATGAGGGTAAAACCAAATAATGTTATTTTTCCCTGATGCAAATTTAACATCTATTATAAAACAAAGTAATGTATACTTGATTGTTCTTTTTATGCGCTAAGAGGCTTTTTGCATAGGCGCTTTATACAAAACTCTATTATTATTAACAAAGCTTTACTTAATCAGACATGGAACTTTGACCAAACAACCAAAGGGCTAACGCTACAACATATCTTGCAGTTTGTTCCCCACTTGAGGTTCTCAATGATTTCCAAATGAATGATATTTCCTCTTCAGAAATGAGTGGCACGCCTCTTAGAGTTTAGTGTTTCCAATTGAAACTGTGTACTTTTGCCGAGGGCCTGTTCTTCTCGTTAGATGTCGCCTTGTTGAACCTTACGTATATCAACGATGTGTTTTTGGTTCTGGTTCAGGGCCGTTAAAGGGAAGGTACCTGTTTGGTAATTGTCAAAGACCAGTCTTCTCACTTGGTGTATCCCATCATAAGCACAAAAACACAAGCCTGTGAAAATTTGAGATAAATTGGTCATCGAAGTTGCGAGAAAATGATGAGAGAAATACCAACCTTGTTGGACGAATTTGTGTGCTTTCAGATAGGAATAAAAGACTTCTAGCTAGAAGTCTTTTATTATTTTAGTGAGAAATTACTTCTTTGTCAAAAACTACGTTACTTCAGAGGGAGTCGATTCCCATAATGTTTTATACTATCAACAGCTCTCCAATGCTTGTTACCAAGTCAGTTTTTAAGTTAATATTTGTTTTGAGTAATTACCAAACGTGTACCTTCCCTTTAAGTGGAGTGGAGGGGAAAAGATATCTTCAACACGTTGTACTTTTTGTTTTGCAGTGAGTCAGTCACTTTTAAGAATGTACTTTTGATTTCCAGTCATGTAAGTTTCCAGTCAATTGTTAGTGGTGTCAGTGATGTACAAAACATGCAGTAGCAGCGCTCTCCTTTAAAGTACTTTTCGTACGACACAGAAAATTACCACAGGTTTTACATTAACTTAAATGGCTTGAAGATAGATAAGGTGGAAGAAAGGTTCCAGGCACTCGATCCTATTGGTAATTACTCAAAATAATTGTTAGCATAAAAACTTACTTGGTAACCAGTAATGGAGAGCTGTTGATAGTACAAACATAGTGCTCCCTCGAGGAACGTAGTTTTGAGAAAGAATTAAAGAATTTAATTTTTTAGACCTCAGAATGAGATTTGGAGGTCTCGAAATCAAGCATCTGAAAGCACACAACTTCGTGTGACAAGGGTTTTTTTTCTTCCAATATCACTCGCCACTTTGACAACCAATTCAGCTCAGATTTTCACAGGTTTGTTGTTTTATGCATATGTTGAGAAACACCAAGTGAGAAGACTGGTCGTTGAAAATTACAAGTAGTGTTCAGTGTCTTTAAAATATTACAACTTAGGTGCGGTAATTTTTGAGAAATTAGTAAACAAGTCAAAAAGATAATTTTGTTCGCTCTGGAGACGAAAATTATTTTAGCATGTAACACTGCGACAAATATTATTTTTGTTGCATTGTTTTACTCATTTCTCAAAAACTACAGCACCTCATCAAGTAATCTTGTATGGAAAGCTTCTACTATCATTATCTTCAACTATATAGTTTAATGTAAATCTGTTGACATTGTGTTGTGTGATACAAAAAACATCCTCCACTGCGGTCATGCGTTACCACACATACCCTGATCCTTCAAAGAGTATTTTAAACAATAATGCGCGTATAAAATCAGACACATCGATCTGGCGTAATGTGCCGACCGGATGGTCTTAATCTCTTGCGTGTGTTCCATATTAAAGGCACTGGACACCTTTGGTTGTCAAAGACCAGTACATGTGCATGTATGTTCTCACTTGGTGTATCTCAACGTATGCATAACAAACCAGTGAAAATTTTGATGCAATTGGTCATCAAAGTTAAAGAGAATAGAAGAACACCCTTAGGTTTTATTAATTTGTGTGCATTTACATGTATGCCTCATAAAAGGCTTCAGGCCTGAAGTCCTTTTAATATATGAGAGAGAACTTACCCCTTTCTCAAAAACTATGTTACTTCAGAAGGAGCCATTTCTCACAATGTTTTATACTATCGACAGCTCTCCATTGCTCGTTTCCAAGTAAGTTTTTATTATGCTAACAATTATTTTGAGTAATTACCAATAGTGGCCAGTACCTTTAAGCATTGAGGAAATCCTTCCTATGTTACAAGTCCCCGATACATCTTTGGAATCATTCATCATTTACGCCCCGTGGATCAGACTTATAAATTGATATGATATTTTTGCAAAAGTGAACACCACATGGCTTTGCCGGCAGTGCGGAGTGAACTGTGTATTGATGGACTCACTCAAAGTCGTTGATTTAGCACCGATTTATTGCAGCCCATTTTTTAGAGATGTTACATGAATTGTCATGATGTTATTAAATGATTTTGGGTTGAACAAAGAAAATTGACTAGAGCGGGATTTGAACCAAAGACCTCCGGTTTAACGTGCCGGCGCTCTACCAACTGAGCTATCTAGCCCTATGTTGGTGGTCTCCCAATTTTGTCAATATCTTTGTTCAGGGGGAGGGGGGGTGCCTGTCAGAAGCCATTCAACCACAAACTGATGTGTAGCCAGATAACACCCAGGTAACGATACAACCTTGGAAGCGGCAGACAGGGGAACACCTAAAGGGGATGCGACTTTTTATATCAGATATCAAATAATAAACCACAAGGGAAACTGACTGGGTACATTTTAAAATGATTTTGGGTTGACTAGAGCGGGATTTGAACCAACGACCTCCGGTTTAACGTGCCGGCGCTGTACCAACTGAGCTATCTAGCCCTATGTTGGTGGTCTCCCAATTTTTCTTAAGAATGTACCCAGTCAGTTTCCATTGTGGTTTATTATTGATGTTATTAAATGTTGGATGCAGTGAAGCATGTGATACGAACATCAGGTTTTCGCTCAATGATGAACGCGATGAATGACATGGTAATCAATCAGAGTGACCTTCAATGCTCAGTCATGAATGACCTGGGGTCATTGACCCTCATCGACCCTCATTATTAACCTGTTATTAAAGAAAGCAGACAATAATACGTTCTTTTTCACTTTTTTTTTTCCCTTTCTTTTTTCCTGATGCAGTCCAGACTAAGATATTTCATGCACCTGATTTTACAATATTCTTCCACATATTATTATCTTTTTTCAGATTTTCTCTAAAAGTCGAGTGATAAACCAAAAGTTAGGGAAGTGTTTTTTTTTTTTTTTTTTTTTTTACATTTTGGGTCTGGGTGACCGCCTTCTTTGGGCTTTTCTCTCTCCTGTTGTTTTTGC